>NC_052049.1:46101618-46441269 GCF_903992535.2 Arvicola amphibius | reverse complement strand
GCTTTTAAGGTTGTTCTGTGGATAAAACCCCTTAGGAGTTTTCAGTACCCTTAGGAATGTTGTGTTTCTAGGTAGACCACTGCACTAGGCCTTCTTACAGAAGAGTGAATGCTTTGAATGAATACTATGCCTCTGGAACTTCTCTTTCTGACCAGTAGGCAGACTTAGGAGAGGAAAGAGGCAACTAGCAAAACCAAAACAACAACAAGAAAGCTATAAAAATTAATTTGGCATTGTCTTGTGAAATTTAATATATCATGGTTGGGGATTGTGGGTGTCTTATTTTTTTTTTTTCCTCTAAGTATAAGTGTTTGGGTAGGGTCCATGTGGAGTAAAAGAGGTAAAAGATGTTGCCTCCAAACTGTAGAATGACCCCCATGACCTCAGAAGGCATACCACATTTCAGGGACCTACTGCCATCATCAGCCACACCGAGGATCTCTCTAGAGAAGAAATTGTTTGGTATAGGTAGCTGGAATGTTGGATGTGTGACTTCCTGGCGAGATGGTTAGGGTATATGTTGGACAGTGGACCTGCATGCTGTGGGTCACTCGGGCAATGGTGACAAAGAAGCAGAAGCTGCTCTTGGATCTCTGGCCTGGGGAGTTGTCAAGCAGGGAGAAATCTGTCCCATGGGGCATATGTCAGGGGCCCTGGTTGGCCTGTGGCTAGAAACTCTTCATTTATTCTGAAGGGAAATAAAAGTGCAGCAGCCTGTCTGTTTGTGAAAAGCAGATAATTGCAGCCCCAGGAAGGAAGAGCCTGTTCCCAATAGCTAAGTGGAGCGTGGAGCCCTGGCAGGAGAAGCCAGGAAGCAGGCCTGGGCCAGTGCCATGGTGGTGGCTGCGCCGTGGGAGCAAGTCATTGTTCCACTCTCTTTCCTTCTCTGCTTGGTTGGGAACACGAAGAGGAAGAGGGTGGGGTGGGAGGGGCTTGGCCTGTCTCCCTGCAGAGGTCGGTCCCTGGCCTCAAATGATTATGGCATTTAATGAATCGGCAGCTTGTAAACGGCTTTGAAGCTAGAAGGCAAAGCGGGAGCATGGAGGAGGATTCTTTTCTGAAATCATTTTTTTATTCTAAGATTTGAAAAACAAATGCTTCTTGAGCAGACAGTGGCAGCCAAGGCTGCCAACCTCCACTTGTGCAAAACTCTTCTCTTTTATTTTAGAACGCGAACCACAAAAGGTGGATTAGCCAAAGCACAAAAGACAATGGCTTTGACATTTAGGTGGGGGGGGATATACTTCAAGGGGCCTTCACCCAGCAATAACAATTAGCCCCATTAGCTTGTGCATAACCCGTCCAATGCAAGGAGCATCTAAACGAGTTAGGGTAAATCACTGTGGTGCCCTGGAAGCATCTCGCCATGCGCGAACCATTTCACGAGACAGATGTAAAAAGATCATATGGTACATTTTTCTTCGTGGCATTAACCTCAATTACTACCTACCCAATAGTCGCCCGAATGGTTGCATGGAATTAAGGTTTGTGAGGGACCCGGCCCCAGCTCTGGGCTCCCCACAACGTTACCTGGAAGACAGACACTGGTTTCAAACATTTCAGACATGGTAACAAATTCTACTTAACATCACTTGCTGCCAACAATAAAAGGAGAAGCAGGTGTGCCCTCACCAGCCCACAATTTATTGCCTGGGCACCGTGACAGCATCTTCCATGGCACTACATGTAATGAACCAGGGAAAAGCAGAGATAAGGCAAATGAACCTCCAGCTGTCTGCAGTGACCTGGAAGCACAGAAGTGAGCCCCGCTCTTCTCTTTTCAGAAGCAGCCCTGCCTGAAAATAACACTCTAACTCACCTCTTGTCATTCACTTAGGGCTGGCCAAGGCTTTGTGTTTGCGGCAGGTCCTTATTAGCATAAATCAATGTTGCCATAGACATCAGAATAATTACATGCCTCTTCTGGGGAGGCATTAAAAAGCCTCTCCCCTTCATCTCTGCCTCTCTTTCCCTTTCCGCTTCTCTCCGTCTCTTTCCCCTCCTCTTGTCTGTCTCCATGTTTCCCCCCTTTTCTGTTCCTCTCCTTTGGCAGTTTAGCTTGCTGTTCCATACATTTCTAGAGATTTATACTGTTTAATTGTCTTCTTCCTTTCTAGTTCTTCCTTAGCAGTCTGAACTCACACCTTCTGTTGTGCTTGCCCACATCCCTATTGTCCATAATCTTGGCCATGGGTCCCCAGTACTGTGGATGCTGTTGTTAATGTGGGGGGCATTTATTGCTCATTGTCCTTGGTGAAAGCTGCTTTTTGGTTGTGCTTTGATCCACCTTGAGATTTTGTTAGTGTGTCTCCTCACTTTCTCTCTGTTGTTAATATTTCCAAGTGTCCCAATCGTATCACACCACGTCTAAGCCTCAGACATGGACCATGCTACTTCCCTTGACTTTCTTCCTTTGCTGGTTGTCTGTCTTCGCTGGCCTTTGTTCACCGAGTGCTTTCCTAAGAGGTCACCATAACGGAGAAAGCCAGTGTGACTTCTAACCTTAGCTCAACCTGATCCTGGGAAACTATGTAACTTCTTAGCCTCTACCTCCTTGACCACAAAAATGAGCATATGAAAGTTAATCTCTCAGAGCTATACGATCACGTCGTTTGGAAAAATATAGTTCAAACTCCTGACTCACTGCCTGGTGTATTGTAGGTGTCTACAAATGCTCAGTCTTTCTTTGCCATTTAAGGTAATTACATTCATTTAAAAAATTCCTTAGGGAAAATTCCCCACAAGTCGTTCAATACAAGTGGAGAAGCATAGGCAGGTGGATTGTATAAGTTCAAGGCCAGCCTGGTATAATATATTGAGTTACAGGACATCCAGGGCTACATAGAGAGATTTTATCTCCAAAAATGCCAAAAACAAGAAACTTACCGAAGACAGGTAGAACTTGGAAGCTTTATCTCCCATCCTACTGCTTTCTGGGTTTTGGTCTAAAGTTTACAAACACCTTTTGTCCCTTGTCCATAGTAGGCCATGCTAATCTTCCTCTGTGAGAAACTTGGTTCCTTCCAGTATCTTCTCCACAAGCAGTATGGAAGCATGGGGGCTTAACTAATAGGGGCTCTCGGGTAATCTACAAAACTTGTCCTATTGTTGAGGTGGAATTATAGCCCATTGGGAGTGACCCTCACTATCCTGTAG
This sequence comes from Arvicola amphibius, assembly GCF_903992535.2. Classification (NCBI taxonomy): domain Eukaryota; kingdom Metazoa; phylum Chordata; class Mammalia; order Rodentia; family Cricetidae; genus Arvicola; species Arvicola amphibius. Next base: position 46,438,113 of record NC_052049.1, on the reverse strand, counting down.
CGGGAGAGAGAAGAATATTGGCTGTCTGTGGCCCAGGATGTGGATGCTATTGGGAGAAGGAAAGTCATATGAGATCCTTACCCAGTGCGAAGAAAATGCTCGGCCATATCTATATTCATTTGATTGCATGACAATCAGGTTCACTCTAATCAGTGAATGGTTAAATAATCTATAAGAAAACTGTGAACAATGAGCTCAGAGGAAGGGACACACACACCTACACACACACACACACACACACACACACGTGCATACATGCATGTGTGAGTTGGGAGTAAGACCCTCCTGGAGAGAAAAGAAACCACTAGTGTGATGGAGCTGTGTTGATGCAGCAATGGCTAAATACATTGTGGGGTCAAAATGATGGGGACAGGGCCACTCAACAGAGAAGTGCAAAACTCTCTTGATTACATCACCAAGCTCTACAGACATGATGCTAGAGAGAAGGGATCCATAGGTAGGATCAACTCCCGTCCACATGAAAGAGGCCTCTCCTTCAAAGGAGGCAGCCACAATTCCTAATGAAGGATGTCCCGGATCGTGGATGTTCTGGGCCACTACAGAGAGCTTTATTTGCACCGAGGGCTCCCCAGCACCCCACCTTCTGTTTCTTTTCTAGGGCATGCCAGCCATCGTTCACAGATTCTCTTTTCAGAATCGCTCAAGAAGCAGAAAAGGGGACCAGAAACCATAAAATAGCAGTCTAGACATGAAAGCCTTCCCTGAATAGCTTTTTCCAAGTGTGTTTGTGGGCGATCCCAGTGAAGTATTGGACGGCAGCTCTCAGAGTGGGAACCTTTGACCCACTGAAGTGGGAATTCTGGGGTGGGCTCAACAGTTTGTTTGACGAGCCCTGAAGGTGCAGCTGGAGCCCGCTGATGTTTAAGAACAGCTGAGGGAGGGCATTCAGTTGAAGGCTCACACTTCCGGGATTCTAACCTCAGCCCTCCTCTTTACCGTGACGTAATGCAGCTGGCATATGCATTCGAGAGAAACGCTGCCCGGAGGCTGCTGACAGAAGAGTGGAGATTGGCATTCTATAGTTGATACCTCAGGAGTTAGGCTTCGTCAGTCTGTTCACTGGGGGGCTTTCTGGGGGAGCTTTTCCTTTTTGTGTTTTCTGCCTCTCTGCCTTCTGGGATGTTCCGAGTTCTGAAGGACACGGTTTGCTTTGTCTCCTACTGCTAAGAAGTGTGGGAAATGCTGCCTTAATGGTACCCTGCCGGCGACAATAAGCACTCCACTCATAGCTCCGGAAACACAGGCCAGCTGAGACCATGGCTGTGTATTGCTTTGTTTCAAGGGAGGTGGGTGGAAGGAGCAGGCTCTACCCAGATTTTCCCCTGTGGTAACACTGCTCTTCCTGAACCCCGAAAAGGAATGAAGAGAAAAAAAAAACTTAGGATTTCTGTGGTTGAGTTGATATTAAAATGGGAAAAAGCTCATCACTGGAATTAGAATGTCCCATTCATTAGTCACTTTTTCTTCTCAAATTAAAATGTCCCTGCAAGCAGGAAAAGAGCAAGCCCTCAATGACTTTATAATTCATTATTTCTAAGGAATATGGTTAATTCCCAGTAGAGAGGAATCTGGAATTGATTTTCTATTTCTATAAGTCCCTGGATGGTAGTCAGCCTCACATACCCTCATGAAGGAGAACGTATACTATCTGAGAAGTTAGCCGGGGCTGACCAGGAGAGGTGGCTGTTTTTGTTGGTAACCTTACAGGTTGCTGCTAGAGAGCTGTTTTCCATAGTGGGTCATCTTGGGCTCTTAGAAACCGAACTCAGGCTTTTTCTTCACAAGGTTTTCCCAAGCTTGCCCATAGCCATTTTGATAGCCACAGTAAATTGTCTAAGCCATCAGAAAAGAATGTGCCAGACACTAGCTATTGGTTTGGGATAAGAATGGAGAGACTGGAATCTTTGCTGACACTAAGATACTGGCTAGAAAGATGCTTTCTGGAAAGACCTCCCCATCGCACAGGCCTCTCTGAGCTTGAGGTTCAGAACTCTAGTTATGGACTCTCAGAGGCCTCTTTCCAGTGCTAGTATAGCACTCAGCCATTCGTGAGCAGAATAGCTTAGTTCTCACCCCTGTGGTTAGACCAGGGAGAATTTCTGAGCATGGTTCAAGTATCTCATGCTGTGACAAGAGAGAGCCATATGGCTCCCATGAGATATATGTCCAATGATATAATCTAGACAATAAGTAACCCCCAGAGTTAACAGACTGAGAGTATAGATCATCACAGAAGTTAGCAGTGGCAGCTCACCCTGGACTTCAACGAAATGCTGATTTGCAAACAAGATCTCTGTGCTGAATTTACAGTTCCCAGCTATGTAAATCCAAGGGGAGAGGATGGAAGCGCTGATAAAACCCACCTCGGAAAATAGGCACTAAATCTAACATTTTATATCTCAATTCCTCATGAATTTATTTACATTTATTCTTTACAGCAGTGATTACATATAAATTATGTTCCAGAACAATAAAACGCAAACAGGCAAATTATTTAGGGTTGACCGTAAGATCATATCTAGTTCTTCAGCTGTATTAGCCTCCATGTGCTGTGTAAATAGTGGCTTGACAGTGTTCTAATTTGAGCCACCACTAGGAAACACTCCATCTCTCTAAATGACAGTTTAAGTTTTAGGGGCTTGACTAGGATAATATTCCCTTATAGGTTTCATGATTAGGCTGAATAACAACCCTCCACACCAATGTTAGATTCCAATCTTTGGGAGCTGTGAATGGCACTGTATATGGCAAAAAAAAATGTGAAAAATAGGGATTTTCAGGTGGGTTGATGATACTGGATCCCAGGGGTTGCCTTTATTGCCACCACACCTGGGTACTTACAAGTAAATTGGAAAAGGAGACTTGCCAGATCCAGAGGAGTTATAAGAAGCCATATAAGAAATTAAGAAGCTGGTCTTGAATGATATATTGATGTAGCCAAAGAGCAAGGGGTGCTGAAGCCATCAGAAGTCAGAAGAGGTGAGACATACTGTTTCTCAGAACCTGCTTCTGTTTTCTACCCTGTAATGCTGACCATGTGACAGCTTGCCTTTGGAGCTATAAGGAAATATTCTATTTTGATCTGCCAAGTGTGTGATAGTTTGTTACAGTACCCACAGGAACTCATATAGTGCATACTCCTTAAGGGTAAGGGAGAACAGAGGCGTAGTGCCAACTCAACTCCAATAGCTATCTCCGAGTATCACTGTGTTCAGCTCCTGACTCTCCCATAAGACACTTACATTCCTCCTTTAGATAAACCACACTCACACACACACACGGGTAAAGTGCTTGTTTTACTACAATGAGCACCTGAGTTTAGTCCCTCGGAATCACAGAAAAAAAAAAAATACAGATTTAGTAGTATGTACTTGTCAATGCAAATCTAGGTAGACCGAGATGGAAGGAACCTCTTGTCTCATGGGCAGGCCATCTAGCCTCATTAGTGAACTCTAGACCAATGAGAGGCCTTGTCTCCAAGGAGATAGATGGTATTCATGATGAGGACTCCCAAGGCGGTTCCTCTGAACTCCACATGCATGTGAAAACTTTGCCGTCTATAAGCCTTGACTAACATCTAACGTCATTATACATTGTTCACAAGCAAAATGGATCTGGAATATTGGTTTGTTCTTCCACCCTCTGAAGTACCTAAGCCATTTTAAGACACATGTCTCTATCTGTTTGCACTTCTAAAATGTCAGTTGCATACCCAGATCCTCAGATAGTTGGGGTGGTATAACAATGACATGTTAATTCAGAAGATTCATGTTTAGTTTATCACACGTCTGCTGAGTGTTATCAATGCAGGAAGCATTCAAATAGGTTCCAGTTGCTAAAGTCAGCATCAACATGTAGTGTGTGCTCATCTTATACCTGCACTTAGATCTCTGTGTCTGTTGAAGATTCTGAATATTTCCAGATGTTGACAATTGTCCACAAGGTCCCTGGAATGGTGCCTGTTAAGCCAGGCTCTGCAGACATGTGATTTTATGTCTCATTTCTAATGCCAATAAGCCACATAACCTTGAGCATAATCTCTTTACATTTCAGTTTCTTCACATGAAAGAACTGTAGTAGTTCTTATCGCACAGGATTTTGTAAGGACTGAGAAATGCATGTAAAAGTATAGTGTGATATTTCCCACTAAGATAAGGAATGAGACCGATATCTTCTTAAACTATTCTTTTTCAACATCATACTGGAACTCTGCTAATAAACCATGTAGTAGGAGGCTGCTTGTTCGTTCCTGGCTGCCAAGACCATGAAATAATCACTCAGAAACTTCATTATTTGCAATACTGTTTAGCCAATAGCTTAGACATATTGTTAACTAGCTCTTATATCTTAAATGAACCCATTTCCATTATTTTATATTTTACCACGAGTCTCATGGTCTATGGGCAAGGTTCTGGGCAAGGTCTCCAGCAGTGGTGGCTACATGGCTTCTCTTCAACTCTGCCTTCGTTCTCTCAGCATTCAGTTTAGTTTTCCTGCCTAATTCTGTTGTGCTAAGCCACTGGCTGAGAGAGCTTTATTCATTAACCAATATAAGCAACACATATACAGAATGACGTTCCATACCACAGAGGGACATGGAAAGTAAATAAAATAGATGTGGAGTGAGAAGGAAGATACAATGCCTTAAGTGTCTTTCAGCCATTTGCAATTCTGTTAATAATTCTCTGTTTAGATCTATACCCCATTTTTTGATTGAATTATTTGGCAATTTGATATCTAGTTTCTTGAGTTCTTTATGTATTTTGGAGGTCAATCTTCTGTCTGATGTAAGACTAGTGAAGATCTTTCACCATTCTGAAGGCTGCTGTTTTGTCTTATTGACTGTGTCCTTTGCCTTACAGAAACTTTTCAGTTTCAAGAGGTCCCATTTATTAATTGTGGCTGTCAGCGTCTATGCTACTGGTGTTATATTTAGGAAGTAGTCTCTTGTGTCCATGTGTTCAAGGCTCCTCCTCACTTTCTCTTCATTGAGGTTCATTGTGGCTGGATTTATGTTGAAGTGCTTGATACGTTAGGACTTGAGTTTTGTGCAAGGGGATAGATATGGATCTATTTGCAATCTTCTACATGTTGACATCCAGTTATGCCAGCACCATTTGTTGAAGATGCTTTCTTTTTTTCCATTGTATAATTTTAGTTTCTTTGCCAAAAATCAGGTCTTATATTTGTGTGGCTTAATATCAGGATCTTGGATTTGATTCCATTGGTCCACCTGTCTTTATGCCAGTACCAACCTGTTTTCATTACTGTAGCTCTATAATATAACTGATGCCTCCAGAAGTTCTTTATTGTAGAGTTTTGTTTTGGCTATCCTGGGTTTTTTGTTTTTCCATATGAAGTTGAGAATTGTTCTTTCAAGGTCTGTGAAGAATTTTGCTGGTATTTTGATAGGGATTGCATTGAATCTGTAGATTGCTTTTGGTAGGATTGCCATTTTTACTGTGTTGACCCTACATATATAACAGCATAGGAGATCATTCCATTTTCTGATATCTTCCATAATTTCTTTTCTCAAAGACTTAAAGTTCTTGTCATACAGGTCTTTCACTTCTTTGGTTAGTGTTACACCAAGATATTTTATATTATTTGTGGCTATTATGAAAGGTGATTTTTCCCTCATTTCTTTCTCAGCTTCTTTGTCATTTGTATATAGGAGGGCAGATTTTTTTAATTGATCTTTTATTCTGCCATATTACTGAAGGTATTTATCAGCTGTAGGAGTTCCCTGGTAGAGTTTTTGGGGTCACTATCATATCATCTGAAAATAGCAAAAGTTTGACTTCTTCCTTTCCAATTTGTATCCCCTTGATGTCCTTTTGATGTCTTAATTCTCTAGCTAGAACTTTAAGAACAATGTTGAATAGATACGGAGAGAGTGGACAGCCTTATCTTGTTCCTGATTTTAGTGAAATTGCTTTGAGTTTCTCTCCATTTAATTTGATGTTGGATGTTGGCTTGCTGTATACTGTTTTTTTTTATTATGTGTAGTTATGTTCCTTGTTTTCCTGATCTCTCCAAGACCTTTATCATGTAGGGGTGTTGGATTTTGTCAAATGCTTTTTTTAGCATCTAATGAGATGATCATATGTTTTCTTTCTTTCAGTTTATTTATATGGTGAATTACATTGATAGATTTTCATATGTTGAAGCATTCCTGCGTCTCTGAGATGAAGCAGACTTGATCATAGCAGATGATTTTTTGATGTGCTCTTGAATTCGGTTTGCCAGTATTTTATTGAGTGTTTTTTTGCATCAATGTTCATGAGGGAGATTAGTCTGTAATTCTCTATTTTAGTTGCATCTTTGTGTGGTTTGGGTACCAGGGTAACTGTTGCTTCATAAAGAGAGTTTGGCAATGCCCCTTCTGTTTTTAGTGTGTGGAACAATTTGAAGAATGTGGGCATTATCACTTCTTTGAAATTCTGGTAGATTCTACACTGAAACAGTCTGGCCCTGGGCTTTTTTTAGATGGGCAACTTTTGATGACTCCTTTTCCTTAGAGGTTATAAATCTATTTAAATTGTTTATCTGTTCTTGATTTAATTTTGGTATATGGCAACTATCCAAAGAAAATTGTTTCCTTTACATTTTCCAATTTTGTGAAGTAGTGGTTTTTGAAGTATGACCTGATGATTCTCTTAATTTTCTCTGTGTGTTGTTATGTCCCCCTTTGCATTTCAGATTTTGTTAATTTGCATATTCCCTCTCTGCCTTTTGGTTAATTTGGATAAGGGTTTATCTATCTTTATCTATCTTGTTGATTTTCTCAAAGAACTAATTCTTCATTTCATTGATTCTTGATTCTTTGTATTGCTTTCTTGATTTCTATTTTATTGATTTCAGTCCTCAATTTGATTATTTCCTGGCATCTACTCCTCCTGGGTGAGTCTGCTTCATTTTGTTCTAGAGCTTTCATATGTGCTGTTAATCCTTATGTGACATTTCTCCAGGTTCTTTATGTAGGTACTTAGTTCTATGAACTTTCCTCTTAGCACTGCTTTCAAAGTATCCTGTAAGTTTGGGTATGTTGTGCATTCATTTTCATTGAATTATAGGAAGTCTTTAATTTCTTTATTTTTTACTTCTCCCAGGGGTGATTCAGTTGAGCATTGTTCAATTTCAATGGGTTTGTAGGCTTTCTGAAATTAGTGTTGTTGTTGAGTTCTGACTTTAAACCATAATGATCCAATAAGATACAGAGGGTTATTCCAAGTTTTTTGTATCTGTTGAGATTTTCTTTGTGACTAGGTATGTGGTCAGTTTTAGAGAAGGTTCCATGAGGTACAGAGAAGAAATTATATTCCTTTGTGTTTGGGTGAAATGTTCTATACTTGTCTGTTAAGTCCTTTTGCGTCATGACATCATAGCCATCTTCATAGACAACATGATTATAGAAAAAAATCTAAGGAGCTAAATGTAACATGGTATTTACTGCATTACATGAGAGCTTTAGAAGAAGGGAAAAATAGAAACAGAAGGATGATAGACAGACAGATAACAAGCTAGCTAACTAGCTAGATAGAGATAGAAACAGAGAGACAGAGGATTTTGGCATGCCAAATTATAACCCTTATATAAGCAAATTTATCAGTAAATAAAAAAAAACAAAGGAATGATGAAAAATATATTTTTTCTTTTTAATAGATTTTTAATTGAAATATAATTATATCACTCCCCCTTCCTCCCTCCAGTCTCTTCCAGCTACCCTTCCTTAAGCCCCTTCTATGCACCCTCAATATCAAATTTCGACAAGTATTAGTACATTTTTATGCCCCATATTTTGACAATAATTTATTCCCATGGTCCTCTCTTCAGCCCCCTCTGGTCTCCTTCCTTTCCCCACACTGCTTCTTTTCTACTTCTCCTCATTTACAAGGGACAGGCATTATTAACTTTGTTGTAAATATAAAGGTATTAGCTAACCTATGATTAACTTAAGAGCCCTAGACTTTTGTAATGAACAGAATAAGGGAGTCTGTGAGGACAAAATTAGGAACACACAGGCAATGAAGACCTTGTTTATAACTTAAACATGGTAAATATATATCAGTCTCTTGTATACAAATGGGAAATAGGCTGTTCGGGTTACTGCTTTGCTGTCTTTAGAGCAAATCAGTTATGTCAGTTCAAGAGGGTGCTTAGAGCTCAAGTTATCCTGTATCAGTTCCTAGGTGCATAAGGGAAGAGAGTATGTGAAAGGCGGTGTCTTCCTAAGGTAAAGTTATTAAGTCTGTATGACTGTTTCATTTATTTCCCTTGGTCAGAAACTAGGAAATTATCTATTTGCAAGTGAAGCTAAAAAACGTGGCCACGGGTCTAGCTAAAGTTTGAAGGATCTAGTTCTATGTGAAAACAAGAGAAAAATTTCACTGTTATTTCTTATATTCCAGGTGCCCAAAGTCATCGTGTCATAATGCATACTGGTCTAGCATTCTTTAGTATTAGAGTAAGACTACTGTTAGACTCAGGGTAAAAAGATGTGGTCATTTTCAATTTCAAGATGCTAGTAAAAGTCAGCCCCCTTCTTTGACTCTTGATGGCATGTTTTGAGGACCCTGATATTGATGATGCTTCTGCTATTAAGTAGAATAAGAATTGGGTACTACCGGATCGGAAATTCAACTCTTTCCTTGAGTAGTTGTGTTAGTAACATTCTTCAAACTCCAGTTTCACTACTGCCAATGGCTATGATCCCTATATCCAAGGATGCTGTGGGCATTAGAGGTCACGAAGTGCTTTCCCCTAACAATTTCAGAGTTCCAGCACTTTCTTTAAAGTATTTAATTTATCTTGAATCGATTTCTGTACAGCAAAAAGAGAGATAGGGTCCTGGCTTCTTTTGATTTTCTCGGACTATTTGTTGAAGAGACTGTTTTGTTTTTTGTTTGCTTGTTTCCTTCTCCAGCGTAAATTACACAAAGAACTCAAAACAACACCAAAACCCCAACCCAACCCATACACAGGCTAATGAAATAAGCAGACAGTTTTCAAAAGAAGAAATGCATATAAACATAGGAAAGACATTTGACATCATTACCTATGAGGGAAATGCAAATTAAAACCATGTTGAGATTCCAGCTCACCCTAGTTTCAATGGCTATCATCTACCCTGTGGTTCAGCTATAACTTTTGAGTATGTAGCCAAGGAATTCAAAGGCAGCATTGTACAAATGGTTCAGCTCATCTATGTTTATTGCTGCACTGACCCTAAGAGCCAAGCTATGGAATCAATCTGGGTCTACTGACAGGTTAACAGGTAAAGAAATAGGCTATATATACACACACAGTAGAGTTTTAGTCAGCAGTAAAAATGAGATTATATTATTTGTTGGGAAATGGCTGCACCTGGAGACCACCATGTTAAGTGAAAGAAGCCAGGGACAGAAGGACAGACAAGCATGCTTGTCTTCTTCTCATCTGAGAGTCATGGAGTCCTTTTTAGATGCACTTAAGCATTTGCATATGAAATGAAAACAAAAGGGAGGAGACTAGTGGGAGGGGGTGAGAGGTAACAAGACTAAAGGGGCAGGTAGGGGGGTTAATTACCAAAGTACATGATATATTCTAAATATATTATCCAAATGAAACCTAACACTGTGTACAATGAAAATTAGGAATGCCTGGCTCATAGCTATAGTTGATGTGATTCTTCATTTAATATGTCTCACTGGCAACTGGTCTCTTATTTTCTGTAGCCCCCTTTAGTCTTTCTCCTTCCTCATCTGGATTCTCTTTCCAGTCAGTTGACAGGTAGGGTAGCACTAGGGGACTCTGGACACACTACCAGCCATAGCAGTCAGTGGTTATAGTTGTGGAAATCTAGGAACCCCACCAGAGCCTGGACTAGCGCTTAGCCAGACACAAAGAGAGCACCCCAGCTCCGCCTAAGACTTCAGCTCTTGCAAATGTCCAGATCTTAGAGTTGGCTCTCATTATTGCTGAACCTGACATTTCTTGGAGGAGCTGGGACAAATATGGTCTCTTGAAAGTAGTTTCATAATTACCATGATTGGTGGTGGTACCCTGATACCCAAATCCTAAGGTGGTCTAGATTGACAAAGGACCGTATTTGGATATCAGGGTACCATTAAACCAGGATAGCCTGCTTCTCCCATGCTCGTTCTTGATGACAGTACTCGGTTCATCTCACAGTCATGAGATTCACTAGGAGTGACTTCATAGCAACTGCAGTCATTATTTGTGTTGGCATGCCACAGTTCCACAAATGGTATGCCTTAAATGATAAAAAAAAATGTATCTCAGAGCTGGAGGTAAGAAGTCAGGCATTCAGGTCTTGGTGGCAGGGCATGCTCTCTGGGCGATTCTAAGTAGACTTCCCTGGGGCTGCAACCTTCTTATGGTGGCTAGAAGTTCTGGTCTTCCTTTGCTTATGGATGCATTTCCTTCATCCTTGCATCTGTTCTTAGAGGAGGTGCTTTCTGCATGACTCTGTCCCTTCTATTAGAATGACGTCAATCACACGCCGTCAGGCCCCACTCCCATCACTTGATTTTAAGATTTTTATATCTATAAAGACATTCACTGGTATTAGAAGTTAGGATCTTTAACATATCTTTGTCAGGGATACAATTAAATGTTTGAACTTTATATTATAGAATATGTGTAATTAAGAAATAAATAATAACAGACTCAAGGTTCACCTTATGTGTGTTTCAGTCGGTTGTGATTGCTGTCTTGTAGCCTGGTTTAGCTGGTGAGAATGGGTGGTGTGGTGTGCAGCTGGAATTCCAGACTTTCAGGACCCTGGGTGAGCAAACAGTACTGCCATGTCTCCCCAAAGGAAAGATTCTCCCCACTGGGCCGGGAGGTGATGGTGCACACCTTTAATTCCAGCACTTGGGAAGCAGCAGCAGGAAGATTTCTGAGTTTAAGGACAGCCTGGTCTACGAAGCCAGTTCTAGGACAGCCAGGACTACACAGAGAAACCCTGCCTCAAAAAACCAAAAGTGCAAAAGAAACAAAAGAACAAAAACCAAAACAAAAGATTCCCCTCACCTGGTTATGAGTGAAGCTCGGGTATTCAGGGAAGGAAGAGCTAAACAGTTGTGTGTGTGTGTGTGTGTGTGTGTGTGCTTGGGTGTGACTGCCTGCCTCTGCGTGATGGCCAGTGTGTATGTGAATGATCACATGACTGTGGGTTGTGTGCATGTGCGTGACTGTGTACATGTACTGAACGACTGTTGTGTGTGTCTGAGAGATCAAGAGAGGGGAATACCAAGGTGTTGACAGCAGTCAGGAGATGGTTGGGGAGAAAGGACCATCACAGGGGAAGCCATTTAACTGTACCAGGCTTGGGTGTGACTTTCTGGTGAGAGGGAACACAGAAGATGGTACAGAATTAGAAACCCAAAAGCCTGCGCCAAGTCTATATTGGGTTGCCGTATGCTTCTCTTCCTCCAGTATTTAGGATGAATGGCTATAGGCCAGATCCAATTGTAGCTTTTGTCTGACTTCATTTTAATGAGAAACAAACACTAGTATTTTTTTATGTTGTCATATGTAGAAGACTCTTATCCCCTCCACCCTGGTTCTTGGTTCTGCTCTAATATAAGAACAGCCAAACAGATTGAGAACAATCTTGCCAAGAAAGTTGTACTGTGGGGATGGAAACGCACAGAGGGAGATTTTAGTCTGAAGATAGAAGGCATTTACTGAAAGTAGACATCAAAATCACAGTGCATGGACAAGTTTTGTGGAGATCATTTTATTTTCCCTTAACAATAAATCTCAAGGTGGTCAGAGAAACAAAAAAAAAAATGGGGATTTTATATCAGTGAATGAGGTGCTTAATTTTTTTATTTTTTACCAATTCCACTTAATTCTCATAGACTTTTAATATGTCATTGAAGACATTTGATTGTAGTTGAGTACCCGAAAGAGCAAAATAGAATGAAAAGTAAAACTAGCTTTGAATCTATTTTTCTGGGGACAAAAAAGTAATGCAAGAATTCCCACGAGCATGGTACCCAATGGACACAAACAGCCTATAGATTTGCTTTGTTTCCCTTGGAAGACACCAGCTGAGAACTTGTTCATGGGAGGTGGTAGTTGGAGCACCTTGGACCTGAAAGAGCACTGCTGGATTTTGTAGCCTGCAGATGTTCCTAGATGCATGGCTCCTGTGACATGGCTGGGTCTGTGTTTCTTCCCTTTAATTTTCAGCAGAATCTTGCAACTCTCTCCAAGAGCGGTAGGAGAGATGCTGTGCCACCGGCTAAGCTGGTCCCAGAATGCAGTGTGGCTGTGAGTTTGGCTCTCTTTCTTGCTTATCTGTGGAAATGCCCACTCTTTCTCTCTCCCTCCTTCCCCTCTCCTCTTCTCTTTCTTCCAGGCACTCACTATTTCATGCCCTCTGTCTCTTCCCCTTTCTGCTTTCTTCTCTCTCCCTCTCTCCATTGCTCTCATCTCTGTCTCTCTTTCCTTCTTTCCTTTCCTGTGGCCCATTACTGACTATACTTGGCGCCCAGGCATACATCCTGAGGAAGGCCAAGCCAAGGAGAGAGGCCATTGTTGGTGTTCAAGGCTAACAGATCTACACATGACCATCAGCAGCAGAGGCTTGGATATAATTTAAGGCCTTCAGGTGATTCCAGCCCTCTGTCTGCAAGGTTTCCAACTGAGCCTTCAGCTTCAGTGCCCTGTCTGGCTTGATTTATTTTCTGCGTGTGTGTGTATATATGTGTGTGGGTAAATGTACATATATGTGTATGCATGTGTGTACACAGGTTGTGGATGTTGTCTTCAAGAACTTTGGCCAACATCTGTGAGACAGGGTTTCTCATTGGTCTGAAGCTTGCTAGTTAAAGTAAGCCGGTTGGGTGCTGAGTCCCAGGACTGCTCCTGTCTATGTCATCCCAGAGCTGGGATTAACAGCATGCCAGCACACAGGACATTTTTACTTAGGTTCTAGGGATCAAACGCAGATCCTCCAGCTTGCAAGCCAGTGTTTTACCAACTGAACTGACTGAGCTTCCCCCAAGCTCCTCCGCTGCCTGAATTTCTCTCCTCAGGAACTTACTATCATTCTTAAAGTCATTAACTTTAGGGAGCTATTTATTAATGTCTTATTTAAGAAAATGTCTCATGTAGCCCAGGCTGGCCCCAAACTTGCATGTACCTGAGATTGGCCTTGGCTTTCTAAGTCTCCTCCTTTAGTTTTCTTAGAGTTGGCATGATAGTTGCGAACCACCATGGTTGGCTTGGAAGGTCATCGACTGTGCGGCCGTAGCTTACCTTTTGGCAGGATTCTAGGATGCCGTCAGGTCATCTATCTAGGAAGGTAGGAGAGTCTGAGCCTGTAGAGGTCTGGAGTCTAGTACCCTGGCTCTTTCCAGGAAGTCATCGTTTACTTGTTTTAATTTTTCCCGGCTGTACACACACCGGTATTTCTTAAGCCTTAACATATATGTGAATCATCTGGCAATACTGTTAAAATGTGACACCTGCTATAATGTTCTTGGGGTAGATTCAGAGATCTTACCCTTTTCCATGTCTTTCCTTTCTTTTTCTTTTTTGGATGTGTACGTGTGCTGATGCCCGTGTGTGCACAGGTGTGCATGCTCATGTTTGTGGAGACCAGAGAGTATCTTCAGGGTTACAAGCATATGCCACTAGGACTTTTCTCCTCATCCTTCTGCCCCTCCCACTCCCCTCTTCTTCCCCTTCTCCCTCCTCTTTCTTTATTTTGAGACACGATCTCACTACGTAGCCTTAGCTGTCCTGGAACTCACTATGTAGACCAGGCTGGCCTCAAACTCATAGAGATCAACCAGCCTCTGCCTCCCAAGTGCTGAGGTTAAAGGCTTGCCTCACCAAACCCAGTCATATTTTTTTAATGTGGGTTCTGAAATATCCCCCCTACCCCATTTGGCATAATGGATGTCCCCATGGCCTAACCTCTAGGGCAACCTTTCCTGAGCTGGTGTGTAACTTCTCAGGCTTCCTGCCTGTCTTCTTATCCTTGCTCCTCCAAAGTCCTGTTTATGGATTTGCCTTTTCCTTCATTATTTATGTCACATCCCATCCATGTTCATATATATATCATGTGTGTGTTGGATGTATAAACGTGTGTACATGTGTACGTGTGCATGTGTGAGTGAACACGTACTGTGCATGATTCTGTTGAACTATGCTTGGGAAGTGCTGGTTTGGTGCCTCTCAAGTTTTCATGTAGTTATTTGATTCCAGATGACTGTGTGAACGCGGTAAAATAATTGCTCTTGCGTTATGGTTAGGATGTAAATGAAAGCCTACATAGTGCTCTTGGTGATTGGAGTACAGATTCACTTGCACGCCCAGACAGCAAGTCCAGGCAATGTGATGATTTAGTGGCCTCAGCAGTAAAATGCTGTATTTTTGTTTGTTTATTTGAAGGGTAGGCGTTGGGGACTTGAGTTAATGATAGCACCTAACATTGTGTGGTAAGTAGAATAATTACGGAAGCATTAACCTAATTATTATCACCATCAACAATACCCTCGGAGGGAGCATCTGTCCTGTTTAGAACACAGGAGCTTGCCATTAGAGACTCCAAAAATAAACACCTTTCACCTGGTATCTCTTCCAAGAAAGCTAAGAAGGAACGCAGGCTACAGATGTGCTGCCACAGCTATTTCCAAGGAAGTTTCCAGTCTTGTTTCAGGCATATTTTTCTCTGAATTCGTTCGCCACAGTTATTAAGGGGCTGTGATATACCAGGCCCTGTGCTGATCTAAGGAGAGGGGAATCACGGGAAGGACGGAGATGGGAAGAGATGGTCCCATCGCAGGAGAACAAACACATCTACCTAATAACAGTATGTGGGCTAACCCCAGAGTGTACAGATCCCTCTGTGAGAACAGAGAAGGGAGCTCTTTCCCCAGGAGTTCAGGGAAATGTGTTCCATCACTTAGGAAAGACCTTGATGGCAGGGGCTCAGTCACATCATGCTGTCTTCTTAAGTATGATTCAGTTCCTCACCCATCAGAGCTCCGGCAGGTACGGATTTCAGTATCACCTGTTTCAGGGATCCCCCTTCCTGGTAAATGATGCTTCCTGAAAAGGTGACTACCACCCTCCACCTGCCCAACCCCCTCCTCCCCCACACCTTACAGACAAAAGCATCCCTTTCCAGGGGACATTCTGGTTTCCACGGAGGCCTACAGCTCTTGGCTGTGAGGAGCACTCAAAGTCAATTAACAGTGGAAGATTCCTCAGGGGATGCCAAAAAGGGGGAGGGACAACACCAAGTTGATCCAGTTAAAAGTTTGGCCAAGGTTTAGAGATTGAAAAGTGCTCTCTCTCTCTCTCTCTCTCTCTCTCTCTCTCTCTCTCTCTCTCTCTCTCTCTCTCTCTCTTTCTCTCGTGTGTGTCCCATTAACTTTTTTTCTGTGGAGACTAGAAAAATGTCTGCTTAACCCAGAGAGCTCACCAATGACAGCACAAAGAAATGATTCTACCCAACTCTACCTTGGTGAGCAATGTGTTTGACTGGCTTGGTTATAGGAGTATGGGATAGGGGTTGTCTCTCAGACAATGGGTAACTTCCAGGCAGCTGCATCACTAAAGGAAAGGCCTGTGCCTGCCAACAATCAACTGTGCATATATATCCTGGGAGAGGAGTTGGGTCTCCTGTGACTACTCAGCTGCCTCCTGAGCCAGGGGCCTCTTGTAGGTTCTCTTGAGCCTGTCCTCCCATTTGTAAGAGAATCTTTAGGGGCTACATCTTGCGAGAGCCCTCCTGTAGGTAATTGCAATTGTGGCTGTACAATGCCTGGAAGACAGAGTTCCACAAGTCTCGTTCTGTCTTTAAAATCCCCCGAACTGGATGTGGCGGAGCATAGGAGGCTGAGGCAGGATGGCCATGAGTTTAAAGCCAGGCTGGCCAGTGTAGAAATGCCCCACCTGAAGAAGACAAGAAAACGACGACAACAATAAAATGACCATTCGAATCTGGAGAGGAAAATAGAGCTGTAAAACTTTGGGGTTCAGTCAGGAATGTTTGGGGGAAACTGATTGATCAAAACATATGAGAGCCTTCCCAAAAGAGAACCATGAAAGAGGAGGAACAATGTGAGCTCTTTGGGCTGTATGTGAGAGGAAAGCTGAAAACCAAGGTCCGATGTTATAGAACCAGCAACTGACAGAGATGGCGCTCAGATCCCTCTGACTGTAGATCTGTTCATGCAAGATGCATCCGAAAAGAGGATTTTTACTAGGGAAAGGGGAATAAAGGCAGGCCATTCCTGAGACAGGCGTGACTAAAGCTGGAAGGATGGTTGAGGATGCAAGCCTTTGGGAGGCAAGACCATATGACCTATGTAGAGTGCATAAGGGAAGTTACAGCAGGTGAACGAGCCTGGAAAGGCCGTTTGGAGGGAGCCTCATGCGCCTTGTAAGGGCAGAGCTTCTAGCCTTCCTGTAACCCAACCCCCTTGCCACTGGTTAAACACAAAAATCTACTTTCTTTGCTTATTACTGGAAATATCAAATCTTTAAATATTGTGTCTAGAAAAAACATCACGGCGATGGAAATTTCTAGCATATGAGTTTCTCAGAGCCCATTCTTGAGTCTGTTGGATATTTTCTGTCTTCACTGCCTTGGCAAGAGCCTTAGCCAGGGAGGGAGAGAGAGGCTATCACTCCTCTGTGGAAGAAGTGAGGAAGCAGATGGGAAAGATACAAGAGCCACTTCAGAGGAGGAACAGATACAGGCTTTCATGGGGAACTGTTGGGTGTCCAAGCTGCCTCGGAAGACTGTGTTTTGAATGGGGACACTGTCTTATTCCAACCCTATACACAGTTAAATTCTAAGTGCAAGGGAACCAAAGAGGGTGGGGTTTAGGCCGGATAGATACTCTGCTATTTACATCAGTAGCTGCTTCATGTCAAAATGAGGGGATATATGATTCTCATCATTACTCCCTCAACGTGACTGTGACCGGGCTCTTTCCCGGTTGCACATTGATTGTTATGACAACCACTGATGGTGGCTGGGCTCGTGTTGCATGCTGAGCACAGAATGCTGCACTTTGGGCATACCTCACCAAGCCTTCAACAACTCGATGAGGGAGTACCTTTGTATTTTTATAGACAGATGGGGGAACAGAGGCATAGAAAGAGGTGACCTGTCTAAGGTCCTATAGCCGATAAGCTATAGAGAAACCCTTAGAACTCGTCTGTCTAGTACCAGTCACCCAGAATGGGAAAAGAACTATTACAAAGAGTTCAAAGGCTTGTAGACCTAAGCCGAGTGATACAGTCTCTAACAAGACTTGTAGGCAGCATCAGCATGGCCCTCTGGACCCCAGGGTTACACTACACCCCCAGCGGTTCACTTAAAGTTTGAATCCGTTGGTAGATGGCCTCACACACTCGGGTGTCGTCAAGATCCAGTCACTTCCCAAAGCTCTATGTCAGAACATTGCTGATACTGGAGACAAGCTTCCAACATAAGTCCACTGACTGACAGGGACCCTTCGTGTCAAAATGGTAACACTGTGGGGAGAAAGGGCATGTCCTTTGCTTTTGTCTGAATCAATACGGGAATTTTAAGCATTTTTTTGGAAACATTAATTTTTCAAAGCTTAGCAAGTTGGGTTGCAGGTGTGAATGAAGCATGTTATAAATGGCATTTAAATGAAAACTAAGTTCTTTACCATCTGTTGATAAGGACTTTGGTCTTGGTACCTACAAGAAATAAATTCATTTTGTCTCTCCGAGAAGCCTTTTTTTTACACTGGATTATTAGGGGGAAGCTATATTATGCACTGTGGCCTTAAACTTAATAAATGCAATCATTTAAAACTTATTAAAATTCTTTTGAAAACCACTTACAGATTATTTCTAATAGGCCTATGACCTAAATTACCTTAGTTAAATTTGCCCCAAACTCTTGCGACACATGTGGCTACTGTCAAGCTCTAGCCTTGGTGGGTTTGGTGCCCAAATCTAGAAGATCAGTCAGGTCCCCATTGTAATCTGATAATGATCAGCCCCACAATGATGCGATATGGCCCTAGAAAGGAAAAGAATGAAAGAAATCTCTGAGACACTTGTAATTCCTTCCCACATAACTGGCGGAGACTGAACACACAATGGCAGAACAATGAACCTGTGTTTCTCTGAAGATGCAGCTTCAAGAATGGAATTCAATAAAGAGAACTGAACATTCCATAAAGGTGGGAGGGGAACAGGAAAGTGAGCATCCTGGGTTGAGCATAATGTAATCACTGAAATTTTCCCAAGATGGAAAAAAACAATAAAGTTCTGCGCCTCCCAAAATGAAGTCAGATGAAGCCCATCCCGCTTTGCACACACGGTGATGTCTTTTCTAAAAGGCCCCTGAAGAGGACACGTGAGAGGACAGTCCTGACTGCCGGCTCAGTCCCATGGGCTGTGTGATTCTTAGCTCTGATTAAATAGCAGAGCAGAATTTTCTCACAAGACCTTCAGTCTCTTGAGACCTACGAGTAACCTCTGGACCAAAGCATGTGCTTCTACATACCAGGAGAATGAGGCTGGCAGCCCAAAGCTGCTCTGCCTCTCCCTCTAGACTCATCCATGTCTCTGATACCAGCAGCCATTTTTCCATTTGCATCAAGAGGGTTCCCTTGACTTTTGTCTCATTGTCTCTCCCAGTGTTCTATTTGGAAAAGGGAGTGAAGGAAGAAATATTTACATAGATTTGTAGGTCAAAGATTGCTGCTTATCCCCATCTTCCACATGATCCTGAGAGTATCATCTTGAGTTTCCCAAGACATCTCCTACCAATTATTTGGGGGCCGGAAGAGTTGACAATGGACCATTTATTCTTCTCTGTATTTTCATAGAAATATCTGTGAAATGGCTTAAGAGAAAGGCCGGTTACTCTCTTTCTATAGGCAGAACAATTTTCCCCTTTGTGGTCACTGACAGCGTCTAGGTACTTGCTGCCCTGAGAGAGGGAGTGGAATTCAGTGTGTGTCTCTGCTTTGTGAGCACTCAAGACTGCCATGTGCCTCATTGCTCATGCTCTCCACTGTACCTGCAGAGAGCTCCCGCTCATTGCTAGAGCCTTTGCAAACGGAATAGCTGGTCCGTGAGAATAAAGCAAGTCAGGAAAAGGAGGAGGGAGATAGAGAGAAGGGAAGGAAGGAAAGAGGGAGTAAGAAGGGAAGGGAAAAAAGAAAGGAGAAAATAAAAGGAATTTTTAAAAATAAGTTTACTCAATTGCCAAGTGTTATATACAGAACCATAGATTTGGAAATAGTGGCTCCCTTAGTTTCTTGGTTGAATGCTTGCTGGCCTGTCTACTTCTACTTCATATCTGGATGGGAAGGAACTACTGGGTCCAGTCATCAGTGTATATACACAGGGCTCTGTACACAGAAGACACAATGCGTGGGTGAGTGTGCTTTCCAAACCAAGGATCGATAGAGGAATGATTACCAATGAGGAGCAGTGAGGATTTAATTAAACGTGCAGGGATGAGTACACAGCAAGCGTAGGTATGTGCATGCACAGTGGTGACGGCAGATGAAAAACTCTCTGCTGCTTCCACTGAGGTCCCGTGTCGAGAATGAATGGCGAAAGCACAAGTGGGGATCCGAGCACTCAGAGAAACTGAACACTAAAGGCCGAGAAGCAAGGGATTCGCAGTTGGTAACAAGTCAGCGGAGGGCTGAAAATAAACCAGCTGTGAAGCATCAGATTCCTTCCGCATCATCTTTTCATGACTCAACTGCCTTCTTTGCAGGAGCCAGGGATGCGCAAGTATCACAATAGGCCTTTGAGGTCACTGAGTTGGCAAGAGCCAGTCCCCTGGGCTCAAGCATTGGTTCACTCATTTCATAAATATCTTCCATCTGGTATACGCCACTTTACTAACATTGTGGAACAGAAAGAAAATGCAGCCCCACAGCCCTTACCTTTAACTTACTTTAGAACCTAATTAATTAGGGAGAAATGTTAAGAGCATTTGAATGACTAAGATATATAGTAATAAAATGATCATGGAAAAGCTGTCATTGCTGGGCATGGTGGTATATGTTTGTAATTATACAAGTAAGAGATAAAATCAAGAAGATCCCATGTTTAAGACCAGCCTGGGCTACATAGTGTGTTTGAGACCAACACACTGGTTCGGGGTATGTTGTGAGATTCTGGGTCACCAAAACAACAAAATGTCAGAAGATGATAGGAGATCAAACTCCTGAAGAAGGGGTCTGCAAAAGCTCTTTCTTGTTTTGAGAACTATCGCATTCCCCATCCCAAAGATTACAGAAGTCATATTCCTGTAATATGAACCTGCCTGACTGGTCAAATGGACCAAGAATGACATCACCAACTGGGTCAATCAGGCTCATTCCTGGAAATTTAAAATTGAACGATGTTTTGTATGACTTCCTCTGTAAAGGAGATGAAAACACTAGGAATGGCTGTTTTGTACAATGATCAAGTAAAGAATGTCAGTTGCAGGGAGGAAAAAAAATGACCCAAATCTGTAGGAGGAAATAGAATTAAGGAAGCAGAGAGGTACTCGGGCTTCCCAATAGACTCAGTCTTTTATTGCAGCCTCTCTGTGGGTCAGTTTTCCTCCTCCTTGAGGTCATGAGACATTTATTTAATCTGTAATAGTTCATTTGGCATCTTACAGGCCTTTGTCACTTAAAATCTTGGAGATTCTGGGTCCAAGTTTGGGGTGCTTTCCTAAGCCCCCCTCCCAGGTCACATATGTTTCTAGTACCTCCCACCGAAGAGCTTAGGTCCCTCCAAACATCCTCACTATTCTCTTTAAGTCTCCAAAAATATTTTAATCTTACATAAACCTACTGTAAAATAGACATTCTCATCTTCGTTTCACAGATAAATCTAACTTGCAATGGAATCGGGTATTTTACCTAGCTCCACCTATCTCATGAATAACAGCCCTGTCTTATGAACAGTTGAGGCCCCATGACTTCTGATTGCTCTCCTCTAGCCACTAAGCCACCCCTGGTCTCCTCGTTTCTGGTCTAGCACAAGAAGCATTGCACAGGATGATCTGCCTACCGGGGCTGGTGTGATGTGTTCCTTTAGTTGTAGCCCCAGGGAGCGGGCAACAAGAAGGTCTCTGCTACTTGTTGGCCATTTTGTTTTGCCTAATTGATGAATTCCAGGTTCAGTGAGAGATCCCGACTTGGAAAATACATTTAAACCTTGCCCTTCCATCCAGGGGTCTCCTATCACAAGGCACAAGCCTCTCGGTAGTGTGGAAGGAGGTAGCCCCAGTCTTCTTGCTCTTTCTAGAAACCCTGGAACTTTGACTTCTTTCTTTTAAGCCTTCCATGCTGTTAGATTGTAGATCTGTGGTGGTGCTAGCTAATGGCACAGAAGCAAGTAGGTTGCCTGGCTACATCCAGTCTGCCATCGACTTTCCTAGGCAGATTTCTTGGCTCTTTCTTTTCATTCTATGTAGATAAGGAGGCCATGTGTTGGGGATGCTAAGGGCACAAACTGTACTGACCCCAAATCGCTGAGTCATCATGTGGAGGGGAGCTTTGCAGGAGTCACCAGGCCTCGAAGACGAGATGGGGATGGGGATTGCATCCTGTCATTGTAGTTTTAGCTTGTTTGTTGGAGAAGCTGCCAATTTCCCCTCATTGATCCACCAGCTCTGTTTCAAAACTTGGGGAAGCAGTGGTGAGGCCCAACAAAGAGGTACTTGATACACACACAAAGAGCATCTTTACAGCAATTTGGTTCATGTTTGGAGAGATGCAGTTTGTTTTATTAATGACAGTACTCTCGAGAGATACTCAACCCAATGCCTCTGGGGCTAGCTAAGAGATTATTCCCCATAGGATCTTCACCTTAATCAATGGGGAAGATCATTTCTGTGGTTTCAGAGATCATTCCTTGAACTGTAGGCTCGTCTCCCTCGTATAAGGATGGAAACTACAGTCTGTACATTAGGGAGGAACATTCCAAAAAGGGATGCTTAGAGGCCCAGGTCTAATTCACACAGAAACTACATTTAGCATTGATAGCAACTTAAAAGAAGTTTTTTCTTTCCTTCCTACCTCTCTCTAAATATATATACATATACATATGCATACATCTAAATATATATATATATATACACACACATATATACACTTCTACTTGTTTAAAATTCAGATGGGAAATCACTGTTAGCACTATTGCCAATTTGAGAAACTTCTAGTTTAGGAGAATAAATGAAATGTTGCCAAGGTGATTTGATTAAGAATGAATTCTTATTTATTTTTGTTAATGGATCCACGGATAAGATCACAGAGTGAGACATATAGTTTTACTCTGTGGTTTATTTGCCCTACAAAATCAAGTCTAGAAGTTGATAAACTCCTTTGGAGAAATCACCAAGACTGTACAGGAAAGGTTTCTAAATTTAATGTTAAGCTCATCATAGTTCAAAGGCCAAGGCTTATTTCAAATCTAATCTATGGACTTAGGGAAATGAGTTTGCCTCCCTTCTGGATGACCACAGCCCTCTCCATATGTTTTAGGAAATCCTTCTTGTATAAATTAATTTGGAGAATTTCCATTGCAGAAGACTCTCTCCCTGACCACAAGGATGGAACAGACTAAAAGCCATGCTTTTGTTATATGTCTACAGTTTCAATTAAACGACCAAGGTAACATACCATGTCTTCAGCAGGCATTGCCAGGGCACTGCTCCATTACAGCTGAAAGGCCTGAGTGTGGCCGTTGTTTTATTAGCCACTCAACTGACTGAGTAGCTAACTCAACTGAGTGCCTTGATGCACGACAGGGACAAAATGGCAGTCTACCAGGTGATGGAGAAATGTATTTCTAACATGCAGCCACAACTACCACTAGAGTCGACTCTGTTGTAATACCCTGCAAGATGGAACTGAGAGCCTGGCATGCTGTAGGTGTTCAAAATGATGCTGAAAGAGAATTTGAAGTCTGAAGTCTGCTCGGGTAATAGTAACAGCAACCTTGTATGTTTAGCTTTGATCTGTGTTGCCATGAAAATAAATCATGTTTTCACTTTTACAAATGAACAAAAGGCATGGTCTTCATAATTTCCCCATCATTCAGCCCACATTCACTGGGTACCAGCGTGCAGTGGATATGATGACCTGTACTCCAGGTAAGAGACACGCATGCTCTGACCTCGATCTTTAACAGCAGTATACCCTCTCCCACTTTGTTGACTTAGCTAGACGAGTAATTACTCAGCTAAGCACCAATGCCTTTGAAAACGCCTCCTTCCTTTCTCCCTCAATTATTCCAAGAGAGGAGCGAGGGAGGCAGCTGGCTGGTATGAATGTCAGAGCCATAACAACCCTGATTTGCTTGAGTACAAGAAATGAAACGAAGTGTTAACCAACAGCTCCTTTGAAATGGCGTTGGGTCGGGTTAGCTCAGGGGAGGGCACCCTTAGAGGGAGAAGGGCCATTAATCACTGTCTTCAACAATCCAAGTTGAATATCTTATTGTTTAATTATTTTTAATCTTTTGGAAATACAGAACCGCCCCCGGGTATTTTCTTTTCTCTGTCCCTCCTACGGCGCAGCCTGCTCTGGGAGCTGAAGTCCTCCTGTGTATTCCTTGAACTGAATCCAAATTCATTACAGATATACTGTAAAGTAGACATAGATGATGTGTCTGGTGGGAAGGGAGGAGGAGAGGGGAGGGAAGAAAAGCGACCATAATAGTAAGTAGCTAGGGCCAGTTTGAAAGTTAAAAGGTGATCTTTGACCTTCTCATGACTCATAAAGCACTTTATGACTCCGACCCCATTAGCCAAGAATTTTCCAGCTCAACAAAAGGGCTTTTTAGCTGAAATACCATTTTAACTAAGCCTTACAAGGACTGCTTATTTGGTTTATGTGTTGACCAAGTAAAGTCTTCGTTTCTGTCTACCTAAGACTTGACCAGCTTGGTTCATTCTGCGTCTGCTTGCTAGGGTATGCACTTTGCTCGGGCAAAGTAGGTGCTGAAAAGGCCAGATGACTTAAACACATGTTTAAGTCAAGACTTGTTTGATAAGATAGCCTCTCTCTCTCTCTCTCTCTCTCTCTCTCTCTCTCTCTCTCTCTCTCTCTCTCTCTCTCTCTCTCCCTCTCTCTCCTCTCTCCCTGTGTGTGTGTGTGTATGTGTGTGTGTGAGAGAGAGAGGCACATAGCTAGCTAGAGAGAGGGGGTTGTGTGTGTAAGGGAGAGAAGGACACAGAGGCGCAGATAGAGGAGATGGGGAAGGGAGAGAAATAGGAAATACGTGACAGGGAGCCATAGACAAAGAGCAGGTGAAGAAAAAAACCTGTATTTCCAATCACAAGACATCCAGAACTGCAAATTCCAACAAAGCAAATGAGAAGCAGCCCTAGAATGAAAGATTTGGGGGCTGAACTTCCTGGAACTCTTTCCCAAGACTTCTTTCCTTTTATAAATGTTTGTTTTTATTTCCTGCAGAGTTACAGCGTGTCCCAATGACTTCCACTCCTCCGCTTTACCCTCTAACTCCTCTAAAACCTCCTCACCACGTTTCCTAATCTCATATCCACCTTCTACAGTTTTATTTATTATTTAGGTTTAGGCCACTAAGTCCAACCAGTGCTTCCCATATGCCAATGGTGTAGGGCCATCTGCTGGGTCATGGGAAACCAACTTTGCTTAGGGCTTCTTTTGGTGTTTCAAGATAAGACTTCTCTGTGTAGTTTTGGATCCTGTCCTGGATCTCACTCTGTCGTCCAGGCTGGCCTTGAGCTCACAGAGATCCACCTACCTCTGCCCCCTGAGTGCTGGGATTAAAGGGTTATGCCACCACCACCCAGCACATACGGGTTTTCTAATGTTTTCAGCTCCAGTCTCTGACTCTGTTCTGAGGCTGATAGAGATGTCCAGTCATTTCCCCCACCACCATTGGCAGGTCAGCTACCTTCTGAGAGAGGACACTATAAAGGCCACAACAGTGTGTATAGGAAGCTCTGTGACCAAGTTACCTGGGCACCAAGCGTAAGGTCACAGGCACTTGGAGCTTTCTTTCTCTACCTTACACCTATTCCTATGCTTTTTGAATTCTTTAGATGACTGGCTCCTTTGATTCTTTGAAAGAACCACAGAGCCAATTAAAAGCTTGTACCCAACCTGCTTTTTCTAGGCTTTGGCAGGTGCTCGGTGAAAGACTAAAGGTGGCTAGAAATGCCTCAGCCTTCCCGTCAGTGAGAGATGAGTTCTGAGTCCCTTCAGCTTCACCCTGGACGTGTTCTGTGTCTGCTCGACCAGTGGAATTCATGGGAAATGACACTATGCCAAGTGCTGTGGCCATTAGTGATGCAATAGTCGGGATTGCTGGTTAGATCCTAGGGGTGGGAGTTAGAATATGGTGATATATAGGAACCTCTCAGAGCTGTGGGATATACATAACCGTGAACAAGAATCTCCTGTGTTCCTGAAGGCAGGCCATGCTTTGAAAACATGTGGATCTGTATATGGCTCCCGTTCAAAGACCTTCCAAGGCTACTGAAAATGGTGGTGGGGCGAGATATGGGTTATCCCAGAGGTCAGAGGTTAAGGGGGACAGTAACTTGGAGGTTAGCCTGGGCTACCTAGTCAGGTCCTATTTCATAAAACAAAACAGGCATATATATTATCAAGATTAAACCAATCGTGGTCTGAAAGGATGCATCAGTGGTTCTTAGCATCGTATGTGATCTCATAAGAGTATTAGGAATAGAATGCTGCAGGATCTGGTCCAGAGGTCGAGTCTCAGTAGACTTGTGATGGGCTTGCAGGCTTAACAAAACCCCAGGTGATCACAAGGAACACTGAATTTGAGATGACTACCAGGCCCCAAGGACTCACTCAGACAGTCCCCACTCTTGCACAAGGCTGTAAAAGAAGGATAGAATTTTGTACCCCCAAACTCAGGCTTCCAAGACCCTGGCATGTTGCAGTTAGTGTAAAGTAACACTTGCTAAAGGACTTCACTAACCCAGAATACCTCTCCTTGAAGCCTCCTACAGGATTACATCTTTGCCTAGGCTTTGAAGATCTCCACAAAATTGGAACTAATATTTGCAAAGGGGCAATGCAGCCACTAATGTATTAGAACAGATTTTCTGAGGTTTTGGCCTCTGAATTAGGATATTTGATTAATGATATAAAGTAGGTCCTTCACCTTGGAGGTGCTCAAAACCACATTTTATATGATGAAATAAATACTTGCCCAGGGCACAGAAAGCATACGGACACTTAAAAGACTCTGGTGAGTTGCAGAGAAACTCTCCGACCAAACCATCAATTGTTTCCTGGGTAGAGAATGGCCACGTGCTTCCGAGAAAACAAATCCTGACGGTGTTCAAAGTCCTCTTAGCACTGAATGTGGGGGCGAGGAGCGCATAGCGTAGCAGGAACAGGCATGGTGCATTCAAGGAGGCTGCGATGCAATTAATCAAAATTAACAACAAACCCAGAGAAAATTACAGTGTGTTTGTAATTGAGTGTGAAGTGGTGTGGCAGCTATTTAGAACAGAGCAGGAGAGCAGGGGTGGGGTGGAGGTGGGGTGGGGGTAGGGGTGGGGCTAGATGAGGGAGATTTCACAAGAAGAGTAGCCATAGATTCTGTACAGAGCTGTTGCTGTGGTTTGGGTGTGGTTTGTCCCCGTAAAAACTTGTATTAAACTCTAGTTCCTCGGTGTAGCAATGTTGGGAACTGGGGCCTTGAGAAGGGATGGTTATCTTTTTGGGAGACAGACTTCAGTCTCCTGAGGAGCAGGTGGTGAAGCAGGTCAGCTTATTTGCCACCCTCAGACCCCCACACAGCTGGTGATGGTCACCCCGTGTTTTCGCCATCAGGCACCAGCCTCCACGTTATATGCAGAAGAGATTCATACTAGATAGAGGAGGCTCTTTAACTTCTCAGGTTTTTGAACTAGGAGCAAAATAAATGTCTCATTATAAATTCCTTAGCTCCAGCTATTCTGTTTTAGCACCCCAGATAAACTCAGACAACAATCTAGCTGGGAAGGTGATGGGACCTACTCATTGTTTGGGTTATGAAGAAAGACGAATGGGACTTACTCCTCTCAGTGGTTATGAAACCTGCATTCTTGGGATCATCACGACCAGAAGGGATTCTTTTGTTTATTTTGACTACCGTATCTATATCTGTTTGCCTTAACCGGTTTCTATAAAAAGCTTTGGAGCTCAGAGCCCCTCTAATCCCATACAGCTAAAAACCTTTCTAGCATGTGGATCTTATGATGCCAATCCCTAGTTAAGTACATAAAAAAAAAAATTAAGTGTCACAGCCTGGCCTATGAAAAACTCCACAGCCTTGCACACTGTGCCCTTTTAGGCGCTTGTCTTAACCATAGCTACGCCCAACCTCTGACCACACATCTTTTTTTATCCTGGATCTCTTTGGTCCACAGTGCCTACCACTTCCACCTAGATCAGACTTCTTTCTGTTCGTAGACTAGTTCGAGCCTCAACCTTCTAATTTTGTGTTTGCATGCAGCATCTGAGAAAGAATTCATTTGTTATCCTTCCCTTATGTCCCGGCTGCGCTCACAAAACCTTGATGCTAGGTCTTCTTGTTCCCGCCCACCAGGCTGGCTTGACCTTTCTATGTTCTCTGTCCTGGAGCACTCACGGCTTTCTGTCTTCAAGCTTCCGGAGAGATCTAGCTAATGGGTGACACCAGAGAGAAATTAGGGAGCAGGAGGATGTTGAGACAAGTCTTTCCTAGCTTCCTCCCTGTGAGATTGCTTTGGGGTGGGGGCGGGTCAGCTGAGTCTGTCTACCAGAATCCGTAGTTCGTACCTTTGAGGCATCCCTGTACTTGTAACTACGCTCTTTCCTTTTTTCTTTTATCCTTTTGTACTTCTTGGGGCCTCTTAGTATAGTGGCAGTGCTCAGATATAACTAGCCATCACCCTGCCTTTTTTTAATTTCCTGAAACATTGGACACACCTTTAAATATAGCAGGTAATTTGTTTTCCAAATGACCAAATTGGAGTGGATCACCTGTCTCCTGTAAGGTCCCGGTGTGTGCACCTAGCAGGAGGGTAGGTAGGGACCTTTATTTGGCATTCATAATCAGACATTTGGTATCTTTCTTACCAGATGTCACTTGAACTGCTTCTTTGAACTGTTATATCAAGGCTGGTAACAATTCCAGAGACCCTTCCCAAGGCCCCCTGTCAACTGTGACTTAGATGTAAAGTTTGGATGCCATGCCTATTAGCTGAGTCCACAGGGACAAACCAATTTGGACCAAGAAAGCGCCAACATTAGGACTGTAATAGCTTGATATCCTCACCCTCATTAGCAGAGGATGAAGCATTTAAATCGAAATTGGAGGCGAATGTAGAAACCCAATCCTGATTGTCCAATTCAATCAATGATGAGTGTTTGGATTGCCCATGGCAAGTAAAATTACAAAGTAGATGCCCAATAAATGCTTGTAAAATGGAATTCAATTGGCTGATTGCTCAAGCCACAAGCTCTGTGGAGCATTGACCTAAAACCAGAATTGAATTCCTGTTTGAATCAGCCAGAGCTTCTAACTCAGAGCTGATAGCATGAGCTATGCAAGTGGTTCTCAACCTGTGGGTCTCGACCCCTTTGGCAAACTTCTCTCTCCAAAAATATTTAATTACGATTCCTAACAGTAGCAAAATTATGAAAAACAAAAAGTTATGAAGTAACAACGAAAATAATTTTATTTGGGGGGTCTCACCATGACATAAGGACCTGTGTTAAAGGGTCGCAGTGCTAGGAAGGTTGAAAACTACTGAATCCATAGATTAGAGTGTTTCAAATCAGCAAGTTTACCACTCCAAAGCTCCTGTTTCAAACCGAGGGAAGCCACATACTTTTAGGTATTTGCCAAATGATGGTAGCGACCACACAGACTCTTCCGGTGTGTGGAAACCGGCCCAACTGAGCAGAGACTGTTGAGCATTTCAGGGTTACGATCTGCGGAGAATCCCTCCAGCCTCCCTCTCTGGCAAATGCCCAGGTTTGCATAGACTGCTCTTTTTGAGCCCCTAGGCAGGGTCTGGGTGGGGGACAGCTGCCGCCGATTTTCAGAGCTGCTCTTGTGGATGAAAGCGAGGGCCCTGACTTGTGTGCCAGGGGCTGCGATCAGAACTCCGGCCTGAAAAGGGGCTCTGTTGGGAGAACAGTAGGCCTCCCTGTGCGGGACCGGCCATTGGGACTTTTTCAATTTGCACCTGGTGTCGGGCAGTGAGAGTTTACGAAACTCCACAGAGAGGAATGTTTCCGAGTTGAAGGACAGAAGGGGAAAATGTTGAATGGCAGATCTTTGGAGCCGTGAAAAGCACAGGCTCTGTCTGTGGAATGGGGACTTATGTCTTTACTGAGGAGAGCCTTTAGGGTGGGTGTGGAGGTCTGGACTTTGTTCTGCATGAACGGTTGTCACCCCGCCAGTTAGTTATTGAAAGGGGACCCAGAAAAATCCAGTGGGAACTCGGAAGGCTGCATGTTCCAAACTAAGGGTCCTTCCATGCTCTTCTTCCAAAGTCAGGCCACTTTTCCAACTCACTCCATATTCAAAACCTGTATTGATTCTCAAAACTTCCTTTCCTACATCGAAGATCTTTGGCACTTTCTAAATCCACTTCTTAGAGCCTTGTTATGAAACATGCATTTTCCATCATCTCAAAATTTACTTTTTCATATTATAAAGTAAAAAAAAAAAATACTTGTTACAAATTACACACATCAAATGGCACCAGGGAATCTAGGGCAGAAACCTAAGGTCACCTTTTTTACTCCAAAATGACCCCCATCAGAGGTCGGAGGACATTCTTTCAGATCTTTATCTTTCATGTACGTATCAAGTTTCAAGGCAAGCATCTCAACCCCATAATAAGCAAATATTGCAGCCACGTTGTCTGGTGAATTGTTCGTGTCTGTCAGCATTCGCCACGCTTCTCACTGCTGTGACGGAACACCTGACTAGAGCAGTTTAAGGAAGTGGAAAGGGTTTGTCTTGATTCACAATCGGAGGGCCCAGCCCGTCATGGCAGGGATGTGGTAAGAGCATAAGGCATCCACAGTCACAGAAACAGGGAGGGAGGCGTGGACATTGTGCTAACAAAGCATCCTTCTTATTCAGTCCTGGATTATAGCCTAGGGATTGTTGCTGCCGTCATTCAAGGTAGGTTTTCCTCCTTAGTTAACCCTGTCTCACCATCCAGAGATTTGCCTCCTGGTTGATTCTAGATCCTGTTAAGTTGACAACCCCAGAATTAGTCGTCACCTTGTCCAAAGAGGTCAACTCCTTTTCTGAGGATTGAAATGGCCTCGTCAGGCTGTGGCTTTTTGTTTGTTTCTTTGGTGTAGGGAGATGGCCTTGAACTAGTGATCTTTCTGCTTTTGCCTTCTGAATTAGCATATGTTACCACAGGCAACCTATCAGGAGACCTGCAGATGGCTCATGCTCTTAAACAGGACCCATCTGAGGGGACTCTGGAGGAAGAAATCAGTGTGGGTTAGACAGGGGGATTGAAATTTAAATTTCTATTCTAGAGTAGAGTTCCATTCTAATGATACCAAAATAAAATGGGACTGTGAACCCAGATGGTATAGAAAAGCTTCATTTAGAGTCATTTAAATGCCCTACCGTGTTTTACTGACAGGCTGGTCCTGGACCTCCCAGGGTCTCCTTGGGTGAGGATTCCATTCGACCCTGTTATTCATAGTTTGCATTTCTCACAACACAATCGTTTATTCCCAGGAAGACTTGTCTCAGTCCCAGCCCTGTGCCTTTGGGATTCTGCTTATCTCTGCTTGAACTCATCAGGGTGCGGGTGCAGGTTGAGTTTATGATAACCTGTGAAGTGGATGGACAGAATGACTCTGAAAGGACACAATCCAAACAGTTTATACTAGGTACTTTTTATGTGTTTCATATTATTTCATGTGATTCCACATTGACTTCATGAGTTCTGTATATTATCTCCAGTCTACATATGTGTGATCAGGGACTCAGAAAGGCCAGATTCCTTATCCAAAGTCATTGAGAAGTTGACTTAAGACAGGGGTTCTCAACCAGGGAGCTGCAATCCCTTTGGGGGTGGAATGACCCTTTCATGGGGTCACACACATATCAGATAGTCTGCATATCAGATATTTATATTACAATTCACAACAGTAGCAAAATTACAGTTGTAGTAACAAAAATAATTGTATGGTTTGGAGTCACCACAACATGAGGAACTGTATTAGAGGGTCACAGCATTAGGAAGGTTGAGAACCACTGACTTAAGGGGCCTAGATCTAAAGCAAGCCTGTTCCACTTGGTATCCACAGCACTGAATTATCAATGCTTCTCCTTAGTGTTCTTAAGACATTTCTTACCAGTTGGGCCCTCTGAGGGCTGGCAAAGGTCTTACTCCTGGCTGCACATTGGATATGCTGAGGTGCTTTGCAAACAAACTACTGACAATTTCACACACCTGAAATCCCAGTTGAGTTGCGGTGGAAGCCAGTACTGATCGCTTCCTTTTATTCTTTAAAATTTAAGGATTCCTTAAATCCTTCTGCTCTGCTCTTGCTTTTGCCAAGCAAGCCCGTTTCAACAAAGATCTCCTGTAAGAAAGTCTCTTCCCCTTCCCCTTGCACTCGGCAGAGATTTCATATTAGGTTGGTCCAGACCTCAGCATAATGTAAGCCTCGGAGAAAACGTGTGCTCAGTCTGCGCAGGTGCATCTTCTTCACCAGTTAATTTGTTGAGTCTGTCAGGGCAGGAGCATGGCCTCTGCAGCTCCTCTCTTTCAAATACCCTGCACTGTGTTGCACGGGCCGATGCAGGAGAAACTCGGGCCGAGTTAGCCGCCAAACTGTTCTGGGATTTGGAGCCTAGGAGGAAAGGTGTCAAGAAGGAAAATGAGAGCAAAGGGGGAAACTAAGTCAGTCCCTGGCGGTCCTGTTGTAACCACAGTTCAACATATCTGTGTGTTAAGAGCCAGGTAGGATGCTTTTTCCATGTGACATCTGATTCAGTTTGCTGCAGGTGCCAGACAGTGGGTCCCTGCTCTCATGGTGCTTCTGTTACAGTGAGGAAGACACAGAGACAGCCTATAAGGAAATGCCAGAGGAAAGAGAAGAAATTCGTGTGGAAGGGTGGGGTTGGAAGAAGGTCACTTTTAGGAACTTTGGGGAAGTCTCCTCCTGAAGCAGGGGGCCTTTGGCACTGAAACTGAGGGCTTAGACATGGGAATTTGAGAGACTACTTCCTGAAGGAGCCTTAGGAGTAGGCAGTCAGTTGGTCTGTGTGAGATATTTACACCTCCATATTGATTGCAGCACTAATCGTGATAGTCAAAATATGGAAGCAGCCTCGATGCCCATCAACAGATAAATAGATAAAGAAAATGTAGAGACATTGGATTTTATTCAGCTGCAAAAAAAATGAGATTATGTCATCTGAAGAAGAATCGATAGAATCAGGGAGCATCCTATTAAGTAAACTAAGTCAAGCTCAGAAAAGACAAGTATCATTCTTTGTTTTATCTGTAGAATCTAGGTTTACATATATATATATATATATATATATATATATATATACACACATACATGCATGTGATGAAAATAGAAAGAATATATGTGACATCAAAGGAAAATGGGAATTAATTGAGAGGGGGAAGACCAGAAGCAGGGAGGAAGGCAGGGCAGGGTTGAATAGTGAGCATGTAAATAAACTTAATATAATGATAAATGTGCATTAATTTTGATGGGGATTGCTTTGAATCTGTAGATTGCCTTTAGTAAGATGGCCATTTTTACTATGTTAATCCCATTGATCCATGAGCATGGGAGATTTTTCCATTTTCTGATATTTTCTTCAATTTCATTCTTCAAAAACTTGGAGGTTTTATTACACAAGTCTTTTGCTTGGTTGGTTAGAGTTACCCCAAAATATTTTATATTATTTATAGCCATTTTGAAAGATGTCATTTCCCTGATTTCTTTCTTAGTCTGTTTATCATTTTTATATAGGAAAGTAACTGGCTTGTTGTTGTTGTTGAGTTAATCTTGTATCCAGTCCAGTTCTCTGGAAGTGTTTATCAGCTGTAGGAGTTGATAAACAAAAATAAAATAAGAGGAGTTGATAAAGTAATCCTGGTAGAATTTTTTATTATCACTATGTATGTTATCATATCATCTGCAAATATACTTTATCTTCTTCCTTTCTAGTATGTACCCTCGATCTCCTTCAATAGTCTTATTCTCTAGCTAAAACTTCAAGTACTATATTAAATAGATATGGTAAAATGGACAACCTTGTCTTGTTCCTGATATTAACAGAATTGCTTTGAGCTTCTCTCCATTTAATTTGGTGTTGGCTATAGGCTTTCTGTAAATTGCTTTTATTATGTTCAGATATGTCCACTTTTCCATAATCCCTCCAGAACTTTTATCATGTAGGGGTGTTGGATTTTGTCAAAGGCCTTTTCTGCATTTAATAAGATAATCATGTTGGGTTTTTCATTTCAATTTTTTTATATGGTGGCTTACATTGGCTAGCTTTTGTATGCTGAACTGTCTCTGTATCTCTGAGATGAAGCCTACTTGATCATGCTAGATGATCTTTTTGATATGTTCTTAGATTCAGTTTGCCAGTATCTTATTGAGTAATTTTACATCTATGTTCATGAGGGAGACTGATATGTAATTCTCTTTCTTTGTTGAGTCTTCATGTGGTTTGGGTGTCCGCATAACTGTGGCTTCATAAAATGAATTTGGCAATGTTTGTTCTGTTTCTATTTTGTGGCATAATTTGAGGAGTACTGTTGTTAAATCTTCTTTAAAAGTCTGGTAGAATTCTGTACTAAAACCATCTGGCCCTGGGCTTAAGAAAACTACTTTTAAACTAATATTTAAAAATGTTCCCCTAATTCTCCCCACAAGATGACTAGGGAGAACAAATGAGTTTATGAAATAGAAAAATGTTTGAAGCATTTCTTTATCAGCAATTATATATTAGTATGCTGTGACTTCCTAAGTCCAGTACCATTTATGCTTTTAACAAGATCAGGAGTGGCCCATGGCTCTAGGGTGACCCTGTGTCTTCTGACACCTGAAGTTCACAGGCTGGAGTGACACTCTTCTCTTGAGAATGAGGGGGCCCATGATTTTTTCCTAACTTAATGAAATGCAGTAAAATATAATCATGGCTGAAATATATTGTGTTAAAGACTTTATATTGTTAGCCCATTGGCCTATGTGGCACCTATGTGTGGTAATGAGGAAACCTATGAGGGTGGCCTGCAACTGAGAGCCAATAAGTCGTAGGCCTGTCTGGTTGGGTTTTCTTTTTCTTTCAAGATATAGCTTTTATTAGCATAAAGTGATGAACATTAATGCATATTTATCATTAATTTAAGTTTATATTTATACTCACTATTCACCCCTGCCCTGCCTTCCTTTCTTCCACCACTTTTCTTCCAATCAATAATGTTTATGGAACTCCTGGCTGTGAGAACGAGTGAGTCTCTGACTCTTGTGCCTGCTCTTGGGACTCTTTTCCTCCTGTTAGGATGCCATATCCAACTTTGAAATGAAAGTTTTTGCTTCATCTTATTATGTTTAATCTTGCCATGTTTGACTTATCTTTTAGAAGTCTTATGTTTCTTAATGAGAGACAGAAAGGGAGTAGATTCAGAGGGGAGGGGAGGAACTCTGAGGAGTAGAAAGAGGGGAAACCATAGTCAGGATGTGTTGCATGAGAAAAAGGATTTATTTCCAAAATAGAAAATAAAAAGTAGTTTTTTAAAATGTACAAAGACCTTTAAAGTTATTTATTTTTATAGCAGCCCAAGGCTATCTTGATTTGTTGGGGTAAGATCATTCTGTCCCATGCTAGATATTCCAAATAAATCTATTAGAATTTTCAACCTGTCTGTCTAGGAGATAGGCCTTTTTAGGAATATTTTCCAAGTGGGTATCCTCTCTCCACACTCCACTCACAAGATGCTCTGGCATCTTTATTAAGAATGCAAACATCATAAATGTTTTGAGTGTGGGAGTGTGGTGGGAGACCTGAGTTAAAACAAAACAACCTGGGTGTTTATCCAGCCTGCAGAGTCTGGCAGGCTCAGCATCCACACCCTTTCAACAAATATTTTTCTTGAGTTGTTACTCTTGCTCAGCTAGTATTTTAGTAGTTCGTGGTGGCTTCTGGGAAGTTCAGCCTGCCAACACATTAGCTCTAAAGTTTGGTGGTGGCAGCAGGAGAGAAGTGGTGAGGGATGTCTTCTGGAACCCCATCCCATTAGGTTATGCCCTTCCCATGCCACCCCTGCCTTTCCATTGACCTCCCTTTGGTCTATGCAGTTGGTATTTCTCAGTCTTATCTAGAGTGACACTGTAACTGGCCCCAGACAGGCCCCTCCACCACTCCCTTCCAGTCAGGTTGCTGGTCCCAAGTCTCTTCCATTTAGAATCTTTAGGGCTGTCTGTTTTAGGCTGGTATCAACTCAGATTGGAAATGCCTTTTCCCTCCCCCTTGAGACTAAACGGTGTAGGTAGAGGGGAACATTTTAAATCCTAAGGGAGGGACCTGAACTGCTTCTCTGACTCAAACAACCAGTTACTTGGGTTTCTGCTTTAGGAGGTGGCTGTGTCAACCTCTCCAGGTTTCCTTGATCAAAGACACAGAATTGAGAACCTGAAAGGGTTGACCAAGACAAACGCTACAACTGTGATTTATTGAGCATGAATACATTAGAAATTCAGACACACTTTGAAATGCTAACATAGTCAAGGTGAAGGGGTAAGCATTTGGCAGAACACATCTGAGGAGCAGTTGGCAGCCACATAGCGTGCTTGACAAATAGCCAGATAGCATTTGCCAAAGCTGAACATGGCCAGCTCTTCTCGTCTCCACATTAAAGGAACATTAAGGTCTTTATCTACTGGCCTGAGCCTATTGAAGTAAGAGGAATTTCGGAGCTGAAACTAATGTTCCTTTCAAGAAATGACCTCCTACTGCCTCATCATTTCTGAGATCTCAGTATGCACAATATCCAATAATGTACTACGATGAAGTTCGCAAATAGGTAAAAGATATTTTAAAGAGTCCTGGGGCCAATTAGCCTTATTATGTCAAGCAAGCACACGGATAAGAAATTGGCTGCAGTGGGGAGAAGGTAGATGAATTGTTAGGAAAGCAGGTATTATGTAACAGGAAGGCTGTAGCTGCCTCATGGTGCAAAATCGCATCCCATGAGACCTCAGGTATATCCTCCAATCCCGTGGTCATCCTCAAATACAATGACACATGAACAACACTAAATGGACTAAGTATGTTTATGCATGTGTGTGTGAATGTGTGTGTGTGTGTAGCAACAATAATTATAGAATAAGAGGTCATAAATCTAAGATTGAGGGAGGTGTAGTTGGAGGGGGAAGTCGAAAGGGTAGGAATAATGTAAATACAATATGCTCATATGTAAAATTATGCAACAAATTTAGAAAATAAATGTCCCAATTCATCCAACATAAAAATGAAATCTTCAAGATTTTAAAAGAAAAGAGATATATAAAATCAATGTGATAATTTATATACTTTTTGTTATTATTCCCATTGTCCCCATTGGTTAAAGATTGGAAAGTACTTGGAAGTAGTCTAGGAATGGGGTTGGAGAGATGGCTCAGAGATTAAGAGCATGAACTACTCTTGCAGACAGTTTGAGTTCAGTTCCTAACACCCATGTCAGGGGTTTCACAGTGACCTATGACTACAGCTCCAAGGGAATTCACTACCTTTGGCCTCAAAGGGAATCTTTAGAGCATATACACATACCCACATAAAGAAATACAATATACACAATTAAAGATAGAAACAGAATATTATGCTATACTCTTTGTAGATGTTATTTATAAACCTCCCAGCTCCCAGCTTGAATATTATTTGGGCAATAACATTTAAATATACTGACTCTTGGGCCCCTATGCAAAGGCATATATGAACTGCTCAAATATCTGCTGTTAGAGGTCCCTAAGGGTTTCCAACCATTCAGACACAGTGTTTTGCCTAATCTTAAGCAGATCGTAGAGCCCCATAGTAACTACGAAGCATGAGTGACCTTGTCCACTCTCAGATATGCCAAGAACATGAAGACAGTGCTGCTTCTAGTCCGGAGACTAAGTGGGGCTCATGAATGCTGTCAACAATCTTCTCTGACCGTGTGAGGCTTGAGATAATACATGAGAACTTATTACCCGCCAGATATGATTCCAATACTTTCCATGCATTTAGGATTTCTTTTATCTTTACAGTAACCCCCAGTTGGTTTTCAGCCAAGTGACTACGAGTTTAAAATAGTTTTGGAATTGCCTGACTTCTGTAATGAATGCTCTGTACATCTCATTGTTATCACATAATAAACATTTTATTTCTTGTTAGTATCACAGTCCATGTTATGATTGGCAGACACAGAGAGGAGAGAGAGCATGGAGCATCCATCGCATGGGCAGTTGAGGATCCAATCCAGCAATGGCACGGCCGCTTCTGCTTGCTTTTCACTTTATGTAGATGCAAAGCGAGAATGGAAAATGAGGCTTTCGGTTGTTCCCCAGAGGGAAAAAGAACCAGGGTGGTAGATACACAACACTGTTTGTGTTATATACAGGTCCCTGATTTTGTAGCTGAGGACCAAGTCATCAGATGGCTCCATGCCCAGTACCATGGAGCATGGCCTCTCTTACACACACACAAAGTATGATGGGGATTAAAACACAAGCAGGAGTTGAGAAGATGGTTTAGTCGCGTGCTTGCTGCACACATGTGAGGGCTTGGGTTCATTCCCCATTACCTATGTAAAAGCTGGGCATGGTACTGTGTGTCTTTAAATCCAGCACTGGGGAGACAGAGGCGAGAGATCCTTGGAGCTTGCGGGACAGTCTAGTTAAGCAGTGAGCTCCAGATTTGGATGGAGACTCTGTCTCAGAAAATATAGTGAAGATAGAAGAAGACAGTTAACACTGACCTCAGGTCTCCATAGGGCGCACATACCAACAAAAGCATGTGTGTATGCACAGGTGTATACACCACACACACACACACACACACACACACACACACACACACACACACACACACCAACCAAATGATCTTATTCCTCAGCTCAGGCCCATGTTTATAATCTCATATCTCCACTGCTCCTCAGCTACCACTCGGTCATCACACATCAAGTTAAACAGTTTCATCCCATATCTAGCCTAGAATATCATTTATATTTTTCGAATTGGGCTAGTATGCCATTTCTTGGTCTCACAAAACGTCAGAATTTCCAACGAAAGGAGGTTCTCAATGCTAAGACAACCTTCCATTTTAGTTTTCTGTCCTCCTTCCCCGTAGTCTTTCCCAGTCTCAGACTCGGACCCATCCTCTCACTTATTAGCCACTACAACTGCTGGGACACCCACTCAGGAAACAGAAGAAGAAGGGGAAAAACTGCAATCAAGTGTTGACAGTGCTTGATGAGGTCACACAGAGTATAGTGAGCTGATAGCTGCCTGCACCTGGAGTTAACCAGACAGTTGGCTCTCTTCCTGTACCGCCTGGTTATGAATATCAAGTCATGAGCTATGACCACATTCAGCTCAGCTCTAACCCTGCCCTCTTTGAGAGCGGGATGCTAATTGCTTCCCCCCTCCACCCCTCCAGGTCTTGTGTGTCCAAAGCCATCTGAAACCGTATCGCTGAAGTGCCGCTGTGCTGCCTTTCCCTGAAGTCTCAATGACAACCTCAAACTGGCCCCGTCAGACCCTTGGAAGGCTCCTGAATCCTGCCTGTCAGATGTGCACACATCAACACACCACCTGTTCTGGCAGGAAACCAATTTTCTTCTCAAGTTCTTCCTCCCTTGGGAAACGTGCCTGCCTTTGGCATCTGTCCCCACTTACCCTGCTTTGCACACAAGACAAAGAAATCATTTTGTTTCTCAAGACATCTCTCCCACTTCTGTTTAAAAAAATTTACTTGAGTTCTCTCTCAATAGGCGTGCTGACGTGTTTCTTTTCCTCCTCTCGATGTCTTTAAAACTACCCTCGTTTGCTTGTTTGCTCTTCTCGCTCCAGTTCCTTTTATACTTCCCTCATTTGGTTCTATCTGGAGTTCCAATTCCTACCCCCTTTTACTCCATCTGATTATAGGAAAGAAGTCGCTTCAGTAATCTAATACGCTCTCATTTGCTTTGACGACTGATCTTATGTGTTTCCACTGCTATGCAGGAGCCTTTGCTGTGTATCTAAAAACACTCTATTTGCTTTATTTCCCTCCTAATAGCACACACTGTGGGACAAGCACATGAACAGGGAGAAAGGGGCAATATTAAGACATAGCTACACACCCTTGAGTGGTGCCCTCAGAAACATTGTTGATGGTTCTTAAAAGAACACAGAACTTCCACTTTTTGTCCCCAAGGCCCCAATCACTGCTGCTACTTCCAACATAGGTTTCTTATCAGTATGGGCAGAAACAGATTTGAAGGCCCTGTCATCTCACTGAAGTGGGGGGGGGTGGCAGGGGGCTCTGTGGGTTCTCTTCCTCCTACAGATCAGTCCTATAACCTTGAGAGGGCAGAGCCACGGGGCAAAGGGTGTTGGAAGAGCGGTTTGGGAACCAGAAGTTACTTCTTAACTCTGATGCCTCCCATTTTAGGCAAATTGTTTGAACACTGTATACTTTGTTTTTGTTTTGTTTTAAGAAAAGCAAACCAGTATATAAGCTCTTAAGAAACATCAGATGGATAAGTGGTTCATTTAAATCATTTTCACGGAAGTATGAGTGGAAAGAAAAATTCATGAACTTAGGTTTGTTTCCTGTGAATTGGTGTTTTGGGACCACTTCCCGCCTTCTTCCCTATTGCTCTTCATGCCAAACTCTCAGCCAGTTCTTCATGAAAAGCCTTCCAGTGAGCAGTACTTCAATTTGTCTCATGTGGTTCCAGAATAAAAACTTAACTGGAGACAAGGAAAGGCAGGCTATAAAGGTTCGTGGCATGGACTTTCACATGCTATGGGTTTCTTTACCCACACTCCTCTGTTTTCTGCAGGTCACCTTGCCACAAATCAGTATTGTACTTCCGTAAGTGGTCAGGATAGAAGACAAATCCTGACTTTACCACAATTATCTGTACGACTTCCACAAGATCCATAATATCTCTGAACCCCGGAGACTCCATGAGGAGCACAAGGAGCATGTGGTACGAAAGCTGGCCTGTGGTTCGCAGAGTTATTGGCTCTGCTGAACGTTCAAGGGGGCTGTTTGCAAAATATGAAGGTAGTCGTTATATTAGATATCTTTTGTACCCTGAAGCAGAGTACCTGATAGAATGATTTAAGGGATGGGACAATTTATTTTGTTGTGATTTTAGAGTTTCAGGACATTGCTGTGTGGAAGGTGTGGCAGAGTGGCTCTCTCAGCAGCTGGAGATCACGCCACCATAACTAGAAAATAGAAAGAACGGCCAGAACTACCTGAGGAGGTGGATAGCATCCCCAAAAGGCCCATTCCTAAGGACCTGATTCCCCAGGAAGGTGCTACTTCCTACGGTACAGCAGATGCCAAGGTTATTTCCTGAGCTGGGGAACAACTGTTCAAAACAACTTGTGGAGAGCACTCTGTCTTCAGGGTCACACTTTCCTCCCTTCACGATTATTCTGGGGCAAATTCTGTCTTCTTAGGATCCTTTGGCCTTTCAGTGCTTTGTCATAGGAATGGAAGGCTTGGCACACATCAAACCTTAGACTCCACTATTTAGCTCTGATATATATATATATATCTGTCATTTGGATTATACAATATGACATAAACCTTGTAGAAAGGATTTTTTTAAGAAAAAAGCCTTCAATGTTGTGCGCTTCCCTTTAGTTATCAAGAGTCAAGGCTGACTAGACCATCGCCATGTAGGATGAAAATACTGCGTGGACCTCAACAGATGTGACCAGTGTTTGACAAAGGTCAGCACCCTGTCATGAAAATGCTCGGCAAACTGGGTACAGAAGCAATGTGCCAGTAGAAACCACACATCAAACATCACAGTTCCTTTCACTGCCTCTACTCAACATGCTCTGGAAATATCAGCCAGAACAACTAAGCACAACAAATCAATAACAAATAATAGTCATAGAAATGGAAGCCATCAAATCATCTCTGTTTGTAGATGGCAGAGTTCTATTTGTAGGAAACCTTGAAGATTCCAGAAAAACCGACAGACTCACTAACTGTTATTTGTTTTCTGAAATTTCATGGTACAAAAGAAACATACCATGAAAACCAGTCATGTTTCCATATAAACAACTATTCCAAAAAAAAGAAATTAAGAAAATTATTCCATGTCATACAACATCAAAACACTCAATATAGAGGAGTAAATTTTACCAAAAAAAAGTTCAAAACTTGCAAATGAAAATTATGGCAAAAGAAGTTAAAGAAGACACAAATAGATGGGAAGCTCATCCCATTTCAGATTGGGATGATGTCCATAATGCCATGCTATCTATAGATTCAATGCTGACCCTTCACTCAAACCCAGATTGCTTTTTACATAAATAGAAAAACATATCTTAAAATTCATATGGAATCACAAAGGGCCCACAGAGCTACAATTACACCTCAATAGTTTTTTTCTCTTTAAAAGACATAAACTGTTGATAATACACACAGAAAAGTGACCAGTATCATTCATAATCAGAGAACTGTGCATCAAAACCACAAGTTGATATCATCCCATAGTTTCAAGGATAGCTGTTATCAAAAAACCAAAACTTCTGGTGAGGTTGTAGAGAAAAGAGAGAGAGTATTTAGACAATGTTGATTGACCTGCAAATCAGTGAAGTCATAATTGGCTACATGATGAAGGCTCCTCAAAAAGTAAAATAACGACCATGTAAACTAACACTCTTATGTAGATATGCATTTATCTACATTTATGCACATATATGAAATGAAACCAGTATAACAAAGAATTTTCAGCATCTGCCTGTTAACTTTAGCACTATTTACAATAGTCATGATAGGAAATTGGACCAGGAATATGGCTTAGCAGCTAAAGAAGCTTGCCACCAAAACTAATGACCTGAGTTCTATCCCTGGAACCTACAAAATAGAAAGAGGGAACTGGGATTATCCTTTCATATATATATATATATATATATATATATATATATATATATATATATATACATACATACATATACATATACACACACACATATATATATATATATTCACTAGCATATGACCATGTGTGTGCACATGAAATAAATGTAAAAAATTAAAAAGACAGGAAGTCAAAAGTGACCATAAACAAACACATTTCTAATAAAGATAGGGAACATACACAATGGAATGCTATTCAGCCTTTAAAAGAACGTACTGTTGTGTTGGTAATGACAACATGGATGATCCCGGAGGTCATTGTGCTAAGTGAAAAGGCCAGGCATGGAAGCACAGATACTGAATGATCTTACCTAAATGTGGAATCTAGTAGTTAAACTCAATGAAGAATAACACAATGGCAGCCATTAGGGCCTAGGGGAGGAAGAGGGATTAAATGGGGGAAATGTTGTTCAAAGAGAGCAAAATCTCAGACAGACAGGATAACCAAGTCCTGGAAACCATGTCCTGTACAGCATGACAATTGTAGTTAATATATAAGGAAAATATAAGGAAAATGGCTAAGAGAACAGCTATTCAGTGTTCTTAGTGCATGCACACCACACACATTTAGTATGTGGGTGATGCATCTGGCAACCGGCTTCCTAGACTGTTTGTGGTGTATAGCCATATAAAAATATCATGGACACTGTAAATGAATACATTTATTTGTTACTATACATTAGGAAAACTAGAAAGGATGACTTGAAAGAGGTAAGCCAGGTAGATTCATCTTCCAAACTTTACTTTAAAACCTTAGTAAAAACAGGAAGTAGAGGATGATGTGTTTAAAACATAACCTAATTAAATAGAAAGGTACCAAAATTAATCAGGTTCCAGAGAGAAGGAACCAGGAAAGGGAAACAGAGGCCAGCGGTCAGAACAAGAAACAGGACTTATCTTCTGCAGCAACATCCTAAGGGGAAGAAGCTTTGAGAAAAAAATTCTAAGAGGTGAGATGAGGGGTTCATTTTATGATGCCGGGTTCTCATGGCACGGTAGTGTGAGAGTAACCAATAGGTGCCAGGTGCAAGCAAGTTGCTTCACATTGGAGCCCAGATATACTGACCAGAGAGGCCAGGGTGTTCCCAGAAGAGCAGAGTCACCCTGCTGAAGGTCAAGGTCCACTTTTCTTTGTCATGTTTGACAATGAAGGGCTCTGGAACAAAATTACAAAAACACAAAATTAGCTGCAATAGAAAACAAAGACTCTGGGGCTGGAGAGATGGCTCAGTGGTCAAGAGCAGTTGCTGCTCCTGCAGAGGACCTGGGTTCAGTGCCCAGCGCCCACAGCAGGTGTTTCATATGGCCCTGTTACTCTAACTCCCGGGGAACCACAATGCCCTCTTCTGATGTCTTTGGGCTCCTGAGTGCGCGCGCACACACACACACACATACATACACACACGCACGCACGCACGCACACACACACATGCACACACACAAATATTTTAAAATGTAAAGAAGAGTCTATGTTTTCACCCGCCATATGAATATGATGTATGTGTTTTGACCATTATGCAGAAATGAATGGGAACTGGCCTCCTACCGAGCTTACATTCAGTTTGCTCATTTACAAGGTGTTGAGACTTAAATCTAAAATGTTTCCCAAAGTCCCATGTGTTTCATTCCCAATGAGTGGTATGGCTTTGGAAGGCTGTAGAACACTCAGGAGACAGAGCTTTGCTGGAGGAAGTGAGTCACTAGGGACGGGCTTTAAGGTTTGATAGACTGACTATACTTCCTGTCCATTCTCCTCTTCCTGACTATAGATGTAAGGTGATGGGCTGCCCCTAACTTCAGCCCCCATGCCTTTCCTTCCGAGATGGATTGTATCCCTTCTTAGCCCGTGAGACAAAATAAACCCTTCCTCCCATAAAATGCTTTTATATTTAGTTACAATGAGAAAAGTAACTAATAGACAAGCAAATGGCTATTTTGC
The DNA here is from genome assembly GCF_903992535.2 of Arvicola amphibius. Taxonomy (NCBI): domain Eukaryota; kingdom Metazoa; phylum Chordata; class Mammalia; order Rodentia; family Cricetidae; genus Arvicola; species Arvicola amphibius. The sequence continues at coordinate 46,393,958 of NC_052049.1, read as the reverse complement.
ATGAGCCGTCAAACTATCTCACAGAGAAATCTACTTACTGAAAGTGGAAATGCAAAGTTTTGCTGGCTAAAAATGGTAATTCACTGTAATAGCATATGATATTTGCATCATAAAAGGCTTCATCTCACCTCTTAGATTTTTCTCAAACTTTCTATTCAGGATTTGATACACAGATACCTCCTCCTCCTCCTCCTCTTACTCCTCCTCCTCCTCCTCCTCCTCCTCCTCCTCTTCCTCTTCCTCCTTCTTCTCCTCCTCCTCTTCCTCTTCCTCCTTCTTCTCCTCCTCCTCTTCCTCTTTCTTCTTCCTCCTCCTCCTTTTTATTCTTCTTCGCCTGTAATTGTTTAAGATGAAGAACTGTTACTTCACACAAAATATTTTCTTCAGTTAAAAATTACAAGTGTAGTAGTGATACTGCCTATGTATACACTTTCAAATAAAAACACATCTTTTGGTAATTGTTATGTTTAACAGCATTTACTGAAATTTTATAATCTCCAACTCAATAGAAATTATATTTTTCGCAATTTTCACTTTCATTTTCTTTTTTAAAATGTTCTTATTAAGCTACATATTTTTCTCCTCTCCCCTCCTTTCCTCCCCCCTCCCCTTCTACCCTCTCCTATGATCCCCATGCTCCCAATTTACTCAGGAGATCTTGTCTTTTTCTACTTCTCATTTGGATTAGATCCATGAAAGTCTCTTTTAGGGTTCTCTTTGTTGTCTAGGTACTCTGGGATTGTGAACTGTAGGCTAGTTTTTCTTTGCTTTATTTCTATAAGCCACTTGTGAGTAAGTACATGTGATAAATTTCTTTTTGGGTCTGGGTTATGTCACTCAGTATGATGTTTTCTGGATCCATCTATTTGGCTGCAAATTTCAAATGTCATTTTTTCTGTTGTGTAGTACTCCATTGTGTAAATGTACTACATCTTCTTTATCCATTCTTCAGCCAAAGGGCATTTAGGTTGTTTCCAGGTTCTGGTTATGAGAATAGCTGAGCACTTTTTCTTGTGGTATTATTGAGCATCCATTGGGTATATATCCAAAAGTGATATTGCTGGGTCTTGAAGAAGGTTGTTTCCTAATTTTCTGAGAAATCATCATATTGATTTCCAAAGCCGGTGTACCAGTTTGCACTCCCATCAGCAATGGAGGCATGTTCCCTTTCCCCCACAACCTCTCCAGTATAAGCTGTCATCAGTGTTTTTGATCTTGGCCATTCTGGCAGGTATAAGATGGAATCTCAGAGTTGTTTTGATTTGCATTTCTCTGATGACTAAGGATGTTGAGCATTTTCTTAAGTGTTGTGGCTGATACATACATTCTTACAGGTCATCTAAGGTGTGTATGGTGTATGCACACACACACACACACACACACCTGTAGACACACCATCCTGGGCTAGCCATCCACTCTAGGATGAGTCCTATGCAAAGTTTATGAGGCCTAATCAGATAGACCTCACTACTTACTGCCTGAAGCAGTTCTTGTCTGGGGCTGAAATCATCTGACTAAAAATACATTCGCCAATCAACACCTCCCTGTTGTTTATAGCTACATGGATGCTGAGGGCAGAGTAACAGCTCCAAATAGACTTCAAAGAGCCCACGGTTCTTCAGGACACTAATTCACACCGGTCCTGTGTCAAACAGAGTAGCATAGGTACCGCTAAAGTCAACAAGCTGAAGGTGTCAGCGTGTGAAATAAAATTGTTCTTTCGCTGACTTTGCTTATGTCTACTGTTCTTCCTTGTAATCACAGGATACTCTTAGGTCATGGATGCAGAAGTTAACAGTAATTTGGAGATCAAATTTACAGTAGACATTAAACTGTACGTTTAATTTGGTAACATTGGGCAATAGAAGAAACGGCATTCTCAGATTTGTAGCATATCTTTGCCATTCTGTGAGTTTCTTGACAGATAGTACATACAAACGTGGCTTATTTGGGGTGGGGGGTCATTTCTGCTGTCACCAGACTGGAAATCCCCCAAACACACACTTTAGAGTCCACTGGCAGTCTTCACAGTAAGTCTCCTAGCTCTAGATGTTTTACTGATGGAGTATTTTTTTTATTTTGCAGTGTGAGTCCTTTGGCCTCATGAGGAGTCTGTGTTTTGTGATATCCATGAGCTTAGCCTGTGTCTTCACCTTGGGTGTAAAAAGTGTTACCTTCTACACAAACATGTCTGAGAAACTTTGGACAGCGTATATGCCTAATGGTGCTGATTGGGTCATGCAACAGAGACCCAGCCGCTGGGGTGTAGCTCATTGGAAGAGGGGTGTTTTCCTCACAGATGTAAAGTCCTGCCAGAGTCCACTGGCTCTACCACGCCACCAGTGTTCCAGGCACTCTCTTCCGCTAGGTCTCACGTGTGGCTTCCACTTCAGGCTTGCTGTCCTCTCATCACAAATCACTGCTCCCTTTCCAGGCTCAAGCTTTTGTTTGCAGTAAAAGAGGGGACAGAGGGCTGAGGGGCAATGCCTGAGGCAGAAAAGAAAACTACCCAGAAATCCCAGGCTCATTTTATTTCCAGAGTTGGGGGTTGAACCCTTGATTTTACATAAACTGGGCTTAACAGACTTTTAGTGACATCTCCTTATTCTGCACTGACTGTCAGTGCCTTTCTTGAAGCTGGGGAACAAGATACAGACCTGTCAAAGACCAAAGACAATGGTAATGAAAAATGGGAGCCTGGTCCTAAGTGGCTAGCGGTGTCTGCCCTTCAGGATCCCAGCCAGGAGCACAGGAGCTGTGGTTCTATCTCGTCCTGGGGGCTGGGCCCTACTGGACACCTTCCTCCTGATCTTACAGCCCAGCGTTACATTGTTTGAACCACTTTTCAATGTAAATGTGTCAAGGACTATTTCAGGTGCTCGGAGTAGAAGAGCCCAGGACTTTCTCATCTTACATAGAACTTGGGGAATACTGAGGAAAAATAGGATTTCCAACCCAGTTATCTTCTTAGCTGGGCACCTGTGTTTAAGGAACAACCCTGGATAGTTTCTAAGGGGCAAAAGCTCTACTCTAGCTTTCTTCTCTCTCTAGCAGAATTTAAAAAGTTTCATGCACATATGCACACACACACACATACACGCACACAATCTAAGAATCTAAGTCTGGACTTTATATACACATATATACTCTCTATATATATTTGTCACATATTACATATTTGTATGTTTTAATGAATATATATTTATTACAGTATAAACCATTAACTCAATCGCATCTCTTACATTGTGAGGCAGGGTTCTCAGCGTTTCGGTCCAGGACAGCTGCCATGAGAAAAGCAGCAGGTCTTCCTCAAGACCACTTTTACCTTTGTCCTGGATGAGAAAGAGCTAAAAACATTGCAGTTTTCACTCTTTCTACTACTAAGAGTTCAGAAAATTCAGAGCTACAAGGTTGGAGCTTTCTGCCCGCACAGGACTAATGTAGATTGCTCCAGGAAGAGTCTGTGCTCGTGGCCCGTTAGTGACCTAATTTCCCTGCATTTTCAGCTGCAAGTTTTGTGCATTTGTAAACTACAAATTCAGTATTTACTTGAATGCCTCTCCACTTTAACTAGAGCAAGCCTGGTAAGATCTTAGTTCTGAAAAGGCATTTCTTTGTCTCTCTGACTCAGGGCCCCTATTGAAGTGCATCCGAAGTGACTGGGGTCTTTCAGGAGGCATGTAGATCCTGTGCCCAGGTGAGGAATCAGCTACGGTTAGGTTTCTAGGTTTCTGCAAGTGCAGAATATACCCCTTATCCTCTCCAGCCGCCCTCCTATGTGTTGAATTCTGTCTCAACTAAGGAAACAACATGGGATTTTTTTTTTGTTTCCCATCTAGAAACCCTTCCTTGGATGCTACTTCCTGTTGTCTGCCAAGCCATGTTCCTCCAACCCTTGTTTCAGGCCATCCCTCCTTCTTGAGCTCACCACACGTACTGTGCCCACCTGTCCTCGTCCAATTCTGTCTGACTGCCTTGGCCATTTGTGTGTCGTCAAATGCCGCCTCTTCTGGCCCTTCCTGATGCCTGTTCTAGTTCTTGCTAGAAATAAAATCTCACAAAAGAGACACGGGCGGGGTTCTTCCCGTCCTCGGAAACTCTCCTTTTATCCGTTGCATTACTCCTGGTTCAGCAGAGACCACCTGTCAATGGGGCTACTAAAGGTTCAGTCTGTGCGGTTTCTTTATCAGCCCCTCTCCACTGCACTCAGTTTTCTAAGCAATTTACATTTGAGACTGCAGAGTAGTGGGTGTGTGATTACTTCCAACTTTCGCTGGGTGGTGATGCAATCACGGAGCGGCCATCTGTGGATCCTCCATCTGGTGAAGCTGCTCTGTGCCGAATCAGGAGGACCACACCAAATCCAGCCTCACCTTTCCACGCAGCCTTCTCCTGAGCCGTCAGGAAGTCTACCAACTCTGGGTCTTCAGAGCAGAGGGTTTAGGATGGGCTGTCTCTATTGCAATGGTAGGAAAGACCTGCGGAGCTCCAAGTCTCAATATCTCCAGCAATAAAATGGAATGAATGTGTGTCCCCCATAAACTCGATTTGAGGGCTGAGAAAACATACAAAAGTCCTTTGTCTTTGGCATGGACTTGGCACATGATAACTGTCCTCACTCCCTTTGTGGCTCTATCATATTGGGATCATCCTGTTCATCTGCAGACCTATTTCCCCTCCATTACTGTAAGCATCTCCAAAAGACAGCATCTTGACTTCCTGGGATTTATGTAGGCAGGAGAGAATGCTAAAAAGAGCATTTAGCATAACAAAATCACAGTCTTGGTGATGGACCTGCCACTCAACTGGGAGACTTTAGAATAGCTCATTTTTCAGTCAAGCACAAGGATTAGCTGGGAGGATTGCTAAAACCTATGCATCCACCACAAATCTCCTAAAGGATTCTCTGCATCAGAACCAAGACTTCTTCCTTATATGAATGCTTGGTACCTTAAAGGCTCTGAGATCACCCTGGGTGCTTCTTTCCAATAGGCTCCTTCAAGTACGACAGACGCCAGCCTTAATCACATGGTAGCTGCTCAGACTCCCAGAGACATGATATCCCTTAAAACTGCTCTCAACCCAGACTAAATTCTTTGAAGCAGCCAAGCAATTTACATGAAAAGCTTCTGTTGGCCCCGCTGCATCATCCAATTACCCAGTGAGTCCAGGGAGAGGACTGCTGGGGAGAAGGAAAGAGTAGGATGGAAACCTGGACTCAGGCTCAGCACCTTCCCTTTGCTGTCACTCATAATGGGACACTAATGCGCACAACTAGGGAGGAAGCCTTTGAGGACCTTCCCTACCCAGGAGCAATGCAACTGAATTCAGTGCTGATGCTGGGAATTGCTTTGAGATTGCCAAGTAAAAAGTGGGATGTGGGTTCCATGGCAAAATTTCCAATGGTGTTCTTAACAGTATCTCTATATAAAAGGAACGCCATCACCCCTCAGACAATTGATTTAAAACTGTACCAATGGGAAAGGCTAACAGTGCAATCTAGATGGTGCCTTTGAGCCTGGATTAAACAGAGCTTCGAGGAAGAGCTGACTCTTGGTTTGCTCCTGATACTATCGCAAAAATATCCACCAGTTTGTCTAAGAAATCATGTTTTACAAATGCTGAGATGCAGGACCAGTCCCGTGCAACCTCATCTGTGCCTCCCAAGAACAGGAGCCTGAAACTAAATCCAGGTGTTAATCATTCATTGAAATTGGGCAAAGGCTTACCTAGTGGGAGGGGAGACTTGAAAACAAGGTATCAACATTAAAAATGATTGTCTTGCTTGAAAGATAGGCTGAGCCGCCTGGAGTTCTAACACCCAGGTCCTCACCTGCTGTCTGGAAGGCAGGCAGGCAGGCAGGCAAGGAGTCCAGTCCTACAGGAATGCCTGACTGTTTCAGTCTCTACAAGTTCTTTGAGGAGTTGCAGAGGACCCAGAAACAGATGTCATGATCACTGCCAACTCAGACGCCTATGGGCATAGCCAATGCTTCCCACTTCATCAACTTGGAGTGTGGAATAATGTCACATGGCTTTACATATCCAATGTATAATATTTTCAGTCCTTTGTTCTCGCTGAGACGTTTGCACTTGCCTTCCTGACTGTTGCTTATGAAAAGTTTGAGAATCTTAGTCCAGATTGGCCAGCACAGTTACTCATGACAAGAATGAGCTATGTCTCTCTTAGAATCAGGAATTCTGTCAATGCAGTACAAGCAGAGGCTGTTGCTAGCAATGCTTAGGACAGGGATGATTGGAAGGCCTCCAGATGCTTCTCCTCAGAGTACCCTGTTCTACTCAGCATGGAGGTTTTATGCCTTAGCAGATGGGCCACAGCAAGGCAAATTTTCCTTCTCACATATTAAGTCATTTTCTACCTGGCAAGGCCAGGGATGAGGACGACTGAGTAAAGAAGGTGGAGCTCCAGGTTCAGGCCAGCTCCCTCAGACAACCTTGACTCTGCTGTTGAACTTGAACCACTCAATCTCTGATGATTTTCTTCCTTGGCTCCCACTCCAGTGACTTTTTCTGTTAAAGCAATTGAACAAAAGGCATTTCAGTATTTCAGAGAGGGTCTACTAACTTGTGTGTCTGATGTCAGGAGTCCAAATTTCATTGTTCAACTCCTCTGAATCCCACTATAAACACGTGCATGCAAAATGGCCCTGTCCTTTGATACTTGCCAATAGCAGATAGGACCTTGCCGAGCTTGTTACATCTCTTCCTCAGAGGTTGTGGCAGGGGAAAACACTTACTTTACATTTATTGAGTCTCTCACAGAGGCCCAACACACCAGGATGCTCCTCATCAAAGTGACTTGATATCTAGAAACATAAATAGCACATCCAAGTACCTCTCTATAAACAATAATGGTAACAGATAATATTTTAAGATCTACATCATTAGGACCCCGATGATAAAGACAAACTGACAACTCATGACAATTGCCCACATGATAATGTATCCCCTTCTCATCCTCGTTTATATTCACTGAGAAAGAAAGAATGGAAGGAGAGAGTCTTGAATCCCTCACCACTAGTGTGTAGGGTCTATGCTCAGTCCCACTAAACTCTATCTCTTGGAAGGCTAACCTTCAGAGGAGCTAAGGAATTTGTCCTGGTCCTGTATCCAGCATATGGCAGAACTGAGATGAGAAAGGAGTCCTAACTCCAGAGCCTATGACCTTAACCACTTCATGCCAGTGTCTCTCTGGCTTGTGATAACGTGACAAGGCATACTACCAGCTTACACTCTCTCTCTCCTGGGTACTGTGCTCTATGCCAGGTGCAGCTTTGTGACTGATGCTTAGGAAGTTCTGGGTATGCGGAGAGGATGTGCTATCTCCAACATGCAAATGAGAACCTTCAAGATGGCGTTCTCTAGCAGGCTCGTACCCGAATGCTGTCAGGAAACTAAAATTATTCAGGCTATTTTGAGAGCAGGCTCCAACTTCCATCCAGTTTTTCCCTGGAGTAAATTGAAGTTCCTGAATCTAAGATCTGTTCTTTGCTTTGTATTTCAGGTGGGGCTGTATAGCTAGAGTTTGTGTCCAATCTCATGCCCATACATCAGTCTCCACATCTTCTGAAAAGCTCATTATAACCCCGTAGTCTCATGTGGGACCATGGATCTTGATTCTGTAGCTTTAAAAAATAGTGAAGAAAGGCAGGAGTTGACTCCAAGGATGAACAAGAGACTGGGGGTAAAATTAGAATTGCCTATTGAATGTTTCACAGCCCGTAGGCTGAGAGAGGGTGCAGCTTGTTTACCTCTAAAATATAAATAATAGAGTTTTCCCACCTTGAGATAGAAACCTGACCTGCCAGACAACATTTTTTTTCTTTTCTTCCCCCCCTTTTTAACAAGTAGGAAATGTGAGTTTCCATGTGAGAAAGCAGAAGTCAGGCTACAAATTCTAAGTCATACATTAAGATGCCTCTGAAGCCAGACGAGGCACTAACATAAATAGTAACAAGGACAGGAAAATGTCACATGTCCGTTCCCACCAACCAAGCGCTGGCCCTGGATTCTGGTGTCCTCGTGGTCACTAGGCAGCCCGGGAAGTGATGCAAGGTGACATACCCAGAAAAGCTTTTCCTGGAAATGGGTTCGGAGTGCAGCTTATTATAAACAATAAGCCCTTGTGTATGGGATTGAAAATAAACCCAGACAGTGCATGAAGTTACAGTTATGTGTCGAAAGGCAAAGGTCTGACATCTGCCACCTCTCCACATTCCCTGGTGGAAGCATTTGCCCATGCCTGGAATCTCCTCCCAGAAAGTCCGCTAAGCGATTGCCATGTCTTTATTCAGAGTCCAGTGTCTTAGGACTAGAACCCCATGGCATTTAAGTCGCAAATGAAAACCATGCTGTTTGGGAATATGGCAGTCTAAACATGACAAGGACCATCCCAACAGATGTGCTAATGTGGGAGGGGGAAATTCCATGGGGCCCCATCACTAGGCAAAGAACTATGATGACTAAGGAATTCCGAGAGCTAGAGAGTTAGTCTTCCCCAGGGAGGGAGTCGTATTAGTTGTTCTTTACCAAATGGTCAAGACTGAAATCATGTACATGTGAGCCACACTGTACAAACTTAGCAGACTATATTTAAATATACGTGTGTGTATGTGTGTGTGTATGTGTGTGTGTGTGTAACAATTAAGAAAAAGAGGCCATGTATCAGAGGAATCATGTGGAAGGGGTTGAAAAGAGGAAACAGAAGAGGGAAAGGATGTAATTATATTTTAGTTAAAATATTAAGAAATGAAAAGAAAGAAAAGAGGTGGTGTTGTATGAAAGGGTCACATGGTCTTTTATCTATCAGTCCATTTTTCTATAGCCAAATGCTATAGTCTAAGGTACTCTTTAGGCGCAGCTTCTGTATATTGGCCTCTACTTTACACATGACATCATTTAATCACAGCATGCTGATTGGCTCCCAGAACATAAACAACAAGGTTTTTAAGTTTTATCCTGTGGGGAAAACCACACATTTTTCAATCATGGCTTTCAGCTCAGCATTGAGACTTTTGTTGAGGGAATATGTGGGAACAGAAAAGTTACGGAATGAGTCAGGATGGGCGCCCCTTCCCTCAAGGTATTCTCCTCAGCGTGCACACTTCCTCATCTGCCAGCCCTGGGGAGCTCTGGAGCTAATGGCATCATCTCAAGAAGGTACTTTCCAATCACCTCAAAGCACTTCTGGAGACTTGGGGACAAGTATCTTGGTGGTGGCTCAAAGGAGGTCACTATGTTGGTTGTGATATCACCTTGCAAATAAAAATCATCTTCAGTGTGGTGATGGCATACATTTCTGCTTGGCATTGTTCTGGCATTGTGGACTTAGAACATGGTATTATCTTTTGCACTTAAGACCATATCTATGAAGCTGCATTGTTGGTAAGGATACAAACCAGGGAGACAGTGGCTGTAATTCCAACTCTTGAGTCTATGGACTATGCAAGTCTAGGGAAGTCCACCTCTTTATGCCATTTTAGGGATGGAGGGGACCAGGGTGTGAGAGTCAGCCTTTTTCCACTGGCCCCTGTACAGTTAGCAGAGGAAGCTTCAAGGCACGATAGGCTTCAAGCACAAGAGTCCCATGACAACTCGCTGCTGTCAGGATAGTTAGGTCCTTCACCATATGTAGTTTTCCAATCTACAAATGGTGGGCTTTTGGCACGTTATAGCTTTGTAAACAGTAGAAAACTCACAGTCATTCTGAGAATAGCCTGGGTCCTCACACATTGCATCCTATATTCTCTGACATTGTGACTAAGACATTAGAGTCAGACATTTTGCATTAGGATCTTGACTATGTTTCTTGTTATTTATGTGGCCCTAAACAAGTTATTTAGCTTTCCAACATTTGGTATAATCAGCCACAAAATGGGGATAAAGGAAATAATACCATATGAAGGGCTATTGTCTTTAATGTATGAATATATGGGAATGGTGCTCACTTCATTAATGCTTAATACATTTTAGTTATTACCATCTAAATCACAGCTGTATTTGTATCTTCAATCATAATACATTTGTCATTTAAATGTGATTTCATTATTATTCTATGGTTATGTGTGGTTGGTTTCTATCTGAATATAACTAACTAATTGATTAATCAACTAGTGTTTGGAGACAAGGTCCTGCCATGTAGTCCCAGCTAGCCTGGAACTCACTATTCAAAGTATTCAAAGTTGACCCTAAACTTGCAGCAATTTTCCTGCCTCAGCCTCCAGAGCACTAATGTACTTATTTTCACTAGAAAAATAAAAAACAAACAAACAAAGAATCACTATCACATAGGTGGTCGCCAATCCTAGAAAAGAACGAACAGAATAAAGAGAGGCAGGCCAATATAGATGGCAGGCCAAGGTCACTTCTTTAGGCTCAGGGGGCAGTCTAGGGCCCAGGACACTTCTAGAAGCCTATGAAAATTAGCAAAAAAAAAATAGCTTCCGGGTTGAGGGAAATGTTTTAATAAACAGTACTAGTACATTTTCTTTAGTAATATACTAATATAAATCATAAATATTAACAGTCTTTGAGGGATAAGCAAGCCATGGAACTCAACGTGGCCCGGACTGTAAGTGTATCTGTTGTATGTGCTCTTGAGTGTTTCTGTGTTCTCAGCTGAGTGTGTATCAGATCTTATTTACATTTCTGTGCATAGTGCTCAACACATCACAGACACCAAATAAATATTGGGTGACTAAAGGAAATGATTAGTATTTGGGTCACATGCAACAAAGCCTGCAAAGAAAGCTTTTCTGAGCCAGCCAGCATCTGCGATTGAAAAGTGAATGGAGTGTGATATCCCATGTAAATGGATGTAATCATTATTGTGCATGTGTGTGTGTGTGTGTGTGTGTGTGTGTGTGAGTTCACAAGCACATGAACTAGGAAATAATGAAAATTCAGCCCTAGCTCCGGTCCAGAACCAAATCAAAACGTTAGCGAGTGGACCTCTAGTGTTCATTGCTTCCTAGTTGTGGGCCTATGAGTTTTCATTGATTCTCTTGGGTCTGCCTCCAATACACTGGTAGGGGAATTGTGATAGCAACCTCTGAGTTCAAACTCCAGCTTGCTAAGTAAGCATTTTACCCACAGAACAGTCTCTCTATCCCAGCCATTATTATTTTGAAGAAAATTTTGGGTATTGTGTAATAACAGCTTTATAATAATCTTGAAATAATAATATTGAAATATTTGTGATTTTTAAGGCAATAAAATTGCCCCTCAATATCTATGTGGAATTGGTTTCAGGACACTTCCCTCCAGATATCAAGATATTTTATAAAATGTTCAAATCCTTATGTAAATAACATAACATTTTATATACTCATTTGCTCATGGAAATGATCTGATTGCTTATAATACCTGATATAGATGCTGCACAAACAGTTGTAATATTGCACAGTTTGAGCAAAATGCCAAGTTTGTGTATGTTTAGTACATGAAATTCTTTAATATATCTTCAAACCAAGGGTGACAATACATAATACTAGTCAGGCATTCAGAATCTGGAAATAGGGAGAGTTGTCTTTTTTCTTATGAATATGTATATGCATGAAAACATACATTTATGAATAAAACAGTATACTCCTTAAAGAATGACGATGGCTACATGTGAGAGGAAGCTTACATGAAGACTACCAGCAAGTGCTGCTATTAGTGTGTATGTGTGTGTGCATATCTGCACACCACAGCACACATAGGGAGGTCAGAGGACGACTTGTGGGAATCAGTGATTTTTTTCCAATATGTGGGTTACAAGAATCAAAGTCAAGTTGCCAAATGCCCTTACCCACTAAGTCACCTTGCTGGCCTGGCAGGTTTTGAAGTTTTGTTTTGGATGGACAGCCCTGAGTGCTTGCTACCTTGCTAAAAGTAGCTATCTAAATAAAAGGAGTTTATGCAAGAAGAAATATGAGACAGGACATGAATCAGGAAATACAATTCATTCAATTCTGCATGCCAGAAGCCTCGCAGTCCCCCTTTTCTGCCTACATGAGAGAACTGCCTTTTGTTAGAAGGAATCCTAGGTTTTCAGGAAAAGCTATTAGAAGGCAGGGGAGAAATACTTGAAGCCAGCTTTATTCTGATTACATGGGTGACAGTCCTTACATCCCTGGGCTAGTGAGCAAGTTCTTATTCTGTGCTGTTCTGTTCTTACAGAGCCTCTTTGCCTGGTCCTTTTCTGGGATCCAGAATCAGTGTTTGGTAAGAGAGGCAGCACAAGAATGCACCACAGCAGGAGAGATGCTCACTGTACCTCCTGCCCTTCTGGGTTTCAGTAAGATGTCCAAGCAGGGCTTGTTGCTGGCAGGAGAGGTTTCTGAACAATAGAAAGGGCAGAAACAAAGACAGATTGACATACACACAAAGGGGAGGGGATGGGTAAGGAGAAGGAAGAGGAGGAGAGAGAATAGAGGAGAGAGAAGAAAGACTTCTTCTTATGTCCAGACTTAGAAGAATGTTTCCACAGTCTGGATCTTTCTCGACCCTAGCTGTGTTACAGAGGACCCACTGAAGAGACCGTTCCACTCTCACTATATGTCCTAACTTGGCTTTTAGATTTTAATACAATTAATGTATTAAATTAATTGTATTAATTAATGGAAGTTGAACTTCTTGATTTAATTATCTTTCTGATAGTGAAAAGGTGTGGAGCAAAGTCTAGTTAGAGTATTAGACACTCCTGGTTAACCCCAACTCTGACCTATGGGTGGTATCATGAGGGTTTCCCACATCTGTGGAAACATATAGTTGGGCAAGAAAGCATCTAGGGTCCATTTTGGATGCAGCACTATGATTTTAAGTGACGTAAATTGACCCTAAATAATAGCACAGAACTGGGTTTCACAGATTAAAATGAGCAGAAGAAGATCCAGTCTCTGATATCCCTGATTGACGGTCAATTTGCTTAGGAAATCACAGTTCCTCACATCTTGAACTTGCGTGTGTCTCTTCATGACCTGCATACCCAGTGCAGTGTGTTTGCACACAAGTTTGCATATGATGGCTTCAAAGTGGTCACCACAAAACCTCATGTTAGGTGGGGCAAAACTTTTCTTGAGGAAGATGGAGTTCTCTGAATGGAAGCAGTCACAAGGACACCCTTGTGACAGATTTATTGTTCTCCAGGACAGGATGCAGATAGATCATGGTTCTTGGGTTTGCAGCACCATGGGATTCTCAGAGCTAGCCCTGAGATAAATGTAGATACATATGTATGCACCTGCACACACACACACACACACACACACACACACACACACACACATCACATCACATCACATCACATGTATGTGTATATCATTAAAGAAATAAATTTTTATAACTGAAAATTTAACACATTTTGTTTATTTGCTTAGGAGGGAAGTAGAACACTGTAGAACACTTTAATTATTTCTTCAAGGGTTTCATGCCACACATTGGATCATAGTCACTTTCTCCTCTGCTTTTCCCAGAGCCACCCTTTCTTTCTTACCCACCAGAATTCGTGTCCTTAAAAGAATCCTTCAAGAGAAATCTGTGCTGACAATTTTTTTGGATTTGTGATCTTCTACTAGAGAGTAGTCAGTTTTCCAGGGGCTACACTATTAAAGAAACCTGCTCCCCTCCCAGCAGCTAACACTTACCCATAGCTACCTGTCTGGGGGAGGGACATCTCTCCTCTCTGTTTTGGAATTTGGTCTGGTTTGCTTGCGTGGTTTTGTGCATGTTAGCACAACTTCTATGAGTTCACAAGTGCAGCTTCTGGAACACCAAACTCTTTGGTTCCCAGAGGAGAGGGATGCTGAAATAAATGTAGATTCTACCCATTAGTGTTTGGAGTGGTCATGTGATAGAGATGAAGCATCTGTACTGGAAGGAATCAACATTAACACACCAAAGGGAGTAGATAGAAACCTAGATTCAACCCCAAATATCTACAATTCTTCAAATTTGATAAGTTTCCAATTAGCGAGGGCAAATACATTATATAATAATGCTAGGACACTTGCTTGCGCCTTTGAACTCTTATACACATCAATGTGCCAGTTGGTCTAAACCGAGGAACCCACTAGAAGGAAACCACTCTGGGGATACCAGGAGGAACCATCCTTAGAAATTCTCAGATCAAAGAGCTATAAACCAGACACGGAGCCAGGGAGATTCCAGAGGCCTAAAGGACAATTGACCTTTTGTGTAGTGGCTAGTGCGTGTGTGTTTTAGAACCAGATTTCCTGGGTTTAGATCCTGGCTCCACCAGCACTGTGACCTTGGCAAAAGTGCAGTTTTTCTCTTTGTGGCTCACTTTCCACCATTGCTTAGACAGTGATAATATCCAGACTCATATGATCACTGTGAGAATCATCTGAGAAGGCATGTAAAGACTTTTAGAATACAATGCATGCCAAGGGAATGCTGTGGATTAGATAGTAATATCTGCATTCTTACTACCATTGTCTGCTTACGTTTGAGTTCAGGCTGGAGTGTCTCATGAGACTTGGTTTTTAAAAAATCACGAAAGAGTTCAATGATAACATTGGGTTACTTCTTGCTACTTAGGGAACTACGTATTGAACATTTGGCCCCACGTTCTCTTTTCTGTGGGAAAGCGGGGGAGGGGGGAGATATAAAATCCCGACTGGTGGTAAACGTACAACATTTTCACACAGCAGTTTCCTCTCTCAGCAAACAGAGAGGCTTCTCAAGCTCCTGGCCTGAGTACATCTATGGTCCAAATAAGCCCTCCCAGTGGCAAGGCAGCCATTGTGAGCCTGCAGTGTAGAGGCCCAGTATGACTTCCTGTTCTTACCTATTTATTTAACAGTGAGTGCAAATTCTCAGGGTAGAAAGCATATCCTTTGGCATGGCATGATCGGTTTGGCCAACAGTCATTGTGAGATGATGTTTGCACAGCGGTGAGATGGGGATGAGCATCCTAGTATCTATGACAGAAGGCCAATGCAAGGATTAAAGGAGACTGATTTGTGCAACAATTTTCTAATATGAGCGTTATATTCTGCATATTCTCTACTCTCCTGCCTGGAAGGAGAAGTGCAAGAAAAACTGGTACCTTTTCTGCTTGTTTCTACAAACTTGAAGTAAACAGTCTGACTCTCGGTTATAGTTTCAGTCTCTTGTATTTTAGGATAACATGACCACCAACAAAATCTGTTCCAACTCACCAGCTCTTTGAGCCAATGTAACACTATGGTCAGATAAGGCAGCTTCACTTAAGCCTGGGTGCATTACCCCAGAGTCATACACACAGGAGAAATGAAACCCTGTCACTTTAGATTAAATACTGCAGCAATGCACTAGCAAAGAGTTAGTGTTCATGTGCCCGAACTCAAAGACAGCATGGCGTGTGGCTTAGAAAACACTTTGTGAGACAGGAATAAAATTGGAATGTTCTAGTTCATGCCCACACCTCTTAGTACCAAGGCTAACAGCAGCCTGGTGATGTTTGAAGAGTCCCCACATTGCAGGAGCCACATTGCACCCCGGTGACATGGTATAAATGATATCTGACCCTGGATGTTTTCAATCAAGAGGGTCAATCAATCTGCCAAGCCTGATGTGAATTATATAAGAAAACTGCATTTTAAAAATCAAATGGAAGGAAGGAAGAAGCAGAGTTAGATTCGTCAAAATCCCACTAACCACAAAGGAAATACAGATATGCCAATCCAACAAAGCCACACTCCACAGGGAACTCGCAATCATGAGCTGTTTCCAAGAAAGACAACCATGTTCCCTATAGAGGCAGAGCTTTAGGGAGCATGGTATTTGTATTCATTGGGCTTCTTAGCTGGAAACAACAAACTCTGGATCAATTTTACTGAGGAAAAATTCTTGAAGACGGATTTACCAGCTTCATAAATGCCTGGAAGATGGAGAGTCAGGAACCCAAGAAGGCCAGGATCAGAGCCAAACCCACACGGGGGGATTTTTCTGGGGAAGACGGTTTATTGGTGTGTGTGAGTTCCTCTAACGAAGTGCCATAGGCAGGGGCCTTAAACATCAGAGATTTATCGACTCAGAGCTAAAGAAGCTCAAAAGCCAGGATGTTATCAGAGAGTCAGGACCTTCTGGGAGTGC
Source organism: Arvicola amphibius (assembly GCF_903992535.2). NCBI lineage: Eukaryota > Metazoa > Chordata > Mammalia > Rodentia > Cricetidae > Arvicola > Arvicola amphibius. The sequence goes on along the minus strand of NC_052049.1, from coordinate 46,377,857 downwards.
TGAAGGGGATTCTCTTCCTGGACTCTCTTCTTGGCTGGTAGATAATCGTCCCTGTGTGGGCTTCATAGTCTCTTATGTCTCTTCACACTGTCTTCATTCTATACAAGTCTCCAGATCTGAATATTTTCCTTTTGTACAGACAGCAGCCATGCTGTATAAGGGTTCTTTCTAACTGGATTTTCTCTGCAATGAGTCTATCTCCAAATGTGAGCTTATTATATAATGTTTTCAATTAGGTATTCAGTGTATGAATTTGGGGCATGGAAGAAACTCATAACAGGCAGCTCTGTCTCCTGCCACTTTGGGTCCTGGAACCATGTGACTGCCTGGGGTTGGTCACATGTGCAAATTGCCCTGGCAGGAAAAAGAAGGAGAACCAGAATGTGGCTTGCTCTATTAAAGTAGGAGGCAGGTTTGTGATCTACTGGAAGTCATGCTATGAGACTGCCCCATGTGGAGCAAGGGCTTCTACCAAGATTCATGTGTGACAGTGCTCCCTGTAATGGAAGGACTTAAACAAGACTCATGTGTGACAGTGCTCCCTGTAAAGGCAGGACTCTACCAAGACTCTTGCTGTGACAGTGCTCCATGTGAGGACAGAGCTTTACCAAGACTCATGTGTGACAGTGCTCCCAGTGAAGAACTGGGCTTTATGGTAAAACAGTTAAGAACCACAACAAGGAGCCACATCAATACTTCAAATGTTTGAAACATTTTCAAAGTATGTTTTCATGTACTCATACAACATAGAATGGCACATCAGTACTTTTAAAATTAGCTGGTATCTTCAAGTTGGCATACTTCTCTATGGAAAGAGGCCCTATTGACTTTTAAGAGAAACTCCTGCACACAGTTAGATGACAGAGGAACTTCAGGGGTTAATAGCAAAGTTTTTAACTGGAGCCCAAGCCTACCTTTCATTCACACTGAGGAAGTGGGGGATAACATAGGGCCTTTTCACTCAAAATGGTTAATTCCCACTTTCATAGTCTCGTAAGAAGTGAGACAAGCATCCCTTCCGAATGGCCTTCTTTGTCTTCTCTGCTTTGCCACCATGACTATGAGACAGAAGAACCTGGGTCCCAGCGCCACCATGAGAATCACTGACCAGCAGCAGCGTGTCTGGAGAGCTCCCTGTGAACTAATCTTAGCAGAACAGTGCCAGGGGAAGTGGCAGTCCTTGAGTCTTTTCCTGGGAAGACAGAAGAGGGAACAGGAGCAGGTATCTCACCTAACCCTCAGCCCCGCCTCTCCTCTCACCATGCATTCTGCTGAGTTCTGTCCAGTTAGGTTTTGTTGTTGTTATTGTTTACAGTACCAAACGCTCTGTTAGGAACCAGAAATTAAAAAAAAAAAAAAAAAAAAAAAAAAAAAAAAAAAAAAAAAAAAAAAAAAACGCTTGCTTCCTCTGTCTTCAAGGAGAGCCTGCTACTGTGAATAGTTTTGTTTTTTGTTTTTATTAATATTTTGGTTAACATGCAAAGCAATGGGTTTCACTGTGACAAATTCATGGATATACATTGTTCTCAATTGTTCCCACCTATCATCCTCCCCCACCCTATTCCCTCACTCTTGCTGGTTTCATCCACAGTCCCAAATAATTCCCCTTCAGTTTTCACGCCGCACATAATCCATGACTCTCTCGTGTTCCTCTTCCCACTCCCTTTACATCTCTCCCCCCTCCCATACTACCCTTTCTACTTTGGGTATATGATATCTTTATATTATATATGTATATAAACTTAGACCTTGAATACGAGAGAAAGCTTGTGCCATTTGTCTTTCTGAGCCATCCTTCCTTTGCTTAGCATAAAGATCCATTTTCATCCCTTTTCCTTAATAAAAATAAGTAATCTTCATTGTTTATAGATACACTGCACTGTGTTTATCTACACGTCCACTGATGGGCCTCTAGGTGTGCTCCACAACTTGGCTCCTATGAATGGTACAGGCATACACATGAACTGTGCAAGTGTCTCTGTGGTGTGGCTGACTTACGGTCCTTCGGCTGTATACCCCAGAGCGCGGCACAGCAGGGTCGTGTACTGGTTCTACTTTTAGATTTTGGACAAGCCTCCATATTGATTCCTTGATAACCACACCATCATACATTCTCAGCAGTGAAGTTTATTTCCTCTTTCTGTGTCGCTCTTGCCAGAATCCCACAAAGAGCTTTGAACCAGTGCTTGTGGAGCGCCTGTCAGGGTGTGGAACTGGGTCTGCTCTGGGAGGCGTTTTCTACCACTACAACAGAATGCCCTCTTTCAAGTTCACCACTGTCTTCAATACCCTAACACCCAGAATCTAGAGGCTGTTAGACACTCATTAAATATATTAAGCTTTGAAATATATCAGAATTCTCAGATTGGTTGAGGAACATCAAGGAAACATCTTCAGGGAAGAAGATGTCCCCGTTGTTATGATCCCTTCCCATTGTGTGAACTCATTGTGCTACTAGCCATGGCTTTGGTGTACCTTGTTCTATTCATGGTCCTTGACAGTAAGGTTGGCTATGGAACTTGTTTGGACTGTGGGATAATAGCAAACTTGAGACAAGCAGAAACTCTAAGTACACGTACAGGTTTCTGATTTCTCTCTTGGAACCCTGCCACCGCCGGCAGCACAAGCCCAGACTAGCCTGCTGGGAGGCGGGTGATCATATGGAACCGAGCTGAGTCACCTCAGCTGAAGGCCATCCTAGGCCAGCTACCTAAGCTGGGTGGTCAGCCAATCGGTGGCATGTGAGTGAGCCCAATTCCGATCAACAGAACAGCCCAGCTGACCCACAGAAGAAAGAAATGTTAAATGGCTGCTTTAAGACACTAAGTGATGGGAGAATTTATTATTTTATATTTTGTAACTAGAGATTGCTGGCACCATCTCTGTCTCACTCCACAGTGACCTGGGTTCGGTTTTTACTAATCCTCTGAACAAAAGAAAACTGAGAATCTAAGTAAAGTAATAGAAGAAAAACAAAATTTTCCTTGGCTCTCCCAAGTCTTTGGACTCCAAACTGAACACTCTCTCTTTTTAGACCATAGCTGCCACTTTGTTTAGAAATATGGCAATGATATCATGAGAGCCCATAAGTTAAGTATGCAAAGATCGAGGAAAGGAGAAAGGCATGGAAAGAGAGAAGGAAGGAGAAGGAGGAGGAAGACAAGGAGAGAGTAAGAAAAGGAGGAGGCCGGTGTTGGCTTCATGAATTTAGCTCGACAGTGGTACTCAGGGAATTCTAAGTGATGTCTATATATACCATGGGCTAACTTAAGAAGTGGGTTAAGAAGAACTTTTTTTAAGGGTGGAAAAAGGAAAAGAGATGTAGGCAAGAAAGGACAGGGTAAGGAATGTGTGTTGCTCTGAGACAGATGGAATTGTCCACCCTACTTTTGACCGGGCCCGCAGAGAAGTACTTTCGAGGGAGGTGGTATTAATTCTGAAATTGGATAGCAAGAAATCAGAACAGCAAGAAAAAAAACCCTGCTAGGGGGAAGAATATTCCAAGGCAAGAGGACAGCTGTGGCAAAGAACCTAAAGGAGAGCCAAGCTTATCAAGTTCTGGAACCAGAAGAGGACTCCAGGGTAGAGTAGAGTGGTGGAGAGAAAGGCAGGTTTTATTTTCAGTGACATCTGACAAGTTTTCAGAAGACGGACTATGAGGAGAATGGGTTGCAGGTAGACTAAGGGAGATGTGAGGAGCGCGGGTTTGCAGAAGGGAAGATGGTTGCTAGATGAACTCAAGGTTCTTACCATGCTGGGGAGTAGTGGAGGTTGTAAAAAGAGTAGAGTACCTTACACATTTCTTTTGGAAGTTGGGTGAACTGTTTCTACCAATGGATATAATGTCGGGTATACATGAAGATTGATTCCAGTTTGGGGATTAATGGACCGTAGTGTCATTTATTGAAACAGAAAGTTATACGAAGAGAAATAATTTTTATTTTCAGAGTGAATTTAATAGAAAAAAAGGGAAACAAAGAGAAATATGAAGAGCAATGAAAGGTTTAAACCAGCAGGTCATGCAGGGGAGAGTCAGGGCACCACTCTACAGTACCACTCAGAGTATCAGAACCTTTAGAACTGGACCATCCAACTCCTCTCCATCAGTGATCTGTAGCAGACCCTCCAATGCTTCTCTGTCATTGATCTGTAGTAGACCATCCAATGCCTCTCTGTGATCTGTAGTAGACCCTCCAATGCCTCTCTGTGATCTGTAGTAGATCCTCTAATGCCTCTCTGTGATCTGTAGTAGACCATCCAGTGCCTCTCTGTGATCTGTAGTAGACCTTCCAATGCCTCTCTGTGATCTGTAGTAGACCCTCCAATGCCTCTCTGTGATCTGTAGTAGACCATCCAGTGCCTCTCTGTGATCTGTAGTAGACCTTCCAATGCCTCTCTGTGATCTGTAGTAGACCCTCCAATGCCTCTCTGTGATCTGTAGTAGACCATCCAGTGCCTCTCTATGATCTGTAGTAGACCATCCAGTGCATCTCTGTGATCTGTAGTAGACCATCCAGTGCCTCTCTATGATCTGTAGTAGACCATCCAGTGCCTCTCTGTGATCTGTAGTAGACCTTCCAATGCCTCTCTGTGATCTGTAATAGACCATCAAATGCCTCACTGTGATCTGTAGCCCAAGCTTCCCCTTCCTCGCAAGCTGACTGTGCCACTGCGGTCATCCCTCTATACCATTTTCTCACTGCTTGGGGGCTATCTATTGCCAAGCTCCTTATCCTTCCTCTTTTTCCTCCCTTCGTCATCAACAGAGATCCTGTGGCTCACCTTCTGTTCCTTCTCTATGATCTGTAGTAGACTGATATAATTTTACCAGACTAACCATAGCAATGCTCTCCATTAAATTTTTGGACTCCATATGTTGTGTGGCAATGGGTTTATTCTGGCATTAGTTTCTTGCTCTTGTGATCTTTCATCACATCTTGAGGATATGTTATCCATCTTCATAGATATGGCAGTCCCCTTGCTGGTCCTGTGGCAGGAAATCATAAACAGGCCAGATAAAGCCAACATAAACACTGCTCAAAGATTCTGTTTTACCCTGAGTTTCTGCCCCTGTTTCAATTCTCTCTACTCACTAATCCTGGAATCCTTGCTCATATTAAGAGATAATGCCACCTTTTCCTTCTCAGCAGTGATTGAAACCATGATATGGAAGTGACTTCCACTTCTGGACTGTTCAACATCTGGATGCTTTTCCACATCTGTCTTTATCCTTTCCCCTTCCAGCTGTAGTGAAGAAGGAGGCTCTTCTCTGTTCCAAGACTTCTCTATCCAACTGGACTTTGAATCACAACTGCCTCTATTTTTTTTAACTTGGATAATTCCAGTTTTCTTTGTAACTTCACATTTATTTATCAAACAACCTAACTAAACTAAAATTCTTCCTTTTAGGGGTACCTCACAGAAAATTTCTAATCTCTGTCACCATTTCTGCTCTTCTGCACTCTTCTGTCCCCTGCTAAGCCTCTCTGTTCCCCTTTGCTGTTCCTTGCTAACTCTTCCTGTTCTTCTGACCAGTGCCACCAGAAGGCACTAAGATACAGCTTTCAGCCACACTTCCTTGAATGACTGGATCTCTCTGAGTCTTGCCATGTGGTTGGCCATTCCACACTCACCTTAAGAAAAGAGTCTCAACTTCGATGGCAGGGTATGAACTAGGTTTCCTTCTAACCTGCTGGCCAGCCCTTCCTTTGTTCTTTGCTCTGTAGCTTTCTTCTCTTCTTCTGCCAGCTGTTAAATTTCCTCTTCTCATGCGACATACTCCTCAGATGACCTCACCCATACCATACGCACTGGTAACTTTCAAACCTTGAACTACAGCCAAGAATTTCCTAGTGAACCTCAGACTTATGCACTTCTCAGCTTGCTTAGCATCCCCAGGTAAAATCTAACAGATCCACAAAGAGCATGTGCAAACCTGAACTTGTAATCTTTCCCTCAACACTCTTTTCCTCTTCAAGGGAATGACCTCGCCATTCATTCAGTTATACCTATAAAAATGATAGGAGTTGCTCATAGTAAATGCTGTAATTCTTGCCTGTCTGTCATCTGCTCACAATTATAGTGGTAATAAGCTCTGAAATTTGCTTCCTTATGCTATGCATATTTACTCTATGTAGAATTGACTCTGTTCTTGAGCTCCAGGCATAAACATGTTACTCATGATGAGCTGAAGAAAATGTCTCAATATTTTTAGAAAATGCCTTAGAATGGGGTCTCACTAACTAGTCGTGAGTGCCCTATAAAGGATGCAAACCTAGAATGGTCAGTAACTAGCTTGTCACCACAAGGAAGGGGTTGTAAAGAAAGGGTGAAATCAACACTCAAAAAGAAGAAAAAGAGCTATTTTGAAAGGTATGATCTGAACTCCTGGGCCCAGCTATGTTGAGCATCTGATCTACCCAAGGGTTTCTGAGTACTTTAGACTATACATTTTCATTGAGTCCTAACCCATCTTGAATTGGGCTGTAATTAATTGTACAAAACCAGAAAGCTGCTATGGGATAATGCTCTTGTATGCTGTAAAGATTTATCACACATATTGGTTTAATAAAATGACACACAGAAAGTATAGGCAGGGCAGCCAGACTAAGCGAATTCTGGGAAGAGAAAAGGCAGAGATGCAGTAACCAACCAAATGCAGAGGAAGCAAGATGAGAATGCTGCACTGAGGAAAGTTACCAAGCCACGTGGCTAAACATAAATGAGAATTATGGGTTAATTTAAACTGTAAGAGCTAGTTAATAATAAGCCTGAGCTAGTAGGCCAAGCAGTTTGTAATTAATATAAGCCTCTGTGTATTTCATTGGGACTGAATGGCTGCAGGACTAGGAGGGACAAAATCTTCTGTCTATAAGGCATCATCCAAATAGATTTATCATGGTTAGTACTTCTTTCTCATCTTCCCTCTCTCTTCTTCATAACATCAATCCCCACATCTTTCTGGCTCCTCTTTCTAACAAGCTAAATATATCTCTAAGCCACTCCTCTTTAATTGTTTCTACCCATTAACCAAAGCCAAGGCATTCAATCTCAACTGAACAGCTACAAAGACATTCTAACATTCCTTGTCTCCATGTTTGTCCCCTCAGTGTGCTCTTTGCATAGAAGTCAGCATGGCCTGAGTAAAAACATCAATCAGATCACGTGTTCTCACTGCCTGAAGCCCTTCATTGCTCCTTCTCACCCACATAATCAAGCCTGAAAGTACTCACAAGGCCTGGGGCCCCAGATGAACCTACTTGGGTCTTCATTTATGGCTCATCACATTCCATTTTTCGGCAGTGTTTTCTCTGTCTCAGCCATATGAGAAACCTCTCCCAAGCTAGCACCAGTGCTTTGGCAAATTCTATTTGTGATGGCCAATTCAACCTTTGACCTCCCCTCTCAATAGCATCCCTGTAGAGAAGGGAAGCTTCTGGCCAGACCAGACCCGCATCCCGGAACTTCATCCTCCATCTTCTCAGCATCAGCCTGGGTCTTCATTTAATTTGGTATTGCACATTGGCAAGTGACTTAGGGTCCACCTTCCCTGCTAGATCTCAAGGGTCATGTGAACAGGACAGGCCTTCTTTATTTACCTCACTCGCTTGCTACATGTCTGATATAAATTTTGACTGATTTTCCTTTGTGTTTGGGTCTGGATGAACTTAAAGAAAAACAGGGATGTTTTCCAAGATTTTGAGCAGGTTTGCAAATTTCATTTGAAACTAAAGTCTTTACATTTAAAATCTGGCCATCTGTTATACCAATAAGGCAGAATTGTAGGTGAAGATAAAGCAGAAAGTTGGGCAGTTTTTTTAAAAGTCTGGTTTATGTAAAGAATAAAAATCTCAAAAAATAATAACTTGCATACAGTAAACTTCAACCTTTCTTGATATTTTTTCAACAAAAAGTTTTATGAAAAATGCAAGATTAATGAACTCATAGGTTAGGATAATAAAGAGTTATGCATGACCCAACATTTTGAGTTCAGTTTGGACAAACCAATTAAAGGACATTGCGGGGTCAGGCAGGGGAAATTTGAAGATAGACTGGGTTTTAGATAACATGAAAATTTATTGGCCTGGCAAGATAGAGATCATTAACTTAAAAAAAACAGGTTACAAACAGCATGTGCAACATGATCTCACTTTGATAAAAACATAGATGTATATTTATATATGCATAGAAAAGGTTTTAAGGATGTTGCATATGCAGGGTTAAGACAGGTAATCTATAGGGATTAAGAAAGTGGGGCTATCGTTTTTAAATTTTTCCTTATTTGAAATTATAACTCTCCACAAAGCACACATTACTTTTGTAGTAGCAAAACTTAAAGCAGTAATTAATTTTTCAAATGTTAAAGTAGGCTTACATAGATTCAGACGTACCCTGAAAGCCTTTCAGGACATTTTTTTTCTATGTCCTCTACCTCAGGAATGACTAGCACGTCCTAACTTCCTGGTGGGACTCAGTGTGAAGGAATAAATGCTTCGGCAATGCTTGATATGAAGATGTGAAAGGAAATCAGTTACTGAGCGTGCGCACATTTCTACAGGCAGCATCAGGCAGGGAAGCCACCCTTACAGTGAGGGGCCCGCATAATTACAGGCAACACTGAAACCTCCATTTCCCACTCCAATGGAAAATCCACAGTTCATCAACTCTTACGGGTAGGAAGTACACAGAAAACGGAGAAAGTGCTGAGTTCCAGCTGTCTGAGAAGGGGAGGGACGAGTATTTTTGATGACAACTGAGAAAGCCAGGGAAGGTCATTATCAGGCACGACTGAAGATTTCTTAAGAGGCTGTATTCACGCCTGGCAGCCTGGTCCCAAAGGCATCCATAAAGCTCATACCCAAGGTGGCCCCTACATTCCTTAAGTACAGAATGAAGTCTAGATGCAATCTCATATTTAATTGATTCCTAACAATGTTTTGTTAATTAACTATATATTGTATTTGGTTAAAACACATACACATTTATATACACTGAAGGTACAGTAAGACAGATAAAAAGAAAATGTTGCTGGCATCGTTCCTGGATTCCCACACTGCTGAGAAAGTCCCCTGTAGAGGGCACTAGTCAGTTGTTAACCTCTGCATCAGTTTGACTCTAGGAAAGGAAAGGGCCATAAAGGATCCTATAGTCAACTCTTCTAGAGAGGTGGAAATTGAGGCACAGGGAGATCGGGGGCCATGCTCAGATTGACAAAGCAAGAGCCTCCCAGAGTTAAGTAAGTCTGACTTACAAATTTTAAAAAGAAAATAAAAGAAAAATCAAAACACAGTGGTCGCAAATCCATTTCCATCTAGTTATCCATTTAGGAATAACATCACCACCATAAGTAGACCATCCCAGAAAGCCCACGGTTTGAGAGACTTTTCTAAGATGTTTAATTACCATGCCCTATCTGTAATTTTGGCAGCAAAATTCTGCTGAAGCATTACCATTTTTTTTCTGATAACCTTTGCTATTTAAACATTACCAAATAAACTTGGAGTGCTCTAAGACTGCTTTAGTGGAAGGAATAGCTTGTGTTTTTTTTTTCTCCCAATACCACCAAAGGCAGTCCATTATCAACCAATGGGTGGGGCTAGTTCATTTATTTTGTTAGCATTAGGCAAACTGGACTGGCAGTGTGGTTTCCGGGATGGTTGCCTGATTCTGTGTCACTCCACGGCCGGGCTAGAGAAACACCTTTGCAAGATGCATGAGTTCATGTCTGTTGCTGTGATAAGACACCGTGACCAACAGTGACTTATGGAAGGAAGAGTTTACTTTGGCTTCTGGATCAAAGGGAGATTCGGTAATGGCAGGGGAAGCACGGCAGCAGGTGGCAGGAGCGGGAATCGAAAAGGTCACATTCTCAGTGGCAAGCATGAAGCAGAGAGAGAACCGGAAGTGAGTCCAGGCTATGAAGTTTTTAAGCCCACCCACCACCCCCGAGTAATATAAATCCTCCAGGAGGGGTCTATGGCAGCGACGTAAAGGTTCTGCAACTTCCTCAAAGAGCACCAATAACCAGGGACTAAACAGTCAAATACATGAGATTCTGGGGGATGTTTCCCATACAAAACACAACATAAAATTATGTATGTCTTGCCCGTATATCAAAATTGCTGCACATGGACCCAGTCTATATAAAACGTGACTATATGTGTTTGTTGCTTTATCTTTGGGCTTTTCTGATTGTTGTTGTTTTGAGGATTGGTCGGTAGTAGCATGCTATAGTAGGGCAATCAGCAACTTTGGAACCCAGAAGACAGATTAAATTTTAACTGTGGCTTCCATATATGAATAGGTTGGGTCGACTCAGCAAATTAGATTCCAGATTTCTCAACATAGCATCCACCTCACAGGGTGAGGATTGAGAAAATGCCTATAGGAGGAGTGACTCTTCGCAGGAAGGAGATGCTCTGTTTGGAGACTTAGGAAAGAGAAATCAGAATTCAACTGTGTAATAGATTCAAGGTCATGCTTCCAAGATAGGACATTGCTTTCAAGACATCCTGAGAAGATCAGTGGGTATTCTGGTGGATGGTTGTCAGGGCTCAACCCCCTCCGAGCTGGTGCCACAGCCCTCTCACGATTCCTTCACCATTATAGCAGTACCATTTCCAATCTCCAACCCACATCACCCGACACATTTCAGAGGTAAAAGAACAACACGTTCAGGGCTGTGAAAGGAAGAATTTGCGGGACAGAGGCACCTCTCATTTCGTCATATTTCTAGGGTACAAAGAAAACACTCCAACATCCTTTTCCAGAAAAATCCGATGTTCTCTTACAGGAGAACAAGGGTCACACATTCCAAAGGTGTGATGGTTCGAGTACAGGTATCCCACTGCTGAGACACACTCTCTTAGTTTTGAGCAGTTTATGCTCATGTGACACGTGTGACACACATGTGATATGTGACATGAGGATATTAGACATGCATTGTTTCATCCAACTCCAGCACTTCTGCAAAGGAAGACGTTAACAACTTCAATATGTTGCTGAGAAACTGGAGTTTGGACCAAGTGTATGCTTGCACAAATCGTGCTGCAATTCATAGTGTGGAAAAGCCTGGCGGGACTCTGAAACCATATAGCAATAATGTGCCAAAAGGCAAAGGTGAAACTTCTGATCAAGGAACTGCTGAGATCCAAAAAATTAATAGCCTCATAGGTATACGACTTCCAGCACCCGCATTAGTACAGGTTTACTGTCCAGAAAAACCTTACTCAGAAAGGTAATAGTTGTTTCATGGCCATTCCAGAAATTTCCATAAAGATCCATTGATTTCTTGACAAAAGGCATCATAGGAAATTTTTCTATTGGTTTGAGCATCTTCTAGCCACCTTGCCTCAAAATCTTTATCTTGCTGGGTCCAGTAAGCCTTTTTAGGCTCTTTTCAGACTCTGCCAAATCATTGTACCCCATTATGTGTAAGACACTGACTCTGCCTCCTTTGGGGGGAGACATTCAGCAATGTCTGGAAACATCTCTGATGGTCTTGGCTGGAGGTAGGGGTGGAAGTCAGTTCTGGTGGACATCTACAATGAGCAGGACCTCCTCCACCCAGAACTAGCAGTATAGATTTTAATGATATTCCAGGAGACAGCATTTGATTCACTAACATCCAAGGTTTGAGCAGATGGAGTCAAACCTTCGCACAACCTCTGGACCCTTCTTGCTGATTTGTTATCCTTTTTTGCTCTTGATCTCAAGTATCCATGCAGGCAGAAGAGCTCCATACCCACAATGCCCATTGTAAGAAACTTTACTTTGCCTAGGTTTTTTTTCCATCTTCAATGAAAAATTGCTTCTGCACTGTGTGTTGTGAGTGAATTGTTTGAGGGACAGGCCCAGGACACAGGTTTTTGTAGGAATTTTTGTCCATACTCGTAATACCATAATGTCATAATTCCTGGAGTTATAAAGGTAACTTTAGTGGGCAGAAGGCAGTTTTCTTTGTAGAAAAATAGCATTAATTCTTACTATCCATAAAGAAATAGAGATGATGAGAAGCTGTCAGTTGAAATTTGCACTTTGAACCTCACATGTTCTTTCAAATATTTCAACTAGCAATAAAGTTTCCTTGCAGTGATAGAATCAAATTGTGACTCAAAATTATAAACAATCCACGTTTTCCTGTTTGTAATAAGTGAAGGGCAAAGTTGGGGAAAGAATTAGTGGCCCTGGTATTACTTCATTCTAAATATTGCACAATGGTTTTTAGATGACAAGTCACAGACTTTGGATCTATAACAGACACCAGGCTTCACTGTGGCACAGACAGATGGCTCACGCTGTTGGAGCTGGGCCCAAAGTGATGTCAGCCTGTACAGGGACCTTATTGATAACCTCAGTAGTATATTTACATTATCCAGCAATTTCTCTGTCACCGGGACTGTCACCGAACCTATCTGAAGTTCTCTGGCATATCTCTAAAACATTGTCTACCTCAGAACCTAACCCAGAGGGCTTTGGTGGGTTTTTCTTTATAAAAGTTCCTGGGATGCACACATCTCTGGTTTCATGGGGCTATGGGTAGACCCTCGGTGTAGCAATAAAGATTATTTTAAAGTAAAAACTTGTCGGTTGACTAAAATACAGGACCTGTAGCTGGACTTGACTCAGCTGACAAGGACTCCGGAGCTTCAGCTGTCACTAGTCTCCATTTTCAGGAGAATCTTGGAATTTAGCTAGAGGCCAGGGAGGCAAACTGCATGAAAACCCAATAGAACCTTCCAGACCTTCCCACTGGTGATCTCGTTCCCCTGTACCTTCACTCTACTTGGCGTATAAAGCTGCCCTGAGGTACTGAGTAGGGGTACATGGCACTGAGTACTTCTGCAGGTGTTCATGAGTAACCCAGTCCCTTCTCCTGGTTGTCAGTCTGTTGTTCAATAATGAGCAGACCCCCGACCATGAGACTCAAATTGGAAGAAAAGAAATTTTTCTCTCTGGGATTTGGTGACAAGTCTAGGATGTCTGGAGTCTCTGTTCTTCCGGAAAGTACAGCTGAGATCTCAAGATCTCTGACCATGCCAACAAAAATAAATATCTTACCAGTCAGATTCCCGGACATTTGCTCTGGGTCCAGCCAAGTGGGTGTGGTGGGAACCCCTTCTTCTGGCTTTCTTCTAAGACACAGATGAGCAGGGACACTACAGAATATTGTTCTTGGTATATAATGAGAGTGTTTTACTTTCTAGACACTCTTATTATAGATCCCTTCCCTCCTAAGGACAGCCATGGTGCCCTCTCTGCCTGTTTCGTGTTGTCCCCGAGGGCTTGGCTGGATTCCAGTGAGAGAGTGCATTCTTTCACATGCTGGTGTGTACAGATATGGGTTCATCACTGAGAAGTGGTCAACGGTCAGGCAGGGGGCTTTAGAAATTGCAGTCAGGGGAGCACAAATGTGGGCTTCCCCTGCGCAGCTGGTGTTCACATAAGTCTAGATGATGATAGGACCCAGTCCATATGGTCCTTATGACTTCCTGCTTCCTGCCTTGCTAGTGCTGGGAGGTCTCATCTGGGCATGTTTGCCCAGTGTTGTGGGCATAGCAGGCTTTTCTTTCTTTTATTTTTGAGATTATAATTGCATAATTTCCCCCTCTTTCCTCACTGCACACCATCTCGTATACACCTCCTTGTTCTCTTTCAAATTAGGCCCCCTTTTCTCATTAATTATTGTTACATGCACACACATGCACACACACACACACACACACACACAGACAGACATTACATTTCTAAACATAACCTGCTTGGTCTGTATAGTATTACTTGTATTCAGGACAGAAAGCATCAATTTTTTTGGACTTTAAGATTAGTTTGCACAATGTTCATCAGAATGGCTATTGGATCAGGCCATTTCAGGTTCCCTCTCCTCAGCTGTCCAAGGAACTAGCTGGGGATATCTCCCTGGACACCTGGGAATCCCTCTAGAGTCAAGTTTCTTGCCAACCCTAAAATGGCTCCCTTAATTAAGATATAAACTTCCCTGCTCCCATATCCACCCTTCCTTTATCCCAACCATCTCATTCCCCCAAGCTCTCCCCATCCTCCCCTTCTCACTTTTCTCTCCCCATCTCCCCTTACCCCCATCCCACCCCACCCCCAAGTTCCCAATTTTTGCCAGGCAATCTTGTCTACTTCCAATATCCAGGAGAATAACTATATGTTTTTCTTTGAGTTCACCTTCTTAATTAGCCTCTCTAGGATCATGCACTATAGGCTCAATGTCCTTTATTTATGGTTAGAAACCAATTATGAGTGAGTACATCCCATACTCGTCATTCTGATGAGTATCTTGCATATCACCATAGAACCTTCATCTGGCGATGGATGGAGATAGAGACAGAGACCCACATTGGAGCACTGGACTGAGCTCCCAAGGTCCTAATGAGGAGCAGAAGGAGGGAGAACACGAGCAAGGAAGTCAGGACCGCAAGTGGTGCACCCACTCACTGAGACGATGGGGCTGATCTAATGGGAGCTCACCAAGGCCAGCTGGACTGGGTCTGAAAAAGCATGGGATAAAACCGGACTCCCTGAACATGGCAGACAATGAGGGCTGCTGAGAAGCCAAGGACAATGGCACTGGGTTTTGATTCTACTGCATGTACTGGCTTTGTGGGAGCCTAGCCTGTTTGGATGCTCATCTTCCTAGACCTGGATGGAGGCGGGAGGACCTTGGACTCCCAACAGGGCAGGGAACCCTGACTGCTCTTTGGACTGTAGAGGGAGGAGGAGGGGAGTGGGGGATGGGAGGGGGAGGAAAATGGGAGGCGGAAATTTTTTAATAAAAAAAATAAAGAGAAAAAAGATTAGTTTGCACAAATATCATTCTTACTTCCAGTAACAATGATAGTCTTCACTGTCCTACTTGATTTATTTCTTACTTAGAGTTTCTACTGCTATGATAAGACCATGACCAAAAGTTATTTGGAGAGGAAAGGGTTTATTTCAACTTACAGTTCCACATCACAGCCCATCATCAAAGGGAGACAGGACAGGAACTCAAAGCAGGAAGGTGGAGGCAGGAGCTGAAGCAGAGGCCATGGAGGAATGCTCCTTACCGTTTGCTCCTCATAGCTTGCTCAGCCCATTTTGTTATGGTGCCAAAGATGGCACCATTCATAATGAGATGGGCTCTCCCACATCAATCTCTCAGTAATTAAGAAAATGCCTCACAGTCTTGCCTATAACCCAATTTTATTTATTCATTATCTTAATTGTGGTTCCCTCTTCTTAGATAACTCTAGCTAGTGTCAAGTGGACATAAAACCAGCCAGACACTGCTCTTTGCTCTCTGTAGCAGTAACCTTAGGTTGTGAGGGTTGAATCTTCTGCCTCTTTTGGGGGATATCTCTGGCAGCCATGATGAAGGCATAAAAGCTGGTTGCTTTTCAGTCACATTTTAAAACTGATGTCCCTTTAGAGACCTTAAATTGTCGAAGACCAAACAACAGATCCCTTAATGGAGAAAAGCTTTTATGTTCGAGAGGATTTTGAGAGAACTCTCATCCTAAATAAATGTCATAGTAACAATATGGTAGGATCAAATTGAAAGAAAAAACATTTTTTGAAAAAAGCATCGAGACTGGCCTAAAACAAAATAAAAGAGGGAAAATCAGATGTAGAACAAAGGGCAAAAAAATAGCTCTTCTCTGCACCATCTTCCTGTAGACGGCCCAGGTGGAAGCTGATTTTCAGAGTCTGAGGAGACTTTCAGAACTCTTCCCTCTGAAGATAAACTGGGTGAAGGTGGAGTAGGGCATTCAGAGGGTGGGAACCCATGCCAAGGCCCCCACTGAATGATGGATGAAAGCATTCCAAAAGTAGACGACCCTGAAGTCCAGGAGAGCCAGAGCCTAGACATCCTTTCAGGGCACTGCAGTTGGGAATCTAACAGCAAAGAAAGCCAATAATGCTGTTATTGTCAGGTTAGTCTTTAATTAATGCTAATAAGGAGTCTGCCATTGCATTCCCTGAAAAACTAAAAATAACCGTCTTTCTTACTCAAGAAATATGGACAAAAGCAGTATTAGCAGTGATCTGACACACCTATGATTCTCAGGAAACCCTGTTCACTTCAAGATGTGTGCAGGCATTTAAAAAGGAGCTAAGGGAAGGGAAACATGGAATAAGAGCAGATATTACCTGGGTAAACATAATATGTGTGTAATATATAATAATAAATATAATGTACAATAATTATATTTTATATATTATATAAATGTATATGATATAATATATTTATCTATTGCATATATACATTATAATGTAATATAATATGTACAATATATAGTGTAAAAATTGTGATATGTAATAATAAATACAAGTTCTTGTAGAAGTATATGAAAGTTTAGGAATTTGTCACTGCCCATCAATCCTGATAGACCATTGCTAGTTCAGATTCCAGTTATTATCTTAAAATGCCATGTCAGAGACACTGCCAAATTTCTTTATCATTTGCATTATTTCTACAACAAACTCGTCCAGACCTGTGACCATGGACATCCTGAATCTTGGTCACACATTCTAGTGTTCTTTTAATCCAATGTCCTATAAAAGATCTTGCAGCCAGCTACAAGCCTGAATGTCTCGTCTTCAACCAGAGAAACATGGCAGAGACCCCCTAGAGAAGACACTAGTGGGTACTGTGGATACAGGCTTCTGATGAGAGAGTACCAATAACCTCAAGTTCACCTGTCTGAATGAGGGTTTCTAGAATTCTGCAGAGGTTGAGGCATTTAAAACGATTAACCCAAGGCTGAGTAGACCGAGGATTCAGTTTATAGAGAGCTGTGGGCAGATTGACTATGATTTTTCTACTTATGTTTGCCTGTTTGGAACATTGCTACTCTTTGGTACTGCATTTGCTTGGCGCAAGGAGCTTTTCTCTTAAGCTTTCTATAATTCATAATAATTTAGTAGATTGTATTTTATTAGCGAAATTAAGTATTTATAGATGTTTAACCTGACCCTCTGTAATTAATAAACACTTCTTGCATAGTCTTATTTTCAAGGTAATATAATATGCTTTTCGCATACATTCAGTGGGGTTCTTAATACACTATAAGGAGATTGGTTACATTAATAAGGTTTTCACCAGAATGTCATATTTGAGAATGATGTGCACAGAGACAAATAAGACAGCACACATAGGAGCTAAGCACTCAGGGAGCTGACACTTATAAAGCCCTTTGACAAAATCAATCAACACCCCACTAGTGTTCTGCCTTAAAGATAAATAATGAAAATGAATTTAGGGCTGACCCAGTAAACAGAATATTTGGGGCCCCTTAAGAGGAAGGAGCTGAAAAGAAAAGTCTGCTGGCTTGGTTGCCCAGTGTGTAAGGCTTTATTCAGTCTAATTCTGAGGGCTTCTTTTGTAAGGCTCTAGAAACAACTTCCTCCCCCTCCTTTCTCCTTATCCTCTACTCCTCCACTTCTTCTTCCTCTTCTCCTTATTCTTTTCTTTGAGATAATGTTTCATTATGAAGCCTGGGCGGGCCCTGAACTGTCAATGCCTTGAGTACTGAGATTACAGGTGAGTGCCACTATACCCAGAGATAAAGCAGCTTTAAAATGCCTATACAGTCAATTACCGAGTACAGTTATAAAACGCACAAATTAAAGAAAACTACTTACTTTGTAAACAAAACCCACCTTACTTATTTTTTGAGGAAAACGAGGGTGATTCTAGAAAGAAACTTCATGTTTCAATGGAAAGCTATAGTTAACCAAATTTTAGTACTGTTGCTGTTTTTTTTTAAACTTTTTTATTCCTTATAAATTGGATCCTATCATCTTGCACATTTTGTCGGAAATTAAGACTCTCACACTCCCAAGCCCCTCCCTCCAAAGTCACCCTTACCAGAAGTAAATCTGTTCATCCCCATCTCTGCAAGCTGAAGGTAGATGACGTGATAGAAGATCAGGGGATTTGTCACCTCGGTAGTGTGAGACACTTGGAATATTGAGTGGCACCTGCATCTCCACCCTGTCATCCTGCAAACAATTACAACCGTGACCTATTTTCCCCTGTCAACCTCACTCAAAACATTTCCACACCGAATTCCAGCATTTTCTTCACTGACTTCCTTCTGTACTCATCGAATGGATCCAGTGTATGCTGGGGTGGGCTAATTGATAGGCCTGATTCTGAGCCTAGGGAGTGGCTGGGTTGGTCAGCTCCTGCCTCTCTCTTCTTAATCTATCCATTGTGATTTAATTTCTATACCTGCAATCACTAACCTTAATTTGGAAAGATCTTTTCTCTTAATAGTCCCCGCTCTGTTCTCTGTCCAAGCAGTGTTCTGTGTCATAACTGAAAACTATCCTTTTATGTATACACACATACTCAGACCTGTTATTTCCTACATACACGTGTGCACACACTTATGTATTCCTAGATGCATGTGTATCCATGTCATGTGTTTCTGAATGCATATCCCTGCATATCCCTATACATGTGCCTACCATGTGTGTGTACCATGCCCATGTGTTCCAACACATATGTGCTTGTGTCTCTTTATGTATGCACTCACAGGCCTATATATCCATGAACACAAATCATATGTTCTAATGTGTAAGCATATGAGTACATATATGTTTACGGGCATCCGACTGACCATCTTGAGGAATTTCTTTGGAGACTCAAAACTTTTGATGGTGAAATGCTTCCCAGAAGAGATCAGAAACTCTTTAAACCTAGCTCATGCCCTGTTAAGTATTCCTGAATAACCACCTGTTTTTCTGTGTGTGTGTGTGTGTGTGTGTGTGTGTGTCTACACATGCATCTGTGGACATCTGGCTGACCATTTTTGAGGACTTTTCTTGGAGACTCAAAGTTTATTCAAGTGAGAATACTTCCCAGAAATTCAGAAAGTCTTCAAACCAAGCTCACCCCTGCTTCGTTGCATCACTATGCTGGGCGCTTAAAATAAATTAGCTATTAAAAGGGAAGCGATTACAAAACTCACCTTTCAACTCTGAGTTTTGGGAAATGGATGAGAGGACTTCTTCAATGGTAACTTGACCGAGCTCTCCCCGGTGACATCATCTTGGAATGTTGTTAAATGTCCCTGGGTCTACACTTCAGGGAGAAGACAGTTGCTCAAATTAGTGACAGTCTGACAGTTCCGAGCTTTGGTGTCTGGCATACCCTGATGAATTTCTAACTTAATCACTTACTCATTGTGATGTTCAACAACCCGCAGGCAGCCTCAGTTTCCTCGTTCTTGAATAAGGGAAATAACACTATAAGTTGAAGGAAGGTTTTTCAGGGAGGGTAAATGAGATAAGCAGATATGTGTGCTGTGAGTTTTCTTCCTGGCCTCCTACTTTTGAAATCATTTGGGATGCTGGACTGATATTCCATAGTGGCCAAGGACCAGGTTTCCCCTTCAACATAGCATATGTCCTTCTTTATTTACTTAACATTTATTTACCTATTTATTTGCTTTCCCCATTCAAAAAGGTGGCACATGTTCTATGTGGATAGAAAAAAAATTCTATTTTTCTTATATGAATGAAACTACAAAATAAACCAGAATGTAATGTCTATTTTGAAGCAACTTATAAGTTAAAACAAACAAAAAAAACTTATATGTCTCATTCCATGAGGGTTTTCTGGACTTCACTCTAGTTCCTGTCTCACGGGCATGGGCTGTTGTGAAAGGTAGAACCTGTTCTCGTCTTCACCTGTATGTGTAGATTCCCTCACAGCTGTTCTACACACTGTGACCTGAGCCACCCTGTGTCTGGGCTGACCACACCAGGCAGTAAGTAGGCCAAGATCTTTCTGGTCAGGCCTTGGCAACACACAAGGAGGAAGATGCCAACATTATTGCCAAACGGATGGCTCATATTTTCCATCTTTGTCTATGTGGATGGCAGTCATGTGTTTCTCATGGTGCCCAGTTGAGCAATTGATGAAGCTGGCCCAGAACCAGAACAAGGGCCTCCTATAGGGTTAGGTCTTCCTGGTGGGCCCTAGTCGGAGTTGCATGAGCAGGCATGCATTCTGCCTGAATTATCAGCTATGATAGGCTGGATCATAATAAGCCTGAGGTCTATAAAATAGGAACAGGTGCTGAAGATGACCCTAGGAATGACAGGATGGAGTGATTTGGAATGAGGAACTTCGGTTGCTGCTGATTTTAGAGGCTCTAAATGATGTTGAGATGACAAGGAAGGCAATAGGTTGAACATAGGTGAAGATGGTAATAAACTCATCACTAAACTTTGTGAAGGGGTCTGTGGTGCTGATAGAGACTTCCAGAGGATCTTAGGGTCTCTGTGGGCAGTTCCATCATGGGGTGGTCTATCTGTGCTCGCCAACATTTCAGTTCTCCAGTTCACAGGTAGCCAAGGTCAGTAGAGAGAGGACATTCCACCGAAACAGTGCTGAATGTCCCTTAGGTCAGAGCCAGTTAGTGTAGTAATACTGTCCTCTGAGCTGAACTCTGAGGCAAATCTGAATTTCTCTCCAGAGCAAAGAGAGAGCTCTCTGCCCTGGAATGTATAACCAGAGTCTTGGTAGTAGGAAGTTAGTGTTTAGCTATAAAGAAAGCCCACCACTGCCACCACCCCAAAACCAAGTGACAAAAGAAAGCCTTTATTCACTGCTGGTGGAAAATGTAAACTAGCCAGTCTCTACAGAAAGCAGTGTAGATGTTGTTCAAAAAAACTAGAAACAGATCTACTATATAAACTAGAAATAGATCATACCAACTAAGCTATATCCCTCTTAGTAATTTACCCCACCAAGTCAACATGTCTGTCTTAGGCAATGGTCTATGGCTGTGAAGACACACCATGGCCATGAGAACTTTTATAAAGTTGACTTACTGTTTCAGAGGTTTAGTCCTTTGTCATCATGGCGTGGAACACGGCAGAATATAGGCAGACATGGTGCTGGGAAGGTAGCTGAGAGTTCTGCATCTAGATCCACAGGTAGTAGGAAGGAGAGAGACACTGGGCCTGGCTTGAGATTTAGAAACCCCAAGACCACCCCAGTGACATGCTTCTTCCAACAAGGCGTCACCTCCTAATCCCTGTAGGTAGCACCATTCCCTAATGACCATTCAAATCTATCAGCCTGTGGAGGACATTCTTATTCAAACCCCCACAATGTCATATAGACACTTGCCCATCAATACATACTGCAGCATGATTCACAATAGTTATGCTATGGAATTGGCCTGTGTGTCCAAGAACAGGGAAGTACAAGAAAATACGTAAATATGTGCATTCTGTTGTATATTTTATTCTTATATTCCCCCTTAAATTCCTCTCTCCACCTAGACATAACACTCCTGTCTCCAGCTCCCTAACGCTGGGGTTAAAGGCGTGTGATTCCATTAGCTGGGATCACCTTTGGTTAAGCTTTGTTTCTCTTGTAGACTGGATCAATTTCAAGTATACCAGGTTGGCCTTGAACTAACAGAGATCTGTCTGTCCCCCAAATTCTGATTAAAGGTGGGTGCCAGCACTGCCTGGCCTCTAGTGGCTTAGCTCTGCACTCTGATCTTCAGGCAAGCTTATTTGTTAAAACACAAGCAAAATACCACTACAACATTCAAAAGAATTTTTTTCAACCATAAATAAGCATGGAGTTATGCCATTTGCAGGAAAGTGGATATAGCTGGAGATAACTATACTTCATGAATCAAAGCAGTTTCAGGAAGACAAATATTGTTATATCCTCTTCTCTATGTGGTACCTGGATGCTTTTGTAGTCACATAAAATCTTGTATGCATCGATTCAATCAATGGGAGTGGAAATAAACCAGGGGAACGAAAGAAATTAAGAGGAGGAGGAAGTGCTGGAATGGAGAGAACTGTGAGGTGGCGGGCAAGGCCGTTATGTGCCCAGCATACACTGTGTGCCTGGGATTGTTAGATTCGTCAACTTGGCACCACCTTCATCACCTGGAAAGACAGATTTTCTTTATTGAGCTGGACTGTAGGCATGTCTATGAGTGATTGTCTTAATTACTTTAATTGGTACGGGAAGACTCAGTCCCATGTGGGTAGCTGAGTACGGGCACCATTCCATAGACAGGAGGGCCCAAACTCTGTAAGAGTGGAGATATCTGAACTGAACAACAACAAAAAAAAAAAAAAGCAGGCAAGTGAATGCACATGCATTATTCTTTTCTGTTTTATCTGTGGATGTGATTGGCTGCTCTTAGATACTGTCCCTGTGATTTCCTTGCTATGGCAGACTGTAACTTGGAATTGTAAGCCTAATAAAACCCTTCTGCCCCGAAATAGGTTTTTGTCATGGAGTTTTATCACAGCAGCAGAAAGGGAACCAGGACAAGGTCTGTACACATTTTTTAATTATTATTTTTAAATTAGTGATTCAGGCACTTTGATCTGTGTTGGCAGGAAAAAGATATGTTTATGGGTGACTTTTAGGGAACATATTACTGAGTGGGCACACCAGCCTAAGGACTACATCTTTTACACCATTAACAGGCCTGTTTAAAAGCACCTGTATCAGAATGCTATAAAGGGATTAAAAAAAGGCCAATCAGGAACACCCACTGTCAGAGCTTGTCAGCAATTGTAAAGATGCTTTGATGCCATGAGAGTCTTGGACTTAGAGATCATATGGACCTGTTGTTTCTTTCCTTAACCCAGTCAGTGGCTTTAAAATGAAACCCTGGGGAATGACATCATCTGGGGGTTGGGAGGAAGGGGTGGGGCCTCTGTCAGTGAGGTCCACATCTCTTTGGACTTCCAGCACTTTGTAGAACTCTTTCTAGAGCTGTTTTTCGAGTGTTCTGAATCCTCTTGGCATCAAGAACCCCCTGGTCCAGGAAGCAGATGTGATCCTGCTAAGACATGAAGACATGAGGTCAGGAAGTATCTATGGCCGCTTTAGTAGGAATGTTCACCTAGGAAATTAAATAAGGGTGTGGGGTTGTGAGGTTGGGGTTATGGGGTTGGGGTTATGGGGTTGTGGGATCAGGACATGGATATCCTGGACAAAATGCCATGTCTTTCCTGAGAGCTGCCTCTGTCATACTCATGAAATGAGATGGCCCTCATCTCATGCCACAGGGACAGGCAGCCTTCCTGAATGGCCACATTCTCTCTGTCATAACACTCTAGGACACAATAATATGTGTATTCTAAGTACATAAATTAATCATTTTATTTTCTGAGGAGTCTTAGTCCCAGCTGTAACAAAAATTTGGCCCTTAGTACATCTGAAAAAGCAAAAACCAGCAACCAAACCCGAGACTAAATCAAGACCATAGAAACTCCTGGCTTCTTTAAGCTTCACTCATAAATAAATATTTCCCCATGGATAAGTCTTATACATATCAAAGCAAGATGCAAATATATAAACCTTGTAATGGATCCTGGAGTGTTTCTATGAAGGCACCTGCAAGGTAGGATGAGGGGAGATGTGCACATAACTGTGGCCAATAGGGAAGCAACATTCTCTGGATCACTCCATCCACAAAACACTTACTGGGTCAAATATCTAGGTGATTGTTTTATACCACATTATACTTTTCTAATACACAAAATACTCTGCTATTTAAAAAGATCAAATGAACTCTTTATGACGCTATATAATCCTACTTTATAAAATATAGTTTGAGCTGTACTTTCTGAAATTTTTAATATTTCTATAATTTTTTAAAGAAATTTCTCAGAGTCAGTTTCTAAGACTGAGGTCACCCTAGGAGTAGGGTGACCTCCGGCAACCCTTCATTTCATCCCCAACAGAATCTTGAATAATGACTGAGTGACACAGTGTCTCATTTAGTTATTATTCAACTGTATTAAATTGCTAAAGTTGGTAATTGGAGCATATCTTATTACAGAGGCAAAAGTTCACCCTTTCTCCCCAGGCACAGAAGGCTTGCACACTTGCAAACCTCTTGTCTGTTAAGAAATTCAATGTCAGGCCACAGTGCATGCAACAAGTTAAGCAGAGAAAGACATTAACCAAACTCCGTCAAATATACCAAGCGTTACTTTAAAGATATTTACCAACCTCAAGGGTTTATCATGAGAGCTGCTGAGGGGGGTCGAGGTAGCTGAAGGAAATCTTAGAAATCCCTCAATATTCCCAAACTCCATTAAGCGTATGAAAGCCATCATTTAGAATATTCCAGGGCTGATATTTAGACAGTAAGTGACGATTGCTTAAATAATACTGTTTTCCCTCTTGGGTTGATGCTCACACAGAATCTATCATTAAATCTTTGGAAAAGCCACCTGAGTATACTAAAAATCCATTGGCATCCCCAATGCTGGGCTGTTTACCATAAGTGTCTTTTGAGTAACGACAAAGAGAACGAATTTTCTCTAAAATGATGCTACAGTAAAGGAACAGTTTCCCCAAGACAACAGGAGTCTGGGTACTTACTTTGGTGTGGTCTCCCCAAGTTTCTGCTTCAGAAGCCAGAAAGTAAATACTGTGAGGATTATATAAACCACCACTTGTGGTGTTATTCCCCCCAAATCCCATTAGTAGACTCATCTAGGGGACCAGTGCAATCAAGAGTCTTCCAGACGCTGCTGGAAATGGCTAGCATGAGATCTTAGGGATGCCTAGACACTGGTCTTCTTAACATGGATGTCAGTGCTTGTCATAGCAATGTGAATTTGGGAGACACTGTTTAATGGCCCTCTGTGGTTCATTTCCTCTTTTGATGACTTAGCAATTGCTTGGGTATTTTTCAAAGCCTTCATAGCAAGCTCACATGAGGCTAGTTCCCCATGAGGAGCTGTCCCAAATCTATGACACTAGAATCTGCAGAGGTAGGCTCTGGAAATCCATATTAGAAAGGAGCTCATCTGGAGATCCTTTGTAGCAAGATCCTGGCCCTCTGTGTGTCTCTTCAAGTGGCTTGTGCCCCGTCAATAGGTAGCCTGTATGTAAATCCTTCCTGGGGGAGTTACCATCAGTAGTGTGGAGGTTGAGGACTAAAAGGTGACTGTCCCTGCTTTAAAGTGTCAATCCATAGGCTTGTGCAAATGAGAAAGGAGGCTGTCCTGTCCTGTACATGAAATGGTCGAATTTAGGGAAGATGACAAAGATGAGTGAGACTTTGTCATCCTTCACAGTCTGGATGTTGCAGCCATGTATCTGGTTGGAGACAGTCGTAAAAGGCTCCGTGACTACTAGGTCAACGGATGGGCCACTCACAGAAGTTCTCATTCAGAACTTCCTGATAGAGCAAAGCCCTGAGCACATATATACAATTTCACTTTCTGCTTCCTTTATCATCTCCATATTGTTATTTGTGGAGCCAGGGTAGGGCTTGCTGAGCCATTGTTTTGCTTTGGCATATAAGATGGCCTGTTCTGAATTCACCTTCTCGTTGGCAAGCCTATGGGGCATGCATTTATCCTTAGGGGTTTTCGTTGTTGTACAATTGTGTTTGAAATAACCTGTCCACACTGTATCTAGAGATTGATAAATTTATTACAATCACATTTTGACAGGCGATGCCAAATCTGATTTTCTCTCTGCTCAGATGACTGGGAACTGGGATAAAGGCTTCTCTAGTGTTGACTGGGAGAGTAATAACATTGATAGGTGTACTCATGACCTTGTGGTACTCAGCTCTAACATATGATTAAAAAAAAGTCTGAACAGGTAAAGTAAAATGTCTTTCATCTTGGAAATGAAATAAGTCTTTACAAGGTAGCCTTCTTCCCTGAGTTGCTAAACGTCTACTCACTTCTGAATCCCTAAGTCACTTAAGCTATAGAGTTTCATCCACCCATTGGCTGTTGGTTTTAAAACAGATTGATTTTGGGTGCTTATCCTCCTCTAGCCCCAGCCAGCATTGAAATACTTTTGTCAGTATGAGTCAATCTAAAATTAAGCCCTGAAAAAGGAAACACTCGAATGTGGGGAGAAGGTACACGCCACTGCAACTGCCTCCATTCCAGACACAATGATTTGGACCAAGATGTTTTGTTTGCTGAGGTCTGAGAAGAAGGAAGTGTGATCCAAGTAGCAAAGGTCCCAGTGACAAATGAGAAGCCCTTGGACACTGTAGCGCATTGTTCTGCCTGTCTAGAAGGCAAAATACTGCCGGGACAAGGACGGAACCTTTCCAAGTCGATGATGAAATATACTTTATTGACATTATCAATAAGGATGTATTTATGGGAAACAAGCAGAGAGCATAGCTCACACTTACAGGACTTTGAAGGTAATAAGAGGGGAGTGCTGTGTCTCATCTTGAAGTTTACACTGCTTTGTGGCTACTTGGCACTGGATCAGGATGTGGCAAATGAGGTTACTTTCAGGTTTTATCTTCCATCATGAAGTCGCAACTTCCTCGTGCCTAAACTCGAAATGAAAGTGTTTGGAGGGTGTTATGAGATCACACAAGATACTCATTTGGCTTCCAGATACAGAGTCTCACACAGTTAGTCTACAACTACTGGACAACGGAAGTGATTTCATTCATGTGAATTGAGATCCCAAATGACCTATGATATGGTCAGCAAAGCACGAAGTGTAATGCAGATCTCTGTAAATTTTTTGGCTTTCAGAAATACAAATATTTTATTCTTGGTTTTCTGTTTATTCTTCTTTTGTTAATGGCCTATATATGTATCTTCTTGTTAGGCCCTCAGAAGGGAAATCAAACAAACGAGCAAAACCCAAACCCACAACTCTCTTTGGGACTACATATGAAAACAAGCTTTTCTAGTCCAAACCACTCTCCTTCTCACTTCCCAGAATGTGAAGGAAAATGGAGAGAGCTTGGTAGATGAACTAAATGCAAGCAGAGAAAGACATTTCGGCCATGCCTTAAATGCGTGCACATCATCATAAGACCATGAATCATTGCTTGTTCCTGTAGAACTTTTTAACTGGGGGAGAGAAAAAGGTTAATAGAGGGTGGTTAAAGTTGCCAAGTTGACAAATCCAGAGAACAAAGAACTTTTCTTCACCAGTTAGGTAGGAGTCAGAGCAGGTTTAAAGCCACCAGGAACCTTCAAAACTCTCAGTTCGCAGATGGGAAAGCTGGTGCGAAAAGGTTAAGTATCTAGCAATAAACATCCACTGACCCTGCCTAACACTGACTATGCATCCAGGGGTTTGCATGTGCTGCTTAATCCTGAGAGCAACCTCAGAGCTGGGTGCATTGTTGATGCCATATCAAAGATAAGGAAATTGAAGTTGAGGGACAGCAAGTCATTTGCTCAAGGGTAAACAGCTTGTTCTTTCTCCTGAGCTGCCTTGAGGGGGAGATTGAGTCATTTGTCTAACCAATTAGCATTTCCTGCGCATATATTAAGTGTCAAATGTGTGCTTGGCGCTGGGGACACCAAGGCACGTGAGCCAGTTGTGGCACTCTCCTTGGGGCGTGTGCAGAGTGTTGGGGAGACAGGTGTAGGCCAACTGCCACAGGAAAGTCATTGTAAAGTGGCATCTGTGTGTCTCAGTGCAGAGTACATGTCTGTGAGCCAGGTACTTGTTTTTAGTTAGAGGGTTCAAGGTGATCTTTCAAAAGCTGAACCCCTTGCCCTGAGACCTGAAGGGTTAGCATGCTAACTAGAAGAAGCAGTAGAGTGTAAAGATGTTTCAGATTGGGAAGCTCAAGGGCAAATACTCTGGGCCAGAGCATGAAGAGTGGGGTGTAAGTAAAGGCAGTGGGAAGAAAGGAGAGAGGACACAGGCTTTTGTACAGAATGTTGGCACTTCTTGTCTGTATCATGGGGATAAGGGCTTCTGGAATTACCTTCCATAACTTTGCTGGTGACCTTCTAGGTATCTGATGTTACAGTCTTTCCTCGGTCCCTCGGAAAATATCTGGAGCATCTTGGGTCTACTAGTCCTCCAGCTCCCTTGGTGGGTCCTACAGAATCTCAGGGCTCTTTCTTTGGCTCGTTTCTTGGTCACCTCCTTAATACAAAACTACAGCAAGCTCTTTCAAAGTACAGGCTGTCTTTTCTCAACAGTATTCTTGCTCATTTCCCCAAATTTCCAAATCTCATGCCCTACACTGACTCAATTTGGTGAAGCCACTAAAGTTCCTAGAACCTAGTATTTTTTTTAAAGGTAGTAGCCAAACATTTAGTTTTATCTCCTTTTCACTGACTGCATTTGAGAATCATGTCTATTCATTTGTGTTTATTTCTGGAATAGTGTTCCCCTCTTTGCAGGATATTTTTACTAACAGTTTCAAAACATCTCTGTTACTACTTTCTCACTTGAGCTGATAGGATGTCCTCAATTGCCACTCTGCTTACAAATAAAAAGCCATCCCTCATTCATGGTCCCCTGTCTGAAATTCCCATTAGAATGCCTTTCTTTAGTTAAAACATTATCCAGTCAATTAAAATAACCAGTCTGAAAACATGATACACTTAAATTATTCCCATCATAGCGGACATGAATTCAGGCCTTTCTCACATTTAACTTACCTACTTTTCCAATACATTGCAACAGTTAAAGGCATAAACATGCCCACCTAGTATCATTTAGCTTAACAGGAGATGTTACTTGGAGGAAAAAATAGCTAAATCTGATGGGTGCATGAGTCAAGATGATTGGCCCTTAGGAGCAGGCTTCCAAACTTCCATAGGGGGCGTTTGACTTGGATTGAGTGGTCACTTATCGAGGTTTGTTCTACTGGTCTCCAAGCAATGTATAAATTACTGCTGACTTGGATGTGGTAGAGAATGAAGGCAAACTCCTTTTTTAAGGAGACACGCAATTCTACTTGATTTATTACATGCGGTAACATCCGACTGACTAACAAGAAAAAGCAAACGGCACCACGACACGATGTGGGCTTTGCAGCACCTCAGGAAGACTGGGATTCTGCTTGTACATTGGGGCTTATGGCTCAGCTGTAAGGAAAGACACGCGGTGGTTAGAGGGGAAAAGGCCTTGATGCTCCTCTCTCCGTAGTGACTTTGAAGTGGTTTGTCAAGTGATATTTCAGGCTCCGCAGCCTCACCCCGGTGCTAACCCAGGGGTAACAGCTTTGTTAGGTGTTCTCAAAGCTGGTTCAAGGACTTTGAAGAAGTACAAAGTCAATGATATTTGAGAACTGCCTGCATTGTTATGGATATGAAATGATTCATACCCCCCGAGAAATAGCTACTTCTGGCCAGAAAGAGTTAAAATGGGTCACTGTGTCAAAAAGAGCCTAGGAATAGAGAGGAACTCCAGCGAGACGTATCTTGGGACAGACAGCTAAAACACCATCAGAGTCAGAAGGTGTCACCTGCGCTCGGCTTGACAGGTGTTTGGTCTGCCCACTGGGGGGTGGGCAGTGTCATGGGCATTTGGGACACAGTGGTCCTTTTGTCCTGTTCCTTAAAGGTGTGTATGAGACTTTACATGGGAGACTGAGTGCTTGTTCTGTAGAGGAGCCACAGCCACCGCTGTGCAGAGTGAAGTAGAACTGAGAGAAGAGCCCTCAGATGGCGACCCTCAGATGGCAACTCTTGCACCAACAGCTCTGTGAGGTATTGAAGATTATAATGACGGCAACTTGACATCACATCACCCCTTCCGCTTATGCCCCCTCCCCCCTTTTAAAATCGAAACCATGTGATCTCACCAGACATGCTGCTAGACCAGCATTTGAAGAGATCAGAGCTGAGCATCAGGAGAGTTGTTAAGGGCCTGCCCCGCCCCCATCTATGCCTCATTCGCTAAACGTACAGTTTATAAAACAGTTAATCCTTGTAGGGGAGTTAAATCCTGTGACCCACCAGTGACCTTTCTAAATTTGTTAAACATCACGCCCTTTCTCTGGTCCTAGAGCAGACTGCACACCCAGTGTTGGGGTGGAGAAACGAGCAGAGTTTCAGGGTAGGGCAGCCATTGAGATTGGTGATGCCCAATCCCAAGATGAATTCTGCATCCAGCCTGTGCCCAGGGAGTTGGTCCCCAGGCACTGCCCTTGTCCTCCTGACCTGGACTTCCTACCTTGCTTCATTCCTCACTCCGGAAAAAGGAAAAGGAAAGGAAGTAGAGAAAAAGCGGAAATGGGATTTCCACTCACTCATGTGGATGAGGGGCCTCATTCCATGAAAGGAAAAGGGAACCAAACACTGGGAGGGGCTTCACCCTGCCCAGCCAGCATACTCTAATTGCTCTTGCTCAATGTTCTCCTGTTCTTTATCCTTCCTTTCCAACTCCCCCACCCCTACATACCACGAGCCATAGCAAATTAGTAGTACTCCATGTCTTCACAACTAAAGGGTCATCACAGTTCTGCCCCCCATGGGACGGCTGACCTCCATCTTTCTCTCAGAGAGTTGGAGGTTTCAGGCAGCAAAGACCTCTCCGGTCAAGGTGGAAATAAAGACAACTATTTTGTAATTCAGTGCGTGCACATAGCGAGCCACAGAGGGCAAAGGCAGGCTGAAATCCCTCAAGTTTTATAGATCGGCTTGCTGGAAATAAGCAAACGGCTCCAGTCTCCTCAGGAGACAAATGGTTCTAGCTCAAGATAGGATCCCAGACTCCTGCTAGGGAGGCATGGCAGCCTTTGGAGGGGTTATGAGGTCATGACCTTAGAGATTTCTGTGTTGTAAAACCAGAGGTTGGGCTTATCTCCGCAGCCCAGGAGGTAGCATTAAAATTCCAAAAGACTGGAGCAAGGACTCCAGCTTTTATGCTCTCATGAGACTATACTAAGAACAGTTATGCCCGGAGCCTCTTAAGCAAAACATTCACAATACCCTTCTCATAGTGAAACATATTGAAAGTCTAGTATCCGCTCCTGGGGGACCTGCTCCCCCAAAGGGCTTTTCTCCCCCTCACTGCTACCACACACTGAGTATTTTTATGCAGACATGGCAGCGGGGTGGGGGCTGGTCAAAGGAAAGCAGTCTATTCGTTGAGGGAACTCATAGAAAGGACAACCAAGACAGTGCCCTAAAGCCACCTACGCAAAGAGGTAGGCAAGATCCCTTTCTCATTCTGGAGTCTGGTTCATGACCAGAATCAGCTCTAGGGGCTGCATGAGGGAGCAGCGGAGGAGAAACCTGCCCTCTACCCCACTTGACTTTCATTCCCAATGCCTCTCCAGTGCACCTCAGACTTCAGTCTGACGCTTGTCATGCCCATTTAAAGCTCATGCTTCTATTCTCTTTTCTCATCCAACCAATTCGGAGTGCAGCTGAGGAATACTCACTGTTTACAAAGTGTCCCAAGTGATTCTGAAGTCAGCATCACACAGGGTGACTGATCTACCCCCAACAGCTACGTATGAGCCTATTCGTCTAGCCAGGGACTTCAGGAAGATGGAGTCTCCTATGTCCATAATGACATAGGCCCTTATGAACTGTGCACCTTAGAAATGTTTCCAGAAGGGTACTTTGGGCTCCGCAAATATGGTCCTAGGAATATCTGTTAGTTCTAACATATGTATTAGGAGATGCAACAAGTCAGAAAACTGAGTCAAACCTGCTCAGCAAGGGTTTCCTTCTATAAAGCCTCTCGGGCCCTTTGGTTAGTTCACAGATTATTCAACCTGTCACTTTCTCTCTCGACCAAAAATCAGGCTATGTCCCCTGCCTCTGCAGATCTCTGGATAGAGCTGCTAAGCAGGCCTGCTGA
This sequence comes from Arvicola amphibius, assembly GCF_903992535.2. Taxonomy (NCBI): domain Eukaryota; kingdom Metazoa; phylum Chordata; class Mammalia; order Rodentia; family Cricetidae; genus Arvicola; species Arvicola amphibius. The sequence goes on along the minus strand of NC_052049.1, from coordinate 46,346,269 downwards.
TAGATAGCCTAGCAGTCTTCCCTCCCCTTTGTAACTCTAAGCCCAGACGCCCTGATACCTAAGCCCCAGACAACCTTGAATTATAACCTTACTTTTACCCAGTGATTTTGTTGTTGTTGTTGTTGTTGTTGTTGTTGTTGTTATTTTGTGACTTGGCATGGAGGCCAGACTCTGTGATATGGACACACTCTCTCTCAAAACCTGTAACAGCCAGACTTCCTTTGTCCTTCAGAACTGAATGGCCCATCTCTTCCTGGAGGGCCCTGCTATGCTATCCACAACAGCTGTTTCTCCTAATGTCGCTTTTCTTCAGACATGAAGGCCTGCTCCCTTCTTCAGGGCCCTACCGTCACTGTCAAGGCAATGTTGGCGTGACTCCTGATAAGGCTCTTTAGGAAGGAGATGCTTCTCTGTTTCCTGTGAACCGCTTACGACAGCTTGTATTTAACATGTGATTAGCATGATCACATGTTCACGTGATGCTCGAGGGAAAGTATAGAATGCATGTTTACATGGCCACATTCCTCTGCTGAATTTGTAACCTGCCTTAGGAAAGTCTGACCTGTGGGTCTTCAGAGACACAGTAGATAAGGTCTCTGCTGTATATTAATGGCAGCTGAAATACTTGATTTGACTATATAAAATAAATCAAATAGGTGTATATGAGCCGGCTCATATATATGCCAATCAAAACACACCATACTCCAAGGGATATATTCTCCCAGGTACTCTAGTCAATGGCACATGTACTTTTTAATGTACATTAACTTTTTGCTTGTTTGTTTGCTTGTTATTTAATTTTTAGCTTTTACATTCCAATCAAAGTTTTCTCTCCCCTCTTCTCAGTTTCTACCCCTCCCCCCTATCCCATCCCTCTTCCACTGTTTCTCTTCAAATACAGGCAGGCCTCCCATGGACATCAGTCAGCCATGGTATATCAAGTAGCAGTGAGACTAGGCACCTCCTCTTCTCTTAGGGGTGGATGAGGCAATCCAGTAGAAGGAATGGGTCCTAAAAGCAGGCGACAGAGTCAGAGACAGCCCCTGCTTTCCCTGTCGGGAGTCTCACACAAAGACCAACTTACACAACTGTAACATGCAAAAGGCCTGCCTACTCAGCTCAGCCCATGCAGATACCCTGGTTGTTGGTTCGGTCTCTGGGAGCCCCTGGGAGCCCAGATTAGTTGTTTGTGTAGATTTTCTTGTGGTGTCCTCGACACCACTGCATCCTATAATCCTTCCTCCCCCTCTTCCGCAGGATTCTCTGAGGTCTACCTAATGTTTGGCTGTGGGTCTCTGCATCTTTAACCCGGTCTTCTTAAAGTGAGCCTTCTTCTTCCTATCTGTTGATAAAGATGCTGGACAAACTGAAATAACTTGTCTAAGATCACACAATCAGTATGTGACCAACCTGAGATCCTACTGCAGGATTCAAACCGACGTCAGCCTTTCTGAGAGCCACCCTCCTTTCTCTATGGTCCCTCACCTCCTGAGCAACATAAGGGCTAAGTTCCAGGAGCATCCCACCTTTTGCGGGTTTAGATTCTACTCTTGGATATGATAAAGGTAAGATAGAGAGACTTTTAAATCACCCATAAATTAGTTATGTAAGGTTTAGTATCATGATTGTATAAATATTCAATGGATATATACATATAAAAGGTAAAGTTATGCTATTTGTAACTAAATAAAAGAAGCCGAACTTACAGAGTCAAACTCGTGTAAGTTAAATTGCTATAGGATAATTCTTTACATACACATGCATTTAACTGTGGGCCAGATTAACAGAATAGTGTGGTAGGATTGTGCAACTTAAAACCCAGATGGGAGCTTCTGGCATCTGCTGATTTGTTCTACCTTTGGGTGAACTGAGGTCCAAAGAGGCTGCCCAGTTTCAGTGTCTACTTTTGTTTTTAACGCCTTCTGTAATGGAGGGTCTGCTACAGCAAGGGAGAGAGGAAAAAAAAAACCTAGTTGCCCTTATGTTTGCCCCTCGTGGCCCAACCAACCCCATCTACAAAATGCAGTGACTTGCAAGACAGTCACCGTCTAGGCTTCTTGTTCCGCAGGAAGAGAGCTGTTTACTGCCGTTTCGGCTTTATGTTGGAGCTGTCTTCTTGAGAGGAGTCAATCCCAGCCCATGGTAGCTCCCTCTGTGCAGTTCTGGGAATTGTTCTGAGTGGTAGAAACTGAAAAAGGGTCCAGGGGTGTTGAGAAAGGGACAGAGATCTGGAGCCATAGAACACATTGTACATCATGGATATATAGACTTCCATCCCTTGGAGGCAGGATATATGATGTGGTCAGCTGTTGACTTGTAATGAGACAGCACTAACTCGAAGTAAATGAGACAAAACTGGGAAGTGCCTATGGCTCTTGGTGGGCTAGACAGTGACAGTCAGGATCAGATTGTAAAGATGAAGGGAGATGGATGCTACTTTTCTCATCATGTGGCAAAAATTCCAAACAACAGACACTGAAGGAGAGAAAAGCTAATTTGTGCTCATGGTTTGAGGGATCCCTGTCAGCTGCAGAGGGCAAGGCATGGCAGCAGGCAGCACCATGGCGACAGGAGTATGTGGCTGGCACTCCTCACCTCCTCACAGCATGGTGGAACAGAATGTAGAGAAGGGACAGGAAATGGGGCCAGGTCATAAAACCTCAAGATCCACCCACCCACCCAGTGACCCACTTCCTTCAGCGAAGGTTCACCTAAAGGTTCCACAACCTTCCAAAACAGAACAAACACTGGGGACCAAGTGTTCAAACACATTGGCTTACGTTAAGCCACAACAAGAGTAAACAACACTGACCTTCAGTCTGTGAGCTGACACCCATACCTCCTTCAGCTTTCACAGTCCTCTGACCTGCCTTCATTCCCCAAGCTGCATGCCGAGATTGTGAGCAACTCCTCCCGAGATGGCAGATGCCAATGAGACTGAGGTACTTCCGAAGGAAGCAATGGAAGGAAGGATCTGCCAGATTACAAAGATATTTCGAGGTTACATCCACGCCTTTTTGATGTGCTTCAAACAACAACTCAGCTCATGCTGCCTGTTTTTGTGCGGTGGAGGGGAACCAAGTAGGAAATCTGAGGAAGTACTTCACAGTCCTGCCTGAATAATCCTTCATGCCTAAATTTAAAGATGCATGCTGTCCTTGTGAAATACAAATCCCTATCCATTCTCATTTCTCATATCTTTGTCTTTATACCTAAAAACATTTCATTCTGCAGAAATTTTGAGCCCAAAAATATGGGTCAGATCACTTAAAAGTTTTACATTCCCTCTTTATGTTTTTCTTCCAGGCAGTTCATGCAATCCCAGCCACTCCCTCCTCTGTCAGCTCTCCTAACTGGGGCTAATGCAAGTAAGGTTTCAGGTCCTTTCGAGAGACGAAGCTATTTTGAAAATATGTGGTGATTAGTCAAGATGCCAGGACACCAAGACATTCAACAAAGGGACTTTCAAGGTCAGCCTTGCTCAATTTTTGCAGCTGGGTTGATGACTTACATCTCCTGCCATGAAAGACCCATGGTGGTATTGCAGGAACAATGGTTCTCAGAACTCCTGCTTCTGGAATTATCCAGGGAACCTGTTAGCATGCCAGGCCCGGGTTCAGGAGCTGGAGAGTGGACTGAGCTTACCTTCCCTCTATGAGCAAACGAGGGCCCATTTGAAAGGCAGATCATCGGCAGCTTGTTGCCTGAAGACTCCTACATGATCATCTGTGTGCTGAACAGCACTCTCTCAGGGCATTAGGGGGTGGGGAGAGCTGGCAAGTCGGTATCATCAATAGAGACACTTTTTGATTCTCCTGCATTGTCTGGGAACCTTCTCTGCAGACCTGCTTCTCAGCCAAGGGACACTTAGATTTTATCTTGACTGGAAGTAAGTCCTGGGGCAGCTTGGCCATAAGAGTTGGTACCACTTCAGAAAAATTCCCCAACAAATTGCCATTCCTTGCCAACCTCTGAGAACACAGGGTATTCTCTGTTACCCAGGATTTAAATAGTCAACACCAACCAGGTCTACAAAAAGATTGTGCTTGGAGGTAGTGTGGTCTATGTACAAATTTCACAACTGATAGACACAGCAGTGGTATCCGTGTGTGCTTCTACTGTCTCCTTTAAAAAATGACCTTTGACCTTTCTCTTGGGTTTATTATAATAATTGGTGGAAACACTGTCCACCAAATTCTTAAGTCTGGGTTGTCGGAAAACAGAGCTATGGCTGGCATGCAGGATGTCTTCATGTTATTGGAAAACGCTATCTACCTGTGAGTAGACAGCGCTAGAAAACACCTCTTTCTCTGGGATGGGTCAGGCTGGTTCCTAGGCTGATGTCTTTTGGAAGCAGAGTACCCTGCTCAGCTAGCACCCTTTAGGCTGGGCATTATCTACAAACCTGAGGTTGAGGTTCAGTTAGCACAGGTTAGCTAGAGCAATGGACCTGGGAAAGAGATTAATGAAGAGACCCCCAACCCCACCCCAGATCCTACACCTCTTCCACACGTTCCCCAGGATTCTGCCTGTCTACAGGCCCAGCCAGATTTGCACCTCCAACCAGGAGGAGTGGGAGGACTCAGTACTGCGGTGCTACCTTCAGCAAAGGCTCCTCTTGATCAACAGTGAGAACAGAGAACAAAAGCACCACGTCAAGTGGCAGCGTTTTCTTTTCTGAGCCTTCTACCGGCTGATCCCGCTTCCTATTTCTCTAAGGGCTTCCCTGACAGACAACTTGCTTCAGATTTGGTCATTGCCCCTCTCACCTTCCCGGGTGAGTCGGTGCAGCTGACCTTGTAACCTTCAAGCTCCAGGGCTCCAGTGTGTACTCTGCCCATTTCCCAATCTTCTCAGGTAACACTCCCCTCCCTCCACACTGAACGGAGAAATCGTCCCACCCACAGCCCCACAGCCCACAGCCCTCTGCCTCTGAGACAGACGCGCATGCACCGGGGACGTGAGTCATGGCATTCACCCATCCTCTCCATTTGAAGCTATAATTGGAATGGCTGTGCACGCAGTGCACGCCTGCTTCCTGTATTTCACAGGCCAGGGCTCCAGGAGCTGCTAACCACACACTGCTCAGCCAGAGATGCCACTTGGATGATCACGAGGTGGTTGCTCGGAAGGGTGACTGCTTCCAAGAAAGCAGGTTGGTTGAGTCCAGATATCCCCACCTCCTTCAACTAGCATCAGCCATGTGTCTGGGACATGTGCCTAGCAGTGTGCCTGCCTTTGTGGGTGGTTCAAAAGAAATTGTTCTGGATTGAGTTTAGAGGAGGAGGCAGGAGCATGGAAAGCAAGAAAGGGCATTGCAAACACATGTGCTAAGCAAGCTCTCCAGGCAGAGGGAGCTGGGGAGGTCCATGGAGGAGGAGAAAAGGAAGAGGGAGCCAGAAGATAGGTAGCTATGGGGGAGATGATGGGCCAGAAGCCATCAGCTCAGGGAAGATGCATGGGGGGTATGAGTTGGACTTGTCCCTACAAACCTAAGCATTGAGGTAAGTCTGAACTTTGAAGCTGCCTCTTCTCTATGCTAGGAGATTAGTAGCGTTTAGTAGTGTTTCGTCTGTTTGTTTAGGAATATTTCATTGCCAGGCAAGGTTATTTTCTCCTTCTCTCTTTAGTAGAGAAAGAAACTGAGGCCAGAGAGGCAAAGGCCTGAGCTTTCAGTCCTTCCCCAAGAGCTGAGGTGTCACATACACATCCCAGAGTCTGCCTTCCTTCAAGCTTTATGGCCATAAGCAGTAGAGATGTTTTTCTTTAGTGGAAATGTGAAGGGGTGGAGCTAGCCTGATTTCTCCACCCCTTTTCTGTGAAAACCTAAGGTCAATCTCACCTTTCAGATACAGATCTTGGTTTATGTCCAAACTGCTGGCCTCTCAGGAAAGTTCTGGTGCCCACTGCAGGTTGGATAACGCTGGGCTCCCTAAGTTCGGGAAGACCATTTCCAGGCTGATCTGGCACAGGCTGAGTTCCCAACAGAGGCAGCGATTAACGTCCAATTTTTCCCTATTGGACGTGGGCACGCAAACCTGAGCATAAATATACGTACAAAGACTTTTGCCTAGAGCATCTTCAGATCCTAGGAAAGAAGACTGGAGTTAGAAAAGCAGTTTCCAGGCCTGTGTGGGGGTCGGTCACAGAAGGGGTTCTCAGCAGCCTGTATCAGCAAACCCTTAGCACGATCTGTATGGACAGAATGGGGGGGGGGGGCTGCGAGACATCTCTCCTCAAATCTCAAGCACACATGGCATCTCAGAACACCTGGGAGCCACTTGGTCCCTTCCTTTCCCTCACACTGTGAGGAAGTAGCAAGAACCCAGTAGTCCACTGTGGTGAGTCACCAAAGGTCTTGAGGGTTCTTCCAGTCTGCTTCAGTTTGTTACAACTGACTGCACTTCTGTCCCTCATCACCTGGAAAAGTGGGGTGGAAATAGGGCACATCTACAAAGTAAGGTTAGCTGACTTAGTTCTGTTCCTAGGTGCAAATCGTAGAGTGGCCGAGTCAGGACAGTTGAAGAGAGGACTGTTGGGAAGCAGTATGTGAATCCCTTCACCACGATGGAGAGAATTGCCAAGTGACACACTTCCACTTGGGGATACTTATCCCCAAAGAACGGAAACCAGGGAATTGCACGCGTATGTGTGCCCATGCTCACACAGCAATATTCATGGCAGCCTCCTAAGCGTCTGTGGGCAGGGGAGGGAGGTTTTCAGTGCAGCACATGCATCCAGTGGGGCACCGTTGAGTCTGTGGGAGGTGGAGAGCCTGACAGGCAGGACAAGATGGGTGAGCCCCCAGGACGTCATTCTGCTCTACTTATATAACATGTCGTGAGGAGTCAGTTTAGAGGCAGAATGTTGGAATAGTGCTTGCCAGACACCGGAGGGAGGAGGACTGGGTGGTTGTTTCATGGGTATAGAATTTCAGTTTTGCAAGATGAGAAAGTTTGTGTCATATGTGTTTCATCACATTTTTTTTTAATTTTGAGAAATGAAAAGAAAAGCCTGCATTCTGTCTCATACATGACGACAGCTATGTGAAATGCTAGATCAGTGTGGCTGGGGAGATTGGCAGGGATGTAGAGATTGGAAGCACCTCTTTGTCCTTGCTTCCATAGACAGAACTAACATGCACAGTTTGACTGGCTGAGGGAGACCAGAAGACTCCTCTAAGAGCATCTATGCCTTACCACAGTGTATAGATGGAGTTTCTGTCCCATAGGGTCCCACAGTCATTCAATCCCAAGTAAACACATAGAGGTTTATAACAGTTATAAACTGGTTGGCCCATTACCTCAGGCTTATTATTCACTAGTTCTTACAATTTAAATTAGCCCATAATTCTTATTTATGTTTAGCCATGTGGCTTGGTACCTTTTCTCAGCAAGGCATTCTCATCTTGCTCCCTCTGCTTCTGGATAATGAATGCCTCTGTCTTTCCTCTTCCCAGAATTCTCTTAGCCTGGTTCCCCCACCTATACTTCCTGTCTGACTAATTGTCAATCAGCATTTTATTTATCCAATACAAGTGACAAATATTTATAGAGTACAAGAGCATTATCCCACAGTACCCAAATGTTTGACAAGAATTTTCACATAAAGCCTAAAAAAGCTTCAAGGAAAGGATTCTAGAAAGACAAAAGAACAAAGTCAAGCATGGCTTCTTGGTAGCGACATTATCTCAGGTGGAATCTGTTTGCTAGAGGTAAGCAGAGGCAACACTGTTTTAAGAGAGGCTTCTTGACTGAGCATTAGCAGCAAAAACTGTGCAGTTATTTTAAAGGGCCCTGCCACCAAACCCTTAAATGGTGTTTATGAGCAGTTGCTGGCATGCTTCTTGTGGTGACAGGGACCTAGAGACTCCAGAGTTGTAGTAAAAATAAATAAATAAAATGAAAAGCGGCTTCCACCAGTGCCTCTACCATGAAGCTAGACTCTCAGGAAGTCAATGAGTGGGGTGGATCTAGCTACCAAAAGTCTCTAAATGGTTTACAGTGTGTTTAAAAATATATGTAGGCTTGGGAGTGAAAAAAAAAGGATAGAGAAAATTCTTTAAAAAAAAAAAGAAATAGAGTAGTTGGGTGTGGTGGCACATGCCTTTAATCCCAGGACTTGGGAGGCATATCTCTGTGAGTTCAAGGGCAGCCTGGTCTACAGAGTGACTTCCAGGACAGCCAATGATATACAAGAAGTCTTGTCTCAAAAACTCAAAAATTAGAAAGAAAAAGAGTAAAAAAATAAAGCCACATAAAGATGGAAATACATAGAAAATCTAGATAATGTATGTTATTGTGTTGTCTTCAAATTGACTGCTGAGGAAGGAGCAACAGCTGCTAAAAGACATTTGATTATAAATGCTGCTAGATTAATCCAACATATATATAATGAAAATTTTTTTAATTCAAAATTTAAGTCCAAAGATAAGTTTCTTTAGAGAAAAGGTTTTGCTTTTGTTTCTACAGGAACTCAAAAGCTGTGGATTCATTCTGGGTTAAGGAAAATAAGACTTGATCAAGGAAGACTTCCTGAAAAAAACTCCAATAGAAACAAATGGTCCAGATGATCCAGTGTTTCAGAGTGCCTCTGTTACATTTTGCTCTGAGTTCTACATCCAGAACAGCCTCAAGACCGCTGACTGAGATGATCCAGACACAAAGAATATTCCAATCATTACTTGATTATAATTCTAAATTTTCTTTAGGTCCACATAAGATTGTCAGAGGTCCCAATCAGCAGGAAGTAGCCTAGAAAACTATGCTCACGTTCCCCCCCAAAATGGATTGTGAATGTTTGCCTTTGTTTAGAGTGTTGGTTACAAGTTATTATTGATAATAGTAAAGGAAAAAAGCTAGCCAAAGGAGATTAGATTCAGAGTTCTTGTTTTGAAAAGAAAAAAGGGGAAGTGTTGTGAGATAATGCTCTTGTACCCTATAAAGATTTGTCACTTGTATTGGTTTAATAAAGCACTGATTGGTCAGTAGCCCAGCAGAAAGTATATGTGGGACAACCAGACTAAGAGAATTCTGGTAAGAGGAAAGGCAGGGTCAGCCACCAGCCAGATGCAGAGGAAGCAAGATGAGAATGCCTCACTGATAAAAGGTACCAAGCCATGTGGCTATCATGGACAAGCATTATGGGTTAATTTAAGTTGTAAAAGCTAGTTAATAAACCTGAGCTAAGAGGCCAACCAGTTTCTAATTGTTATAAACCTCTGTGTGTTTCTTTGGGACTGAATGGCTGTGCGACAGGGCAGGACATAAACTCCATTTATAACAGTAGGCTACAAGTTTCTGCCACCTCCTTCCCTAGCTGTCCAGGAATGCACAGCTCAGTGTCTCTTCTGGATTCCACCACCCAGTAATCCTGGCCCATAGAAGGAAAGGTGTCTGCATTTAAGATCATCATGCAGCATGCTCTAGAGACTTGCTGAGAGGTGTGATAGCTTCTCTGACTTTCGATTTTCCCAGATCCAGGGACTTTCTTTCTTAGATGAAAGTGAAACAGAGACAGAAATGATTTTGAAATATGGTTTAAAACTACTGCTTTAACAGGCCCCTGAGTAACAATGCCCATCAGTCATTCTGTTGACTGTTTTTAAACAAAATGAAGTGATCTTTGTATGATATCCGGAGGAAGAGATTTACTAGGGTTAACAACAAAAAGAATGGGGACATATCAGAGAAAGGGGGGGACAGAAGTAAGAGCAAGTATTTGTTTTTTAAGATGTCTGTTTAGCATTTTGTGGTTGGAAACACTGAACTGGAGCTGTATAATTGAGCAGGGAAGGGACATAAACCCACCAGGAACATAAAACTCCAACCACCATGCAACTTTTTTGGCAAATAACAAAACTGGTAAGTATTCTGGTTGGCTACTGCATGAGCCACTGGGAAACAGAGCATCACTTTGTGAGCCTGCTTTTTGTTCTCTCCTGTATCTCCAAGCTGTAGACCCAGCATTGTCAATACACTCTCCCCAACTTCAGACTCTTCTCAGTGGCATTTTCTGAAACCTCCCCCACCATTCCATCCATAACCTGGATGGAACTGTAGAATACTGCTGCCATGTTAATTCAAAGTTCACCGTGGGTCAGAAGGTTTTACTCTGATGTGTCGTCGAGTGTAAAAATGTTGCAAAGGTCATGGTTTGGAATACTGAAATGAAGAAGGGATCTGGAGTGTTTCAGTAAAATGTGAGACGACAAAACTCTCGGTTCATCTTGTTTAAAAACCGACTATCATCAGCCTATTGTTTAATTTGTTTTTTCCTGAAACTCATCTTTGGGGAAACAAAACCAAAACCAAAACAGATCTACTCTACTTCCTACGCTAAATATTCATGGGTTTCTCTAGGCCCTCAACGAAAGTGTGAAGAAAACCAGTAAAAAGCATTCCAAATAAGTTGAATCAACAACACTGTAACTGAATTTTTAGAATAAATCAAAATGGGTCTCTCACCGTAAGAATCACCAGTAAATTGTGCTGTGTCAGAGTGGAACCTGTTTCTGTTCTTGCAGAATGGAACATTAAGTGATGTTGCCTCACTAGTTTGCAAACTCATGTTCCAGTCAGTTCAGGCTTCTTAGTGCCTCTCTGATTCACATCCAACATGAAGCACTCCTATTAGTCAACAGCAAGAGCTTTAACGTGCCCGAAACTTCTGAAGGAGAAGGCAGTGGCCAGCCAGATGTTCAAGAGGGTACCACCCTGCAGACTGACCACAGATGCTGCGGCTCTATAGCTGATCGTGGGCAGCTGACCCTGGAGATGGACAGCCACTTCTGCTTACACACTGTCGAGTGGTTAGATGATAAAAAGGGGTGTGCTGGGTTTACACTTGTAGGCTTCTGAGCAAACCCTGAAATTGGAAGAGGTTTTTGATCATAGCAAAGCATGAGTCAAATTGCTTTGAAAGGTATTTTAATTCTGAGGTGACTCCCTCTCTGTATCCACCCCTCTGCTCCCTCTCAATCCTGGAATGAGTGGGGGAAACAGGTACAGTCAGTTCCTCCGTATTTTTATTATTTCTGGGAGCAGGACGCTAGGAAACAGATGTTGTTTCCAGAGCCTATTCTGCCTCTAAGTAGCCTGGAGAGTTTTGGGCACCTAGACAATAATGTTTAGCCTACTTGCACTAAGTAGACGTCGTAGTGATATTTTATTTGTATTTTAATAAATAAAACTTGCTTGAAGTTCAGAGAGTAAAACAGCCCCACTTGTCAGCCTTATAGACCAGGCAGTGGTGACACATACCTTTAATCCCAGCAGCCACCACTAGTTTGCCATAGAAACCAGGTAGTAGTGGTGCACACCTTTAATCCCAGAACTAGAGAGGATTATAAGACAGGAAGAGAGAGCTCTCAGACACAGTCTCTTAGATTTTTGGAGGCAGGATCGCCATTTTGGACTGAGGTAGAGATAAGAGCCAGTGGCTAGCTGTTTGCTTTTCTGACCTTCAGGTTGAACCTCAATTTCTGTATCTGGGTTTTTATTAATTGTACTACAAGATGTGGCAAAAGGAATGATGGCATGGTGTTCTTTTACGCATTTCCTTGGTTCCTGTACCGCCTGGTAAATTCTCCCTGTTTTCATTCTTGACCTTTCCAGCATTCCAGTGAATCGGCGGAGCTTCACCGCAGAAAGCTCTTCAAGCCTAACTCCCCCAGCTGGCCAAAATACAAGCTAGTAGCTGTAAAGGAAAAAGTCCAATGAGAAGGGAGTGGGAGATAGGGGTGGGTGGGGGCGCGGAGTGTGGTGGGTGGAGTATAGGATAGTAGGAAGCACGTCAGTGAGCGAGTTATGAAGTGCAATGTAGCTTTAGAATGGTCAACAGAGCTAATTTCTGGATGGTAAGAGGCAGGAGAGACGTGTGGATCCCACTGGGTGAGTTCCAGTTCAACACACGAGCATTCCAGCTCTGGGAAAGGTCTTCCAAGGTAGGGGAAGAAAGAGATCTGGGACGTACCCCTTATGCTGGTTTTCTCAGCCTCTGTTGACCTCAACCCTGGCCATTAGAAGATCACGTGATCATAGAAGACTTGGCTGGACAAAGCATGAAAGACCCTGTCGCTTGGCCTTTGCACTTACAGAGGAGGGATAGAGGCTCCAATCGGAAGAGGGCCATGGCTTAGTGAACTTCATAAACCCTCCCGAATGGTTGTCTCTGTAAAGACCTGATAGATGGGTTTGACTCTCCTTAATGGGGGTCCAAACTTCCCCTTCCGAGCCCCAGCACGGGTCCCTATCCAGCCCCTGTGGTAAGCCTTTAAACTGCAGCCCCGGAACATGCACTGCGCCTTGCCTTCTGCAGTTGTTTCATAGGTGAGAGTCCCACCAGCGGGCAGCTCAGGGTGTGTGAGCGAGCAGAAATGAGTGATTTTTCAGTCCTAACTTGTACCTTTCGGAGGAGGAAGTGTCTTGGTCAAAACAATATGAACAGCAAGCCTCCTGAAATGAAAATGAACAAATGGCATCCAGTTGGAGCCCAGGCTCCTTCCAGGTCTCCACCCACACAGGAAGAGTCTGTGCTTCCCAGTATGCGCCTGCGTGCTGCCTCTGGTGCTTATTTCAAAGCCCTGCCTGAGAAAGTTCTGCAGGACTCCTGTCACGTAGACGAACAGCTTAGTCTCCCCTTTGAACCTGAGAGAAGCCAGATAGAAATGGTGTCAAATTTGACAAGCTGGAGAAAGAGGCTGTCCTTGGCTGTTGCTTGGGCTCCTGAGGGACTTCTTCACATCTGGCGCAAGACCTGCCCAGAAGGGAGGCCCTGGGCAATCCCCAGGCTTCCCGGGGCCACTACTTTATTATCAGTTTCTCCCTTGCTTCTGCCTAAGCTATCAGAGTATGCAGGCAGGCCTGGCAGCTGGGCTGTACTCCCAGCAGCTCTGCTGTGATTAAAAGGGCAACTGGGCCCCTCCACCTTTTCTTCCAGTGCCTGTGTGGGTATCATCTTGAGCAAGAGCTGCCCGGCAGGTGACCGCAGATCCTGTATAATCCTTCTTCCTTGGCCTCCTTTCCCGAGATCCCCTTCCGCTGCTCGCACTCACTCTTGTTCTCTAACAGCTAGATGGGAATTAAAGTGTGCTAAAGGAACGGGGCTAGAAGTCTTTCAAGTCCAACGGCAAATCCGTTTTCCTTTTGCTTTACGCCCTACTATTATCTGGAGCCGTTGGGGATTGACTTTTGTGTTGTTAGAAAGTAACCATGGTGTACCTCAGAATTTCCTAAGCAGTACTTGCAAAGCAACTTGTGGATTCTGGCTTCAGAACTCAAGCAGGCAATGTATATTCTTGGGCAGTTAAGTGTGAAGAAATGGCCTTTGGAGCAGCAAACGCTGATGAAACGGCCTTCTGTTCTCCAACCCCTGTGGTAGAATCCGGGAGATACAAACACGATAAGACACACCCTTGCCACCTCTAAGTCTGAATTTCTCTCAAACTTTCACTTCATGGTAAAACATGAGACTGATTAGCATTTTGTTCCCTAACAGTGATTTTAGTAGAGTGGGATTGTGGGATTGTTCAAGTAGCTATTCTCATCTATGCATGGCCGGAGTGTGCACCTGTAGCTACCAGCAAATACAGAAGAAGAAACCTGCTTTATTTACTTAGTGATGTGTCCTAGGGTCTTACAATGCACAGCTTTCAGTGTGTTTAAAAGAAATCTCACCCAGAACCCTAATGTGTGAAGCAAGACCAAGCACTGTGGAGTGTTGGACATATGGCGTCGATGGGAAGCAGACTCAAAGGAGAATGAGGTCTCGGCATCAGTGGCACAGAAAGTTGGAAGGGACTTGGCTGCGGAGCTAATGGGAGATCTCAGTAAGCAACGATGAAACAGACATGAGAAGGTATACAAATGACTGGATCTATAATGTGTAAAAGCAGTAGATCTGCCTTTATGTGTACAGAGAAATTTTAAAAAATACTCAGTGATATTTGATTAACATTGGCAGTGACATATGAACATGACTTGGCATGGACCTGAAACCATAGACCCTTTACCCGAGATTGGGACTGTGGGAGATTCATTTGACTGTGCTGATGGAGAGAGAAGCTATGGGGTATGGCATCAAGGGCAGACACATTTGGATCTTCGTCTTCAGCCATTGACTGACACAACTGAATGAGAGACCTGGAGAAGACCTAAGCTGTATTCTGCCTGGATGCATAAGTCAAAATTTATGGTAAATAGGAGTTACTACTTTGAGTCACTGAATTTTAGTGCATGTAGTTCATTTCACAGGAATAGATAATAAGATCATCATATCTTAAAGTTCAGGAACTAGTTCCAGAAACAAAAACCACTTATCAAAAATTCTTCTTTGGACACACCACCACCTTAGATAGGAAAACAATATTCTGGTGAACAAGGATGTGTAGTCAGAGAAACCTTAAGATCAGAGGCTGCTGGGACAGCCAGTTGCTAAAGTGCTATTGTTGTGGACGAATCACTGGTGGGCCCTACACACTAGGGATCTGGGGCCTTACAACACCCAGGGATCTGAGCACTATAGTTACTTTGCTTCCCCCATCAGAAGCTTTCTTCTTAGAAGCCTTGAAGTTGTCTCTTTAACTATATGTGCCAGCTTCTCAGGTATGCTCATGACTCTTACCATTAGGGCTAGCAGCCTAGAAACTGCCCTTCCCAACATTCTCACCAGCAGAGGTCTCGCCAAAGGCTGACAGTCAGATGTGCTTGCCTGCGAATTAGGAGGGTCCAGAGCAAGAGATGCTGGAGCACTGCTCCCCTGCTAAGAAGGGCAGAAGTGTGGGTTTCAGTAGTTATCAGATTCTGCACTGACTCCCAGATATCTCTCTGTGAATCATCCACACCAATGTAAGAAGCAGATGTGATCAGCAGCAGCAGCTTCCTGAAGTCTCTGCATCTTCGTGAATCTGAGAACAAACAGCAGATGTGAAAGCTTGTGGCTTCCCCTCACCTTCCTTCCCTGTTCTCCTGGCTCTTCTATAAGTTTTGGATGCATACAGTTCCTTGTATTAAATTCCTTTTCTAACTGGACCACGAAGTGTGGCTTCTGGGTTTCTCTCCTAATGTACATGAAGTCTGGACAAAAGGGTAACAAATATTGAAGAAGCATTTTGTTACATGTACGCATGTGCACAATTCATTTTTACAAATAACTGGGTGTCCCCTCCTTAAAATTTGTAACAAAAATGCTTGGCATACAGCATAGCAGGCAATGAATGTGTGATCATAAAGTAGAAAAAAAATAGTAAAGAGGAAAGTAAAAGTTCAGTCCAATTGAGATTCTGGGGTCAAGGGAATTTAGTACTAACCAAAGAAAAATGTTATAGGTAGGTTCATTAAAATTAGGAAACAAACAAAGGGTGCCTAGTTAAATGTGAGCTGTACATAAATAATACTGTAAGTAGAGAATATTCCAGAAAAGATGGTCATGCCCTAATCCCTGAACCCTACAAACAAATACATGGCCATACTTGGCAAATGGGACTCTTACGTGATTACAGGCATAGATATTGAGATAGAGAGAGTGTTCTGAAGTATATGGAGGAATCTATGTGGTCACCTGGGTCCTTAAGAAGGGGGAACTTTTGCCAACTACAATCAGAAGGAGAGGTAGCTGAGGAAGGAAGGCATGGTGGCTTTGAAAATGGAGGAAAAGTCCATGAGGCAAGTATACGGGTGGCCCCAGAAGCTACCAAAGAAAAGAAAATGAGTTTCCCCTGCAGCCTCCAAAATGGACTGTACTCCTGCCCTAATCTGTGTTCCCAGCCCACTGATGTCTGTGTCAGAATTCTAAATGACAGACTTGTAAGTTAACTTATAAGCCACTAAATGTGGAATGGTTTGTCCCAAGAACAATAGACAGCCAAATACAAACAGTTAATAATTTTAGTGTAAATTTGGTCATATAATATTTGGAATATATACTTAATGAGAATTGCTTCTATTTAAAGTGGAAATGAACCGAGTCCTACTTTTTACCTGGCAGCTTGTTTTATAGATAAGTGGGTTCCCAGAGTCGTCCCCCATCTCTGTATCCATCCTTACAACAGTTGAGAGCACTTCCTATGTACCAGGCACTGAAACCAACATGATGCCTATTTAATTTCATTGACACCTTCCAAATCCTGTGTGTGGGTATTATCATGTCCATTGTAAAAATGTAGTAGTCGAGTCTGTGAAAATGGGTTTGTCTCATTTCAGAATCCACTTCCTTATTACCTTGATCTTGTTCCGTTTTCACGGCTAGAGCCCTTAAGGCCTTTGCTGTTGCTTCCGCACCCATATACCCTAAACCCTGGACCAGTCATCTCAAGTCTGTCACTCCTCTGTCTGATGTCATCGAGACCACTTTCTCAAAGGTCAGCAGGGGCCTCTGAGCTGTTGCCATTTCTTACTCACCACGCTAGTTCCCTTCCCTTCAACATGGGGAACCTTGGCTGTTATTTCTATTACATATTGGCTTTCATGTGGGAATTCTGATTCCTCCTCTTCTGCCTCTATGGGTATTCTTTCTGTCTCCTTACCTACTGACTGTGTGTGTGTGTGTGTGTGTGTGTGTGTGTGTGTGTGTGCGCGCGCGCGCGCTTGTGTGTGTGCTTTTGTGTGTGTGCACGCACGCGTGTGTTGCTGAAGACTGACTCCATGGCTTTGTGCATCCTAGGATTGCTCCACCGTGGACTTCATCCCGCCCTCTCCTCACTCCTGGCAAATCTCGAGTGTGACAGACTTCTGGTCCTCCTCAGTGCTGTCTCTTCAGAACTCCTCTCATAATCTCGTTCATGGCTACAGCTTCAGCTTCATCTCTGTTCAGGATCCGCAGATCAGATGTGAACTGCAGCTTCCTCTGGTCTCATCAGTCGCCATCTTGGTGAGACACCTGGGAACTGTCACAGAGGTCTGGGCCCCACCTTAAAACAGTGCCATTCAATCTGGGATGGGACCCAAGAGTGGGAGTTTTCTATGGCTGCTCTTCTAAATTAGCATCAACTTGGTGGCCTGAAAGAAAACAAACATTTTCTCCTCATAGTTTGTAGGGCAGAATTGTTTAATAACACTCATTGAGCTCAAATTTAGATTCCACTCTTCTTGGCGGCCATAGTGGAGGACTTGCCTCTTCCTTGTTTGGGAAGCTATCCTGTCCCTCCTGTTCCTTCCTGGCATGTCACATCACCTTTGATCCTCATTTTCCTCTGGTCACATTGTCCTTTCTTTCTCCTGTACACCTGTGTCTTTCTTTCCCAATCCCCCTCTATCTTCCTTACTAAGTAAGACATATTTTTTATTCATATTTATACTGAAGATAATCCAGTATAATCTCTTCTTCTAAAGAATAGGAGAAAAATCTTCCTTGTCGTTCAGACTCTCACAGATTCTTGGGATTAAGCTTCAGATATCCTTGTGGTCATTATCAGCCTGGCCTGCCAGGTAATGCTATTCTGCAGACAAACTTCAGTCCCTCACGTAACAAGTCTCTTCTTCAAGTCTCTAGACTCCAATCCAATACTCAACATTGTTTTTGTTGTTCTTGTTTTGTTTTTTGTTTTTGTTTTTTTTTAACAAGGCATCTGTTATAGTGGGCTCCTGCAGAAATCCCACAGAAGTCCCCCTCTCTTTTCAGAACACATAACAGCAAGTCCAGTGCACACAGATATGGGGACTGCTGGCCTATCAAGTAGGGCCACCTGCTCTTCTGCACGTCCGCTTTGCTTCTTTCATGTTGATTTTCTTAGAACATGCCTGGTCCTGTGATTGGCGTCTTGGCTCAGTGCTGTTTCCATCACATGTGAGCCATTCCTCACCCTCCTGGGCTTACCTTACACTTGAGCAGGCTGCGTTGTTTTCCGAAGCTGCTGTGTCCCAGTACCTCCCAGGGTGACTTTTGTGGTAGCAATGGGATGACTCGTAGCTCTAGAGGCTTGAAACCTGATGTCAAGGTATCAGCAAGTTGATGGCCTTTGAGGCCTGTAAGGGAAGGGTCTGATCTGTCCAAGACCTTGTGCCTTGGCTTTTAGGGGGCTGTTCCCTGCCATGGCTCTTCACATCACATTTCTTCTGTGTGTATCTGTTAACGAATTTTCCCTCTTTAAGGATACAACTTAAGTTGGAGTCAGTACCAACCCTGATAGACTCATTTTAACTTGGTCATCTTTGAAGAGATGATATCTTTAAAGAAGGTCTCATTCTGAGCTCTTAAGGGTTAGGGATTCAATATGTGCAGTTTGGAGGGACATGCTCCAACCCATAACACTAGCTAGTCATGGTTATACTTTGATTCTGAAGTGTTGAGGTCTTTCTGCATT
Organism: Arvicola amphibius; assembly: GCF_903992535.2. Taxonomy (NCBI): domain Eukaryota; kingdom Metazoa; phylum Chordata; class Mammalia; order Rodentia; family Cricetidae; genus Arvicola; species Arvicola amphibius. The sequence continues at coordinate 46,327,971 of NC_052049.1, read as the reverse complement.
GTTGGCCGAGGGCTCCTCCCTCTTCCTAACAATGCAACTGTATTTGTACATTCATTTGGAAAAATGACAAACTTAAAGGTGATGGCATCTCTTTGAACAATACCATGCATATGTCCATGTCTGTGTAGACACATAGCCATGTGTCCTTCCCAAATAGAGCATGAGCTTTGGAGATAGCTGTGTGGCTTATTGATCTTATGACACTCACGCTGTCTATGACATAGATCTTCAGTAAATATTTATTGATTTAATTTCAGAAAATTTGAGAGTTTTGTTTGGAAAAGAGAGCAGAAAATATTTAAAAAACATAGAAAACTATCTGCTATTTTATATCATTGGCTGTAAGATACCATCAATACTTTTATGTGGGGAGGAGCCTGCTTTATGAGACCGGTTTTCTCATGGAACTCAGACTGGCCTCACGCTTACAATGATCCTTCTGTCTCAGTCTCCTGAGCACTGGGATTACAGCTGTCCTCTCATGACAGGTTCTGGCAGTGCCTTTGTTGGCGAGAATCTGAGAGGATGTTTTCAAGTGGCTGTCATGAAATGTCGTGAGCCAGTCAAAGAAGAGGAGGGGAAGGGAAGAAGCAAAGCAGGCCTCTAGATATTCAGACTAGTTAATCTACAAGCAGGGGGAGGCAAGGCCGACAGCATTGCAACATCCCACCTTTGCCACCTCCAGCCCCAAACGCCAGTGATAGTGTGGGGCTGGAGAGGGCTTATCAAGCTCACCCAGTCATCCTGAGTGAGAAACTGCCAACGTCTTGCTGCGTGGCCTTGAATCGCCCTCTTCTTATTTCCCGTTAGTCTTCTGCTGCCGGGCTCGGATGCTCTAGTCACTTCTACACTGGTAGTGACTACACTGGTAGTTAAGGATTAATAAAGGACCATTTGTGTGGTTAGAAAAGCATTGATTTTGTAGCCCTGGAGGAGCGTCTCCACGTACACTATAAATTCTGGAATACCTGAGCGTCATCCCTCCAAAGAGGAATGCACCCAAGCCTTCCAGATAATGAAACAGTTGAATCAGCTGACATGGAAATAGTACAACATCTTAGCACCTGTACTTTGTCTACTTCATGTAGCTCACTGCTTAGTCCTGACTGCTTCCCAACCCAGGTGTCCCATATGCCTATGCCACTATACCACGTGTATTTGACATTCCTAGCCTCCTGTTTCACTTCATTTCTTATTATCTTGCCTGTGTCCTAGGTCATGTTACCTGGCTCTTCCCAGTGCTGATGCTGGTGGGAGCCTGTTCAAGCTTCACCCCACCTATCCCATAGGTGGGGCTTTCCATGGCTCTTTTAGCTCCGTGACCCTGCCATTCTCGCCCCCTCCCTCGCGGTTCCAAGAACCCAGGAATGGCTACCTCCTCTGCCGCCATTCCTGAGTGCTTACCAAGTATTAGGTTAATCTGCTGCTTTTGCTTTGCAGCTGCTGCTCTCCGCGAAGGAAGAGGAATCCTCGGGCCTCAGATGCTTGTTCGAGTGGGCTGCCTTTCCCTCTCAGAACTCTGAAATGTGGGGTCAGGCTTACGGCCTCTAAACTTCTGGAGCAGCTGGGGGTTATTTTTGAAGTAGGGGCATTAAAGAAACAACAAGTGCAGTTGTCCAGGACTTTCTTCCATGTGGGGCTGTCCAGGAGGTCAAAGGTTAAGGGGGAGCTAGGCTGTCTGAGGCTGCTTCCCAGAGAACTGAGCTAGGTTGGCATGAGTCTGGCCAATGTACTTTTGCAATGTCTATTTTATTTCTTCTTCTTTTCCAGCCTCTAAGTTAATTCCCAAGAGGCTATGGGTATGGATTACCTCAGTGTCAATCTTTAAGCTGTTGAAAGAACTCTTACTATTTGACTTTCAAGACTGAATTCAAGGGGATGGAGAGACAGTTTGGTCACTAAGAGTTCTCGCTTACTGCTCTTCCAGAGGACCTGAATCCAGTTCCTGGTATCCATCTTGGCTGGGTTGTTCCAGCCCCAGAGGGGTCACTCAAGCGCCCATAGTCATGTGTATAAAAGCAAATTTATACACACACTGAAAAATTATAAAAATAAATCTTAAAAAATAATGTATTTGAGGCAATGACTTTTCTCCAACCTATATTATGTAGGTTGTGGACATTCCTGTTTTTCTAAATGGGGACTCTTATATACAGGCACCATAAGTCTTTGTCTGTGGGTAGATGTGATACCTCTTTTATGTATCTTTATATCTTTGCGTGATCATCTGTGTCAACACTATAAGATGGGAATTGCAATCCATATTATAACATTATGTTTTATGACTGTGAGCAAGAAACTGAAAAATCAACAACTAGAGAAACTTAAATAAAAGCTTTTAGAAAAAAACTCTATTTTGTGAACCAGTATAGGAAATGCTGTCTTAACGTGTTTTTCATGTTTGTGTTTCTTTGAGAATTTCATACAATATATTTTTAACATATTTTTCTCTCCCCCAACTCCTTCCAGATCCCCCACCTTCCTACCACCCAACGTGATGTTCTTTCCTTAAAATACAAACTGAAATGAAATAATGCCACAAGCACACACAAAAAAACTCAACCAAACATGGAGTCTAACTTGTGTGTCCCCCTCCCCCAACTCCTGAGCATGGGGCCTGCCTTTGAATGTGGTCAATATATCCGCTGTCATTCTCTTGACGAAAATGGAGTTTTCCTCTCTCAGCAGCTATCAGTTTCCAGCAGCTTCTAGGGCAGAGGTAGGACTTTGTGCCAACTTCCCCGGGGGCCTTTGTGCTAGGATTTTGTCTGGCTCGTATCTATGCAGGTCTTGCGCACGCTGTCCCAGTCTCTGAGTTTGTATGTGCTGCAGTCCCATTGTGTCTGAGAAATGCTGCTCTAAAAGCCCACTCACTGCCTCTTAGCAAGAACCTCGTCTTCTCTTGTTATTCTTAGCTGCAATGGAGGCTGGGGAGCAGCAGCGCGACCTGCCTAGGGCTGCAGGTGGACATAGAGAGTAGAGGACAACCAGCAATTGCTGTCACAAGGATTCTTATAGGAGTAGATTTGGGGAAACACCCAGTAGGATGAAGAATGGCCGTTCCAAATATGCAAGCTAAAGGCCATTCTAAAAGCACAAATCTCTATTCAGATCTATAAGCAAAGATAAATTTACATGTGTCAATAGGTATGTAATATCATTACTCATTAAGTCAACTCTGCAAAGCAAGGAATGTGTTGGGAAAATGTTAAAGCTGTTCCGGTAAGTAGTGTGACTTGTTCTGGAATGTTTCGTTCAGGATTGCTGTCATCCTCAGAGCTGTTAATTTGGGGCCAGTGACCTTGAGCTGATCCACCAGAAGCTTAGACGCTGAAATGACTGAAGTCTCCAGAGTACCGGTTGCCAGAACAATTCTATCTTAGTGCTAGGAAACAGTGCCCCATACTCCTCTTAAAGAGAAGTAGGCTACATGGCTTACCACTGAAGTCCCCGCAAACTGTAAGCTTGGTGTGTGTGTAGGAGCACAGAGGCCCAGACAGGCACAGGCTGGAGATCTGGCCACAGATGTTAGAAATGAGGCACCAAATGAAGTCAGGCACATAAGGAAGAATTTGGGGTACTCTAATAGACCATCTGTCTCTTGAAGGATTTCAGTTCCACGCAACATAAGTCAAAGTCTACTTTTGGATATTTTTTAGGCTAACTTTTAAAATGAGATAAAACATATTATACATTTTATTCTTTTTCATTATGTACAAAGTAAGTAATTCTGAAGAAAATAGTATCATTTATTTTGCCTGGAGGTCCTGAAGCATCACCATCTACAGCCTCTAGCTTGATCAGCAATCCATGTACTAGAAAGAAGTCTATTGATGATTTGGTTTGAAGATATGTTAACTTTTAAAAAGAGTTATTTCCAAAGTTAAGTGTTTAAAGCATTTGAAATTAGGGGCTGGAAGGATGACTCAGTGGTTAAGAGTTTTTGCTGCCTTTTTGAAGACTCTGAGTTCAGTTCCCAGCATCCACGCGGTTCATAAACTGCTCATAATGACATTTCAGGCAGGGATCCAGCTCCTTTCTCAGGTCTCCCTGGGTATCAGACATTCTCATGATACACAGACATTCTTGCAAATGAAACATTCAAACACACAAAATAAAATCAAATTTAAATTAAAAATTTCTGATTGTATTATCTAAAACATAAAATATCAATCAAAAAAAAAAAAAAAAAACTCTTTTACCAAAATCCCTTTTTCTTCATTTATCCATAATGCCTTTTGGGTCCTTTGGTAAAACTGAGTTTCCTGTGTTGCACTTGGAAATAGCCTAAAGTTATTTTTCACTAACCATTCTAAGACAGAATGATTATTAATAAGGCCATATAATTTAATTTTTAAAAAAAACCAAAAGAATAGGAAGATGTCACATAGACACAAATATCTTCTCGGAGATGCAGAATTGTTTTCACTTCCCAGATCTTAAATGAGTGTCTGGTAATTGACAACCCATTCAGTTTCCCTGTCCAGGTTCATATTTGTCCTTTTTATACTTTTAGCAGCGCTGAAGAATAAAATCTCCTCTATCATGCACCGTGGAAGAAGTATCTGTAGCTCAAATGGGAGATATGTGGAAGAGGACAAAGGACAGCCTTTGCTTGTCTAGCTAGAGGCCTTAATCATGGCCGCACACACCAAGTGAGCATGGTATTGGGTACCATGTTCTTGGGGCATTTCAGAGAGAGGTACAAGGAGTTTTGAAAATATGACAACTTGTATTCCCAGGATTGCATTTTTTTTTTTTTTTTTTTTTAGTTTTTTTAGTTTTTTGAGACAGAGTTTCTCTGTAGCTTTCGAGCCTGTCCTGGAACTAGCTCTTATTGACCAGGCTGGTCTTGAACTCACAGAGATCCACCCACCTCTGCCTTCCAAGTGCTGGGATTAAATGCGTGCACCACCACCGCCCGGCCCAGAATTGCATTTTGATATGAAGTTTTAGTTGGCCCAACAACTCAATAAAATGGCTGTTAAAATTGAGTTTTTTAAAAAATTAGAATTCTAATAATACCTTATCAAAAGCAGACCTGAGTTCTTTCAATCATGTAAGTACAGCTCTCTAACACTAAATATAATTGTTTAGTTCTGGGCAAAACAAAACCCTTTTATCAGATTAGTCTTGCAGGTTTGAATTAATATAATTTATGGAATTTTTCCCATATAATTTTTTATTATTTACAATTTAGTAAGTAGTTCTCTTGATGACCTCACATACGTAAGGCTGCTTGGTAATATTTGAAGCATCGAGGCATCTGGGTCTTTCTTCACTGGTCGGTAGTCTTCAGTGAAGATCCAGAGTTCCGTGTATTGTCAAGCTGGCATGATCACATTTATGTATTAATTTGGAGGGATTGTTGGTAAACTGGACCTACTTTTCCCAAGCAAACTTGTCCCCTTGTGTCACAAGTCCACTCACCTTTACGTCAGAGCCTCTACCTTTAGTGACGACACTCAGCGCTGTATATAACAGGAATAGAGTCTTTTTTTTTGTACCATGTATTGGCAGGCAAAGATGGTGCTCAGCTCAGGACATACTACCTGGCTCTTGTTAGAATGTTGGCCTGCTGAACCGTTTATATTTAGGTGGATTTCTTGTATAAGCAGCCTCTTCCATGCCTTTTTCCCTTTCCTGTCTGAATAATTTCCCCCATGTCTGCTCTTCCCTGGGCATAGACTTTGGGAGAAGGACTTCTCAGTTCCCTACCTTGACTGTTTTTGCTCAGTCATGTTGAGAAGTGCTTTTGCTCTGAGCTATCATTCCCTGTCCAGAAGATAGGCAGGTACTGATTGCTGTCTAGTCTTCCCCACCACTGTTCGGTGTCTTTTGTGCATCTTGATAGTCCTTTTCATTTGTATGGTTAAGGTAGAACCTAGTGTTCCGGCCCATCATTGTGGTTCTGATACCACCTTTCAATGTTCATGAGCCTCTCTGGCATTCTATTTTTTCTCATGGTTATCCAAAGTGTGTGATATCCGTAGCATTCATAATACAATTCAATATGTCTATAGCATGGTAGCAGTCACAGAGTCCCTAGGTGCAGGTTCTGGTTTCTGAGAAGCCAACAACTCTTGGGTCTCAGCGACTTTCAACATTCACAAACACTAAATGCTTTTTAATTATTAAAATTTTTACCTTAGCATGAAAAACAATAGGTTTCATTGTGACATTCCCATATGTATATGTTATTATACTTTGTTAGAAGTTGCCCTCCACCCCCAGGGACCTTCCCTGTTTCCTCATCCACTCTGGCTGGCTCCTCCCCTTCTTAGCCTCTTCTGCTTTTCTGTCATGTGTTCTCCCTTACCCTGCTTCCTATGTTCCTAAAGATCTCTTCCTCCCCTCCCATAATTCCCGTTATAGTTTTAAGACTTTCTCTCTCTCTCTCCCCCGCCATGTACAATTTAAAATCTAGGTTCTACACATACAAAAAAAAAAGCATGTATATTTGTCTTCCTGACTCTGGCATATTTAATGATATCTAGTTCCACCAAGTTTTCTATAAAGTCATGATTTTATTTTCTTTTTGACTGCATAAAATTTCATTATTATCAAGCATGGTGGTACACACCATTAAACCTAGCACTTAGGATGCAGAGGCATATATAACTCTAGGAGTTTATAGTGTGTTCTAGGCCAGCCAGGACCATATAATGAGACCCAGTTTCAAAAAATTTTATTTACCCTGGCATCTATTGATAGCATCAAACATGGTGCCATTTCCTGGATATGGTGAATGCTATAACCATAAGAAAATGTGCAGGTATCTCTGTGACATCCCCCAGGCTCAGCCCAAGAGAGAGAACAATTTCCATATGATGTCATAAGTTCACATTCCCATTCATGTGAATAAATATTCCTCTTCCTCTAAGTCCTCATCAGGATTTGCTGTTATTTGTTTTCTTGACCTTAACCTTCTAACTGGGGTGAGATGGAATCAAACAACAATTTTAGTTTATATTTCGCTAACAGCTAAAGATGTTTGTGTTTATTGGTCATTTGTTTTTCTTCTTTCGAGAATTGTCTTTTTAGTTTGTTGACCTACTTGCTGATTTGATAACTTGCAGGCTTGATATTTAACTTTTGCCGCCCTTAATATAGTCTAGTTACTAATTCCCTGTCTAACAAAGATTTTTTTCCCATTTAGTTGTCTTAACTTTTGTATTTCTTTGAAATTTAGAGATATATTACAAGTGTATACATATGCTTAGGATTTGTAAAAATTTAAGATGACAAAATAGTTTTCTACACTGAAAATATTATGAATTTTTTCCTTTTAGGGGGACTATGCAACAAGTTTGCAAAACATAGAATGTATATTTTAGTTTCACTGTCCACATTTTAGTATCATTTTCCACCTGAATTTTCAGTTCCCATTGTCCCTTTCCCAGTTTCTGGAGTCCCCCAGTTGAGTCCAACCAACTCGAACCTCATTTAATTCATTCAGTGTTCCTACAGAGGATGCAGGCCCCACCTGAACATACTGAATATCAGAAAGCATGCTGGCTGGTCTTAACAGTCAGCTTGATACAGCCTAGAAGCACATGGAAAAAAAGACTAATTGAGAAATTCTCTCCATCACCTTGGCCTATGGCCATATTGGTGGAAATGTAAGAATGCCCGGCCCATTGTGGGCAGCACCATTCCCTAGGTAGGGGGCCCTGAGCAAGTTTAAGAGAGGAGGAGGCTAGCTGACAGCAAACAGGGATGAGTTTATTTTCTCTCTCCTCTTGACTCTGGAGTGATATGGTTTCCTGCCTTGACTTCCCCGAAACGACGAACTTTAATTGGGACTTATAAGACAAATAAGTACTTTCTTCCCTAAGTTGCTATTTTTGTCAGGGTGTCTTATCATAGCAACAGAAATCAAGATGGTGCTTCTATTCATCATCAGAAAGCAAAGTCAAGATCTTAAGAGTCAGCTTCGCAAAGCTATTCACCGATAGATGGCGTTGGAATTATCATTGAAGAAATTGAGATATGAGGATTCCTTTGAAACTTAACCAAATGTGTGCATGCGTGTGTGTGTGTGTGTGTGTGTGTGTGTGTGTGTGTGTGTGTGCAGATTTACTTACTACCAATAGCTTAGTCCCTTCACATTCTTTGGATGCATATATCCCTGTTATACTGTCCCCAAGGACATGTCCCCTGTATGCATATACGTACACCAGAGTTCCTCAGGAAGTAAGGCATTTGCAAGATGCTCAATAAGCCGGGCGGTGGTGGCGCACGCCTTTAATCCCAGCACTTGGGAGGCAGAGGCAGGCGGATCTCTGAGTTCGAGGCCAGCCTGGTCTACAAGAGCTAGTTCCAGGACAGGCTCTAAAAAAAAAAAAAAAAGCTGCAGAGAAACCCTGTCTCAAAAAACCAAAAAAGAAAAAAAAAGAAAAAAAGATGCTCAATAAGCACAAGAAACAAAACAAAACTCAAGGTAAAACTGAGGAAAATTATTCTTTGTAGGATGAAGTAGAATGTTTTTTAAGGACTGGTTTGGGGTTATGAAATTGTGTTTCTCGAGCACACATTCAGCTGGCGATTAGCTTTCCATTCTTTCTTGTTGTGTTTACACCCTTATGTAACTTGGCCTTGAGCTCAGCGCTGGAATGAAATGCCTGAGCCGTCCCTTCCTCTGGAGAGAGACCTGTTTCTTTCAGGTCATGGGCTGCAGAGCCAACGTGAAAGGGCACGGATATCCCCAGACCTCATCTGTGGTGAAACTATTACAGCTTGACCCTGGGAAGGATGGCTCATGTCAGGCCATTTGGGAGGATGCTTAGCTGACAACAGGCCAGAGGAATAAGTGATGTGTGGCCAATGCCTTAGTACTGCTTGAGGTCTGTAGGGAGGAAAACAGAATGTTCATCTGTGTACCTTCAAAGACATTCTCAAGACATCATCAAATAAATCTACAAGCAAGCAATTTGTGTTCTCAGAGGTCATGTGAGGAGGGATTGACTGAGTGGCCTTCTGAGATGTTCAGACAGCCAAGGTCAGGCTGGGTACTTCGGAGGTCAGGAAAGGGGCTATCCCTTCTCTCATAAGCTAGCTCAGCTATGTAACTTTACTTTGTTTCTTCCTTTCTTGGGTCTTAGGTTACCTTTTAAGGAAAAATATGGAGCCAAGCATAAAAGCTCATGTCTATAATCCTAACATTTGGGAGGCTAAGGCAGGGGGATTACTGTGATGTTAAGGACAGCCCTGGCCACATAATGAGTTCCCTGCCAGCCTCCGCCACAGAATTAGAACCTGATCATTGTTGTGGTCCATGGGCATCACAGCCGGGTAGGACTGATGATTGCCTCCCTCATTTGGAAGCTTGTGAGGTGCTGCCAGGAGAGCCAGTCCTGAAAGCATATATACAAGACACAGGTAACATTCTACAGCCTGAGCAGGTTGTATTTAGCCATGCATGTGCTTATACATGTATGTATTTAATACCATTAATGCAAAACAAGACTGAATTTAAAAGAGAGAAAAGAAGACTATATGGGAGGGTTTGGAGGGAGTAAGGGAAGGGAGGATGATGTAATTATAATATCAAAAAGTAAAAGAAATAGTAAAAAGAAAAGGAAACAGCTATTTCTTTTGCTAATTTGGGCTGGGTTCAACTGAGGGCTGCTTCTAACTTTTGTAAGGCTCCCTCACAAGCCCACAGTCGGGAAGAAGTCGTGCGCCATCTCTGTGGTGGCTTGTGAGTTTCTCATCCATCAAACCGAACAGTATGGCCTTAATCACATGGTGGTTTCAAGGATAAGTTTTTTAAAACAACAACAACAAAACAACAAAAAAAAAACCCCACAAACCTTTGATTCAGAACTCGCATAGTTATTTCCTGGCCAAAGGAGGTCACAAGCCCCACCCAGATGTATAGGAATGAGAATTAGATTACAACCCTTTCTGGAAAGAGTTGAGAAGGCCGGTGACCAAGGCCATGTGTGTGAGACAGCAAAGAATTCATATCTGTTTGAGTAATTCACAGCAATAACTAAGAATTAATTGTGTCATTTATTTCTTTGCATTTGGTTTCATGGGACAATAACTTCAAGGTGATTTAGAGCAAAGCCAAGCACATTGATACAGGAATATATGCATAAAATTTCACATGTTGAACTAGAAGGAATTAGGGGAGGGTCAAATCAGGATTCATGTAATCGAGGTGGTACCAGTGGGTGACAGTGGCATCTTTGTGGAGTTTTGAAACCCCATGGAGTGTCAAGCTTAAGCCCACAGCCCACTAAATAAAGTGATGGTACCCAGGAAAGCAATGGAACTTCTCAACCATTACCAGCATAGCATGTGTTGGGGCTCAGTCAAGAGGTAAGGAGCCGTGATGGAACTGCGTGGGTCCCTCCACTGATCCTTTTACTAGGGATTTCTAGCACCTATGGGTACTAGGAGTGTGTTAAACCTTGGAAGTATGGGTGAGACGTCTCCCAGAGGCCTGCGGCAGCCCCTGTTACTGTGATAACAGAGGCCGCACAGGTAAAAGACACTTGACTGAGACATTCATCTACTTTTCCTCTGTTTTTAGCTGGATTCTAGATCTGGCAATGTGAAGAGAAGATACCTGTTCTGTCTGTTATGGAAACCACCCATGATTTCCATCGTATAGAGCATTGCCTCCATCTGTGCACACCAAAGAAAATAGCTAGTTAGCAATTAAGTAAGTGCACACATCTGCATTCAGATAATGGCATGTGGTATTTTTAAGCCAGTGGGGTATTGTACCAGAGTGACTGAGAGGGAAAGGAGGTGGCCACTACTTCAATGGGGCCCCATGGGAGACCTCACTGAGAAAGGGAACTTACTTGAACTGAGACCTAAATCAGCTCCTCAAGAAGTTAACCCTTACAGGCAGAAGGAAAGACAATGCAAAGGTCCCGAGGCAAGGACATGCTGAAGACTTGTAAGAAACTAGAAAGAAAGTATGCGCGACCAGCGTGGGGGAGGAGGGAAAGGATGAAATGGACAGGAAATCCTGGAATAAGTTTTTAAGAATTGGAAGATTTAAGCAAGAGAATAAAATAAATTAGCTTTATGCCGATAAGCATAATTTGGGGAGAAAGCATTCTTGGATCCCATTTAGTGATCTTTTGTTTTATCAAGGGAACCGTGTGTCTTCCTATGTTCTGACGGGAAGATAACGGAGATAAGCAAGCACCACTTCCAGCCAAAACGCAGGATGACAAGGATTCCAAGGGTACAATGTGATGATTATTTTTATGACTACAGAGAATATTGATGCTGTTTTGTTTTCGGGATATCTTAGAGAGAGGTGTTGAGATAAGGAAGACATTTTTAGAAAACCCAAAGAGAAAGGCTTGGTGAGGAAAAGAAAAATCTAGTGCGATTGCAAACAGGTAACTCTGAGTCTCAGATCTTTGGATTTGAAGATCACTCTTTTGATATAACTTCTATTGGTAACTGACTCCTTGGTTCAAAGCCACAGGCTTTTCTCTAATCAAATTCAATCTCTAATATGCTCTGATTACTCAGGTGACCAAAACACTTAAAGGAAACATGCCTTGAGATATGCTGGAACAGAAGACTTGAGTCTAAGTGACAACAGAGGCCACTCTGTCATGGAGTGAGTCCAGCCTTGTGTTGCTGTACAAGGATATATCTGTACTCATATTTGATGAGACACATTGGAAGCAGTCCCTGTGCTCTCAGCCTGCTCTGTTTATTAAGAAATTGAGGTGTGATTTATTGGATATTGACTTTTAGACTTAGGAAGTATTTGTAATGTATTTGTGCTATTTCTGTGCAGCTGAGTAAGGTGTTCTGTTACAAAATGGGTCATCTATGAAAATAAGAATATTCACTGAGAATTACTATGAGAGGAAATCAAACCTTAAGTACAACCTACTTAAGAGAATTTCCAAGAATCAACCACAGACAGCACTAAGCATTGTCCAGATGTGGAGAAACAAGAACATCTGCTGTTTGGAACTCAAAGTGGGGTTACTTTGAATGGTAGTTTGTCTGCTTCTTTAAACCCATGCTTTTTCCAGAGGAAACGAAGTTATACTCCTTGGTAACTTAGAGCCACACGAAAACCTCCACAAGGTGTTTAGAGCAGCTTCGCTTGTAATTGTCAAAACCTGAAGGAACCAAGTGCCCTTCAATAATAGGTGAATATCGGATATACAGTGCTCTATCTAGACAAGGGAGTGTTTTCAGGACTACATAGATGTGTTTGGTCAATCCTTGAAATTAAGGACTATGGCAATATCTTAATGCATATTTCTAAGTAAAATAAGCCAATGTGAAATTTCAGCATACTGTGTGTGTCCTGCTCTGTGACCTTCTGGGCACAGTGAACTATGGAGATGTTTTAAAAGATCACTGGTTGTCAGGGGTTCAGGAAGAAAAAGTTACGTAAGTGGAATTTGTTGGAAATTAGGAAGAAGTTCTCAAATGAGGGTCTGGAGAGACGGGTCAGCATCAAAAGTACTTGCTATGCATCTGAGTGTGGATCACAGCATCTACATGAAAAGCTGGATATGGTCTCATGCATGCCTATAACCTATGCCCATAACCCCAGTACTGTGTGGGGCAGAGACAAGAGGGTCCTAGAGCTTGGTGGCCATCGGCCTTCCAGGCTCATGGAGAGACCTCACTTAACAGGAATAAGCCAGAGAGTGATAGAGAACATTCAGTGTCTTCCCCTGGCCTTCATGTGTGCATGCAGGCATGTGTACCTACATACACATATTCCCCAAAGAACACACACCAAATAGTTCTAAGATGACATATAACCAGAGTCCTTTGCATAAAAGGAGTTTGGCAATGGATCTGACTACGTAACAGGGATGCGAGTGCATTGGAGAGAAGAGCACTCTGAGTAGAAGAGACAAACACACGAGCAACGTCTGCATTGCGACTTAGAATGGGAATAGAGCATTAGGAACCAATGACAGCACAGGTTTGGGAAAAGTTAACCAAATATTAATATCTTAGCATTGAAATTTCTAGTCATTTCAGAATCTGGTATCTGGGTGTCTGTGTGGTTTGTCTGTTTCTCTCAAGCACTGGTGTTTGGAAGCTGGGTCCCCATAATGGTGATGCTATGAAGCAATGGATCCTTTAGGGGGTAGCCTTTGTCACTTGTCCGTGTAACTAAGTGGGGAATGCTGCTCTCAGGGGGAACTGACAGATGGGCTCCCGAAGTGAGTCAGTGCCTGTGGGCCTGGGTTGTTATAAAAGAGCCTGTCCCCAAACCTTTCTGGCTCTCTGTGTCATCCTGGACTCGGCTCTGTTTTGTCTACAGTGGTGACCGAGACGGCAGAGGCGCAAGCTGTTCCTCTGTTTCAGGCCCAGACTGAGATAACAGGACAGAGGTGGGTGATGCTGAGCCAGATGGAGGGCACGGATACAAGATAGGAGAGCATATTTGCCGCTCATGTCTAACCTCAGGGAGTGAGCCATCTCTGGGGGCATTTTATAATCATCTGCCTTCCACCCGTAATAGATGGGACTCAGTGAAGCCTCGTTCCTTCAGACACAAGCAACTATATGATCACAAGTTGACTGCGAATCCTGATGATCTAAATGATATCCAGGCCTCAGCCTGCTAACGAAGTCAGAAGTTAAGTTTAAAACATTTTAAGTTATCCTTTGAGTTCCTGGATAACCCTGTGAGTTCAGAAATCAGAGTGAATCTCTCTATATACTCCCATACCGTTTGCTATTTAGATTCTACCATATTTAACTTGGAATGCTAAAATGTAAGCCCACCGAAAGCAGATCTCTAATCTTTTTCAGCCCTCATACTGTTTGGTAAGATGAATGAGAAGTTCATATCACACTTAAGACTAGCTCTGTAATTTGTGAGTTTAATACCGAATAAACATGTAGCATATTCAAAAAACACCATGCAGAGCTTTTTCCTTAAAAGATGCCTTATTACTTTAAAAAATAAACAGTATTAATAGTGATGGATAAGAAACAACATGCTTATACATTAGGAAAACAGAGTTAGTCCCATAATTTTATGTAATTAACACAAACAAGTTGATATCTTTTAATTGCTTGCAAGATAGATTTTGCCTCAATTTCTTGCAAATTCATTAAGCTACTGAATTTATACTTTTAGCAACTTCATTCTTATATACAAAATGATGTTAGTTATGACACATTCAAGACTGAAAATAATTTTAAATTTTGAGAGAAATCTGCTATTACAGCTATTATTATACTTAAGAGCATTTTATGGTTTATGATTGCATTGGAATGAATTTCTGATAATTTCAAAATATAATTTTTCGTCACATCTAGAACTAAAGATTTTTGGAAGAGTTTTTCTAAAAGATTCAACTTTTCATTCAAATCAATTTTGTGAAAACCTAAGTTTAGTTAATATGTGTATTTATACAGTGACCTTTTAATGTTTCTTTGCTATTCTGTGTAAGATTATAGATCGTACAAGAAATCAAAGTGACATTGCAATTTTTCTATGAGTCAAACCGATATTTATACATCCTACTCTCATATTTTTAGTTGCAAGGAAATTTTTAAGTTAGAATTATGTTCCTCATTAGTAATTGGTTCACTTAAAGCTCCAAGTGAAGGTACAGGAAGATGCTTGCTTTCCATTCGAGATCACAGTATTTCCGTCATATTTCTAAGCTTGCATATATTAGAAACATTTCAGCAAATTGCAAAGATAGTAATTCTACTGGTTATGATGGTACAGGCCAGTTTTGCAAGCAATCAGAACTGTGAGCTTGAGACCAGCCCTGGCTGCATGAGACTCTGTCTCAGGAAACCAGGGCCTTGGGATGGAGCCTAGTCATGAGGACTTACCTACCATGGAGTGGTCCATCAACTTGGCCCTTGGTGCTAGAGAACAAAACCACTACAGATGCTGAAACTCATGCTTCGTCTTGGTGTTCCCATGACCCCTTTGTCTTGGGATGGCGTGCTTTCAAAGCTTACTTCATGAGTGCTGCAGTTCCTGCTACAGAGTTCAAGCTGGAGAGTTCCTCTGTGCAGACACTGCCCAACAAGGCTCTGGGGACAGAAGGCAAATTGGCCTCCCACTGCAGGTCTTGGCCTTGCTGCCAGATAGAGCGCCTCCTTTTCCAGATGGCCACCGCTACTGTTGCCAGCATGCCTCTGAGCCCAGACTATCTCCAGGCAAGCCCTCAGGGCAGTGGCTTCCTGCACCCCTCACCATGAGGAAACTGCTCACATGTGCTAGGTGACAGGCCAGCGGCTAGAGGAGCAGCTCTCTGTGACCAGAACTGCTGCTTCTGGGCCACAGTGATGTGGGCTGTCATGCTGGTCAGTAAAGAAGGTTTACTGAGCAGAAAAGTCTTTTCCCGTGACTCCTCTAGGAGTCTATACCACAGGATGATAACAGACCATCGGGCCATTTGTGGTTCTCCTGAGTGCAAAGTCTTATGCAAATGCCAAACATTTTGATCACAACCATTGTCAGAAGTTCATGAGCATGTTGTACCTTGAGTCTCAGAACACACACACACACACACACACACACACACAATTCTATACAACCAGAATGAATTTCCTGAAATACCACCTATAATTAGTTAGTGCATAATCAGAGAAGCCCGCTGATATTTTCCACTCAGTTCTTTCAGGCTGCACACAATCCGTGCAATCGGTGTCATAACCTGGTAATCAGTTGTGACTCTGTGGTTCGGGGCAAATGCGTGGCTCAATGGTGATAATTGTCTGCAGTTTTTACCCTTTCGAACTTTGAAATCTAGTCTATTGTCTAACTGGACAATCTTCCTCAAAGCTAGCTGATGAAAAGGATGGTTGTTAAATAGGAGTGAAGTGTTCTCTGAGGCGCCTCGCTGCCTGGCTGAACATTTTTATCAGTGACTTAAATAAGAAAAAAATAACATGCTCTATTCCTGTCCATCACACCGCTGAGATCAGTTTCTGAGCCGAGTCCCGCTTGCTGGCTGCGGTTGCTGGAAATGAAATCAGGTGGGCAGACATGTGTGAGCTGGTCTGATGAGATCGTGGGGGGGCTACGGCAGCAGTCAGTTTCCAGAGCTACAGAGACGCGCTCGATGGGGTACACTCTTGGTGAGGGGGACAAGTCAGGCCCTGCCTCGGGAGGCCATGTCCCATGTGTGAGTTGTAAATACAGTCAAAATGGAGCATCAGATAGACTGCTTTTGCTTATTGCTGATACACGCAACGCTGACCAGGACAATAAATGACAAGAGTTTGATTAGACAACTCGGGTAAGAGCTCAGAAGGACTCAGCTACAAAGACTCCTCTTTATTTTAGCTCTTCCATGGTTTTCAACTCCATCTTATAGCCCTTCTCCTCATTCTGATGGTTAATTTTTACACAGCAACTAAGACCCTGGTACCTGGACATTCAGTAAACATTTTTTCTGTGTGAGCTTTTCTTTTGGTCTGAGATTAATGTTGTGCTGTGTGAGTGAGTAGAGAATTTACCCTCTCTGACGAGGGTAGGCATAGCCAGCTAGTTGGAAACCCAGATAGAGCAAAAGGCTGTAGCAAGCTTTTTCATTGGCCACTAGCTCACGAATAACAACAAGGAAACTTATTAATTATGAAAGCTTGGCCTTAGCTTAGGCTTGTCTCAACTAGCTCTTGTAACTTAACCCATTTCTCTTTAATCCATGTTTTGTCACGTGGTGTTACTTCTCTTGCCTCTTGCACCTCCTGTTTCCTCTGGCTGGCTGGCGACTCTGCCTTTCTTCTTCCCAGGGTTCTTTCTCTACCTGGAAGTCCCACCTACACCTTCTGCCTAGCTATTGGCCAGTCAGCTTTTTATTACACCAATCACAGCAATTCACCTCCATGCAGTGTGCAAATATCCCACAACAAAAGGCCTGGCCCTAGCCCAAGTAAGGGAGAATCCTGTCCCCTGATTCCCTCAGACAGAGGCTCCCACTTCTCCTGCAGCCTTTGGATCGGAACCCCAGCAATTTACCTGGCAGACATAAGATTTGTCAGCCTTCCTACTCAGATGAACCAATTTCTCCTAATTTCTTACTGTTTCTAGAAATGTATAAATACACATCCTATTGAATCTGTTTGTCTGTAGGATTTCACTGAGATACGGTTATAAAGGAGTTTCGACTTAACTTATTTTAATTGCCCTTTCATTAAAGAAGAAAAACTATGTAACTATTGGAGCTGTGTGGGAAAAATCTTGATAACCAAAAAGGGGGAAAGGAAGAGAGCCAGGATGACTACATGAAGGAAGCCAAAGGGAAAAGGAAGAAAACGAAATTAATAACCCTACCAACTGTAGTTAATTCCTTTGAGAACCTTGGCATGGTACCTTCTCAAGCTTTGTCTGCATGAATACATTTGTCTATGTGTTTACTATTGTGTAATGGAACTCTGTATTTGAGAATAGTTTTTTTCCAACGTACTTTCAACCTGTATCAGTATCAATAAATCTACAAAGCATACATCTTTTATGATGAAATGGTATTCTGTAATTTATTATCCAATTTTGTTGAAACTTAAATTACCTTAAATATTTCAGATGTATAAGAAATTTGATGCATAGCTATTATTTACATCAGAGAAATTTCTGGTG
This sequence comes from Arvicola amphibius, assembly GCF_903992535.2. NCBI lineage: Eukaryota > Metazoa > Chordata > Mammalia > Rodentia > Cricetidae > Arvicola > Arvicola amphibius. The sequence continues at coordinate 46,310,393 of NC_052049.1, read as the reverse complement.
GACTATCTTGGGCAGGAGAAATGCACATTTTTATTCATGTTGCCCTTTTTGGAAAGGGTGTGAATTGCCTTCTAGAAGGTATGCCTAAATTTGCACTTCTGTTATGGCGTGGTGATTTGACTGAGAAATGCTCCCTATGGTCCCAGGCATGCACACACTTGGTTCCCAGTTGGTGGTGTTGTCTCGGGGAGGTTTAGGTGGTACAGCCTTGCTAAAGGAAAGGTCTAACTGGGGTAGGCTTGGCCTTTGGGAGTCAAAAGCCTCAACTGCTTCTAGTTCGCTCTCTCTACTACCTGCTTGCAGTAAAGGGTGTGAGTTCTCGGCATGCCTGATTGCCACTTGCTGCCATGCTGCTCACCATGAGACAGTCTTATCCGTCTGGAGCCATAAGCCAAAATAAACTCTTCTTTTCTTCTATAGGTTGCCTTGGTTGTGGTGTTCTATTGCAACTACAGAAAAGTAACTAATGCTTTTTAAACATGTGACATCTGTCGAAAATAAAAACTAAGAAAAGATAGAACAAGACAAAGCTTTCCCCCAGATCTCTACAACTTTCTCTTGAAACAACTCGGATGGTGAAGAACAGGACCACAGATCATCCTAGGTTTACAGCGACTAGATTTCCAATTTTTTGACTTCACGATGGTGTGAAAGTGATAAGCATTCAACAGAAACCAAGTCAAATTTGTGGATGTTGGCCTTTGTCCTTTCCCACACCTCTCTTGTGAGGCAGGATGGCAACAAGAGGGACAGCTCCCAGTCCATCTCACCTCACTATCACGAGAGACGACACAACCCCTGCTGCATACTCTGTGGCCAACTATGACGTTCGGTCAAATAGGGATGGCCAATGCATTGTGAGTTACCAGATTTCCCATTGTACAAGGAGTTTATAAGATATCCCTTTATCGTACGTTGCTTTGCTTGCTTTTCTCATTAATGTCGCAAAACACCTGGCATCTTAAGAAAGGAAGGGAGGGTTTGCTTTGGCTCATAGTTTGGGGCTATAATCCATTATGGAAGGGGAGGCTTGGCAGCAGGGATAACTGCTGGTTACAGTATACCACCGTGGGGAGTAGCGAGAGATGAACACTGGTGTTATAGCTACCTTCTCCTTTTTATTCTCTCTGGAACCTTAGCCCCTAAGAACGTGCTGCTCGCTGGTTCAGGGTGTGACTTCTCAGCTCAGTTAAACCTCTCTGGAAATACCCTGACAGACATGCCCAGAAGTGTGTGTCCTTAGGTAATTCTGAGTCCTGTTAAATCAATGATCAAGATAAACCTACACATAAGCCAAAGAACATCAATAAATAATTGACCTTGCTTTTAAAAATATAAAGCTGATGTTTGTATATGCAGGTTGCAGAATACCTCTGCTATTTTCAGTGTCGCTGTGTAACAAATTGTCTCAAAAAATTCAGAGACTTCAGGACATATGTGCTTTGCTCATGGATCTGCAGTTTGGGCAGGACTTGGTGATGAAAGATTATCTTTGCTCACTCAGTACACAGGGCAGCAGAAAGAGTAAGAGCTGAATCACCTTCAGGCTCCCAGGCCCTATGCTAGAGGTTGATACTGGCCATTAAACAGCTTCAGCTGGAGCTGTCAGATAACCCAACAGCATGTAACTCCTCTGTGTGCTTCCCTGGTGATCAGACCATGTCCCAGGCAAATCTGTCACTTTGATGATTCAGCCTTACAAGTCCTGGGGGGCCCCTTCTGTTGTGATCACTGTCCTGCCTGATTCAAGGAATTGGGTACTAAATCCCTTGGGTTGCTAGTTTTTATGCTGACTTGAAGCAGCGGAGAGACATTTGAGAATAGGGCACAGCAGATGAGAAAATGTCCTACAAGACTGGCTTGTGGGCAAACTTGTAAGGCATTTTCTCAGTGTTCGATGTGGAAGGGTCCTATCCATTGTGGGTGATGCTACACCTGGCCAGGTGGCCCCAGGACAATATAATAAAGCAGACTAAGTAAGCCATGGGGAGCAAGTCAGTAAGCAGCACCCCTTCATGTCTTCTGTGTCAGTTCCTGCTCCAGTTTCTTGTCTTGAGTCCCTGCCCTGATGTCATGGTGTTTTGTCACAGCAGTAAAAACCTTGACAATAACACTCCTACGTGAGTCTATGGTCTGTTGCTAATAGAAAGACCACTATAGACTGTGAGTATTTAAAGAAAAGGTCTCTTCTAGCTCACAGTTCTTAGCCAGGGTCAGGGGTTTCATCTGATGATGAGCGTCGCATTGGTAGATTCCCAGGCTAACATGGGAAGTGATATGACAACAGATAGGAAGCACATATGTATGTTTTATCTATGTCTGTCTACCTATGAGGTCGCCAGGTTTAATCATTGGGGTCCATCTTAATGATACTATCTAATGCTGATCATCACCCAGAGTCCCACTTCTAAACATCATAGTTAGAGTAAGTTTTGACCCTCTTAGTACCACATGGTGAGGATTAAATCCCAATTGATGGGACTTTAGGGGACCCACCTACACTATTCTCCAACTGTAGCCACCTTCCATTTCTAGGAGATGTGCCATCACTCTATCTTAAGAGGAGCAGGTGAGATAGATGATTTTAGTGTCCCTGGGCTTGGAAATACAATCTGCATGTGTTCCTTGAAGAACACACTCAGCTCCAAGAACAGGTTAGTCCATTACATCTCCTGTATATCAAATTCAGTTCATTTTTTTTTCTGTGGAGTATGTGACTGAATATGAGAAATATTTTTTCCCTAGAGTTCCTTCTTAGAAACAGGGAGATTAGTCTTATCTATGTGTGTTTCATGATGTGAATCACCTTCTTACCACATGCGTAACACATTAGCCGAGTCAGATTCAATCGTTGCTCATTTAAGGATGTTTGGAGATGCCATCTGACAAAATTAGTAAAAATAAAACCAAGAAGAACTTACAAAGCTTTAGCCACTATCCGTGGGGTGCAACTGCACAGGAATAAATTCTCTAGGCCACTGCAAGTCTGCACTTTAAAGATGGTTTTAAAAAGACAAAAAAGTAGCCAGGCTGGTGGCGCTCGGCTGCAGCCCCACTTGAGCAGCTGAACTAAGGGGACTGGCCTAAGTTCGGGGGCAGGCTGGACTACAGAGTGGGTGTCAGGCTAGCCTGAGATAGATAGGGAAATCTTGCTTTTTTTAAAAGGCGGGGAACATTAGCACAAAATTGGGGAGAGAGTGGAGGCCATTCTCCAATAATGATGCAGAGACAGGTATCTCCGCTGTTCAGACAGAACTGAGCAAGGGCTAGCCTCCAAAAGCTATGATTCCAATTGACTCTAATAAATACAATATTCATGATGTGAAAAGTCAATCAAACAAAACTTGAAAAAATTGCATGAAATATAAGGCAAAATGATTCTAAATTAACAGGTTATTTTATATTGTATACAAATAAATTGAGATATACTATATAACTTAATATATAATAAGTTGCTTTATATTTCATGTATTCCTCAAAGATGTTATTTTTTTTGAAGACTATCAAAAGAATTTCTGAAATATTCTGCTATTTCTTTTAATGGGCTATTTTTTATTCTTGATTGTGTTTGATAATTGAATAAAATAGCCCAAGTGGCTTCCTAACACAAACTTTACATTTCAGCCGATAGTGTATTCCTGGCATCTAAAGTGTTCAGGTTTCCTAGCACCTGTTTGGTCCATCTTCAGTCCACTCTGCCATCTTGAAATTTATCTGCAGGGACAGAAGAAAGCTGGAATTAGAGATGGCAGAGTACCTTTGAATACTTACTTCAGAGGGTTTCTGTCTATCATACACACACGCACACACACACACACACACACACACACACACACACATGCACGCACACACACAGGAGAGGAAGGATGCAGAAGAGGGTCACACTAATTTTTTGAATGTTAATGGCTATAGGGAACAAAAGTTATAAAACATAAATATTATGAAATCCTTTAGGGTTCAGGCCCAATTCTCTTGCAGGTCGCCATTGCATGGTGGGAATTCTGAGGAACTCAGTCACACAGGCCTGTCTAAGGACCACATTTACACCGCTCCTGAATCGGGCTGTTTTAAGTGACAGGCCTCTCAGAGCAGCAGGCAGACGCTGCACCTGCCACAGCTACCATGCTGCTGTGTTAATGACTTAAATTAGAGGAGTCTCATGTCCTCAGTTCTCAGAGCTGCCTGAGCTGCTGCAGGTCCCAGTTAGTGCCATTTTGCTAATCCAGAGGAGACAGACCCCACATGGTCTGTGGGTGACAAGCTTGAGCCGTGCACATGCCACCCACTTGATAACACTGACCCAGTGTTAGCTATGGAAAGACACTGACTCTGACATCTTGATATTCCAAGATTTTCATTTCTTAATTAAGGCATGAAGTATTTTTTGTTTGTTTGGGTCAATAAAATTACATTTTTTAAGAATCCCATACATGTATTACAGTGTATTTTGATTGTATACATCACCTAATTTCCTACCTCCAAAGTTGCCCTAGGCTCCTCCCCATCGCATCACACTCCCAACTTCATGTCTTCTTTGAAAAAGGAAAATTAATATCTCACTAAGTCCATTGAGTGCTGCCCCTGTGTGTGGGGGTGCGGGGCCATCCACTGTAACACAGACACCCTACCAGTGACCATAGCACGCAAGAAAAACGGCTCTCTTTCCTCCATCAGCTACCCACAGCCAACCGTTTCTCTGCTATGGATGAGGCCTTGGGAGCCTTTCCCCCTCCCGTCCTAGGATCAATCTCCTGCAAAACCACATCTCCTGTGAGTTTATGAATGTGTAAGGTATGCCATGTCTATAAGACAGCATTTCAGGACACTTCTGCCACCCCCAGCTTTTACGCTTTCTCCAGCCCCTCTCCTGGGACATTCCTCCAGCCTTGCTGGGGAGGGATTGCTACAGGTATCCCACTTAGGGTGGTGTACACACAGTCATTTTTTCTCAACAGGTTAACCAGTGACATGTCTCTGGATTGACCACCACCTACTGCATAAACAAGCTTCTCTGGTAAAGGCTGAGATCAACACAGACTCAATATTCAGATGGCAACCGACAAGATGACTGCTTAGCAAAATACCAATCACAGATCCCCCATCATCACCCCAAACATAGGTCTCTATTCAGTATTCAATTTGTACCTAGTCTCTCCCCATATTTTTCCTTGTAAATTCAAACTTTTACCTATTTTATTTGATTTTATTTGTGCACCTGTGTATGAGAGAGAGAGAGAGAGAGAGAGAGAGAGAGAGAGAGAGAGAGAGAGCACGCGCATGCATGTCACGATGTGCTTTAGAGGTCAGAGGACAGATTTGGCGAGCCGGTTTGCTCATTTCAGTGTGGGTCCTATGGATCAAACTCAGGTCATCAGACTTGCATGGCAAACACTTTTCCTGCTGAGCCATCTGGCTGGCTGGCATTCAAGCTTTCTAACAATTCTTTATTACCTGGGTATTGGGTAGAGTTAGGAGAGTGTGAAATTGAGAAAGTGAAGAATGTTTCTCTGCACAGCAAAAATAGCCCTAAGTTTCTATTGTGGTTTGAAGGCAGAGTGTTGCTCGGAAGGGAGATTATGTGAGTGCATACCGTAAGTGTTGCTTTATAGGACGGACTGTGACGACGTTCCCTCTAATTAGGAACAATTGCCTGGTACAAGGCAAGGGGATCCCATATATCCCATATAAGGTTATCCTTGGGCAAGAGGCTCTTCACAGGGTGGCTGATGCTTTAATAATGGCGTAACTGCTGGTGTGGCTTCTACAGTATTGACTAGCAACTTATTTTTGACACATATCCATCTGTGTGTGTACATCCACAACACATGTATACAAAAACCACATGATATATGTAACGTTTGCATGCTGATTTTCTTTTTTTAGGAGACAAAATAAACAGCAAAATGTATATAAGGGGAAAGCCAATAATAATATCACAAAATTTCAACACTACTTCACAGGGTAACTATTTATTAACCTCGGTACACATAACATACATGTGCATTTATTTGTTGATATTCTTAACAATAATTTTCAGAAAAGTACTTCTCTCCTGGCTTTTCTCACTGGGCAAGGTCACTGCAAACATAGTCAAAGATCTAGAGCCCGTGTAGAAGGATCAAGAATTCAAGGTCAGCTAAGCACAGCGGCACAGGCCTGCTGCCCTAACCACTCAAGAGGCTGAGGCAAGAGAATTGCCTAAGTACAGGAGTTCTGGGAGGTAATGTGCTATCCCAGTTGGGTTTCTGCGCAAAGCTAGGTATCAGTATGGTAACTTCCCAGGAGTGAGGACCACCAGGTTACCTAAGGAGGGGCGAACTGGCCCAGATAGGAAATGAAGCAGGTCAAGAATTTAAGGTCATCCATCCTTGGCCATATGGCAAGTTGGAGGCCAGGGTAGATTACATGAGCTCTTGTTTCCAATTAATAAATAAGTAGATGATGGTGATGAAGAAGATAGATAAACAGACAGACAGACAGACAGACAGAACAAATAGTGAGTTTGTACATTATATGAGATTGTTTGGATCAGTTTTGATTTTTTTTACAAGCTTTTAAGCGATGTTTTAAAGTTGTCATATCTTTAATCATATAAAGGTTTAATACACGCTGTCATAGTTATCTTCGGTTGTCAACTAGACACACCTGAGATGAGGGAAACTCAGTCGAGGAACTAGCATGTGGGCGTGTCTGTGGAGCTTTGAGAAGTTGTTAATAAAACAGTAGAACACATCCTACTAAGGGCAATACTGCTCTAGGCCCGCGGGCCTGGGTAAAAAAGCTGAGTGTGAGCTTGGGAGCACTCCAGGAAGCAGCGTTTCTTCATGGCCTCTGTTGTGGTTCCTGCTTCCAGAGTCCTGCCTTGGAGTCCCTCAACGACAGGCTAGAACTCTAAGCTAAGATAAACCCTTTCTTCCCCAAACTGGTTTTGGTCAGTGTTCCACCACAGCTGCTGAGACGTAGACTGGGACCAGATACCTTTGTAGCCTGAATTTCTAAGCTATACATTCAAATAAAAGGTAAACCTCTTTTAAATTTTGCTGGAAAACATCTTCCTGCAAATATTTCAGCAATTCTATACCCACCCATTCTTTCTCTTTCTCCCTCTCCCTCTGCAGCAGTGGGGACTGTGTTCGTTGCCTTTATAAGAGGAAGGATTTTGCTCAGTATTTCAGAGGTGTCAGTCCATCATGGTGGGGAAATCATGACAGAGCAGCTCAGTCCATCACAGCCTGGAAACGGAAACAGCATGATCGCAAGGGGCCAGGGCAGGATATAGCCACGAAGGACAACCTCTGGCTAACCCGTGTCCTCCAGGCGTCCTTCCTACCCTGCCCAGTTTCACTACTTCCCAATCATCTTCAATATTTTATAAGTCTGTGTACTTTGGTAATCCCATACATGAATAAAATATATTTGATCTCTATTTGAATTTTGAATCCACCAACGAATTAAGTCATTCATTGTCGGGTCCTTGACGATCCATTTGTCTTTGAAAATGTCCTCAAATCTACATCAAATGCTTCAGTAATCTCTCTGATTTTCCTCCATCAAGGCAAAAGGATAATCAATATCAATGATGACAGGATAGAACCTAGATCCCTGTGCGTATTAGGCAGGTGTTCTACACCTGAGTTACATCCCCAGAAAAACCGCGTTATCTTCCTTTTCCTCATCCCTCATCCTCTAGCTGTTCCAAATAATCATTTTATCAATACTGTGACCATAAGGTATGTGTGGCTTCTCAGCATTTGCAAAGTGACAGTCTGAAGAAAGATCTACTGGAACTGTCAGAGGCATATCATATTTCAGATGCAGGATGAGGAAACACATGGACTATCCTGATAACATCCATACCCATTGCATTTTATCATTTTAAATATGTGGAGTTGAAGCTTTTGATTACTAAAATTAATTTTCCTGTTTATTTTCCTTTTTAAAAATATAACCTTTAGAGAAACTGCATATGCCTTTCTCATTTATGCCTGCATTGTGTTTTGGTTGAGCAGCAGTGTTATGGGTATTTAATAGATGACATTAATTCTCTGTCCCACATAGGTTTCTTGCTTTGTTTTGGTTAAATTTTGAATAGGCAATACATAGTACCACACACAATTCAGAAATTTTTATGATAATTTTCATTGGCTGGTATAAGAAATGACCACAACTTAGTGGCTCAAAGAAATACAGATTTATTCTCTTGGCTCTAGAAGTGAGAAATCCAAAATTGGTTGCATGAACTGTTTCCTGCAGAGGGTCTAGGATGGAATTCATTTTCCTTATTACTTTCTACATTTGAGAGCTGACTGCCTTCCTTAATTTTTGGCTCCCTTATCTATAAGGCCATGAATGACCAATCAAATTACTCTGAGTCCTCCTTGACGTTCTACTTAAAAAAAAAAAAAAACTTAAAACAGCTCTTCTAATATATAATTCCAACAACACACAGTTTACCTATTTCAATATAGAGACAAATGCCTTTTAATATACTTTCTAGATATTTCTTTGACTTATAGTGGGACTATAGCCCAATAGTTAATCACATGTTAAAAATATCATGAGTGAGAAATGTATTAGACACATGTGTGGGGCTGGAGAGATGGCTCAGTGGTTAAAAGCACTGGATGTTCTTCCAGAGGACCGGGGTTAGAATCCCAGCACCCACATAGTAGCTAACAACCATCTAAACTCCAGGTACCTTGCATCCAGCGCCCTTCTCTGGCCTCCATGAGTACTCCATCCACTTGGTGCACATGCACATAGGCTGGCAAAACACCCATACCTAAAAGAATAAATGCAATTTTTTAAATTAAGATTTATAAAATCACCAGTCTATTGAACATCACAACGGAGCTGACTCCATGGTGGTGTCTGTGACTGTTTCCCCTAGTGTTTGCAGATCTGACTGGTGGCTTTGGCTTCCTGGCATCACATCTATCATGAGAGAACATCGTACTGTGTATTGTTAGCTTGAGAAAGGATCCAGAGCAGAAGTTAAAGCCCAGCTCCCGTGGAGTGCATGTCACTTTCACATTACTGCGAAGTCACAGAAGTGTAAGTTAGGGACTTTTCAGCTGGGAAGTCTGATTTGCAAGACTCTGAATTCACCACCACAGCCCATTCCAGGACATTTTCCTTACCCCTAGAGAAGCCCTGTATGCCTAGTCATTTATCCCCTTCCTCGGGTCCCACATCACTCCCATCTCAGACACCACGAGCCTTCTTTCTGTTTCTGTGCACTGACCTATTATAAATACCCTCTAGACACAGAACCATGGGATGTGTTATTTCTTAAGGTTTGCTTCTTTCCTTCAGCATGCTGTTGTAGGTCTGGGTTAAGCCATGTTTCAGGGTTCTGCTTCCTTCAGTTGCCTGATAATGTTCTATAGTATTCCCCCTTCTAATTTGAGACCCATGTGATTGGGCCACCCACAATTCAAGAAAATCTCCCTGGCTTCAGGTCAGCTATCGGACAACCTTAATTCTACCTGGAATCCGTGTGTGTACCACACTCACAAGTTCTATGGGTTGGAATGAAAATGTCTTTGCAAGGGGGAGGTGCACATGTATTTCTGTCCCTGATAGTGCCTAGCTCCAGGCACTGCAACTCCTAGCAGGACACAAATACTCTTCTACCTGGAGACAGCACTGCTAACAGTGTCTTGTGAGTTTATGAGATATTCTATGCACATAGAAATACACACACACTCATGCATACACATACTTTTTAAAAAAAATGTCCATAGCTGCATTAACTGGTTTATTTCACTTTCTTCAGTTTTCCTAAACTCTCCAGTCTGTTTTGGAGATCGTGTTAGTTTCTTACGAATGCCACCACTAATCACTACAATGGTTGTTTCACGTCACAGCTAGATAGTCACTTACAGATCTGGAGGACAGAGGGACAGAAACAAGGTGTCCCAGGTTGGCCGTCTTCCATGAGCTCAAGGGAACTGGCTCTTCCAGCTTCTAGTGGCTCTACACATGCCTTAGCTTTCAGAATATCAGTTCGGACACAATTCCTGCTTTTGTATGGCCTCTTGCTGCGAGTCCGCAATGCTTTCTCTCTGTCTCTGACAATGACATTTGTCATTGGGTTCAGCACCCACTCTGATGTTGAGAGTCCTGTTATGATTTTTGTGTATTGTTTTTTTGCTCATTTAAGTTCATCTCATGTCAAGCCCCTTAAGGTCACATTCCCAGGTCCTGTTATTAGGACAGAGGTCCATCTTTTTAGAGGGCTCTTCCCACAATTTCAGAGCCATTCCACAACAGCAGGGAATAACCGTACTCTTTGAAACAGCCGTGTAGCGTCTTATAGTAAGAATGCGTTACACTTAAATATCTCACCATTAGGTCATGCATAAACAGACGTTGAGACTAGCGGGATATGCTTGATGTATTTGTACGTTTTCTTTGGAATCGCGTGTCAAAATATTCTTCAGGGGCCTACAAGGTTTTGGGAAATTGTACCCTTTAAGGAAAAGGAAAGGGCATAGTTAGTCAGACACGTGGGTGAGAGTGACCCAAGGGAGGCCTTCGGTGGGCCTGCTGTTGTGGAAATCTCTCCAGAAGGCAGGTGCTGTGTCCGAGCTTACCTCACCTCGTTAGGACCCTGATCAGATTTGAGACACAGCTTCAGGTCACTCTCTGACCAGACCGTAGGCTGGTTCCCTTGTCGACTCTTTCTCATCGTTCTTTAGCCTTGTCAGGGGACATGGATGTTAAGTTTGCTTAGGTTTGAGGTGATACATAGAGATTGTTGGGGGATTTTTGAAGAAAGACTTACAGACAGCCAGGTGTGTCTGCATTTAAGAGTAGCCTCTTCTCTCAGGGAAGGGCAAATGTTCCCAAACCTGTTTCTGCCTGAAGCCCGTACTTTGTCCAGAATGGCAGGCATCCTGCGTGATCTCCACCCGGCTGTAACTGGGAGGAACATTTCCCCATGAAGGCCACATTTGTCCATGTCCCTGTCCACACGGGGCTTCCCAGGCTGCTTTCTGCCCACTTAATGGACACCTGCCCCAGTCGTCGTACTGAGAATTTTACATTAAGGTGAATAGTTGCTGGGTTGGTTTCCTCTTCCCTTTCCCTGCAGGACACACACCCCTTTAAGAGAAATCACGTCAAGTAAGGAGAACTATTGTGTTTCTCAGGTGAGGCTTTTTAGATAAAAACTCGAGGTGAAACACAGCCTGCTTACAGTGGCTTCTAGCCCAGAGGCAGTTTGAACAGGTTCTATTACACAAAGGCTTAATTCAGGCAGGGCTCCTGAACAAGGGCACATTGTCTCATTGTCACCGTGTCAGGAGATCTGTTAATGGTTTACATGAGCCACGTCCTCCAATTTAAACCTATGTGTTCCATTTGGCGGGCGAAAACAGGAGATCTCTCCTGACCATCTGTGCAGATTGGCCAGACTGAAGGAGCCCTTAAAATCTGGGTGCGCAGGTCATCGCTCCCCTCCCACAACTGTTCATTCTCCACTCTCTGTGTGAAGCAGCAATCAGATTGTCTCATGAGTCTAACGCCTTCAGGGCCCCACAGGGAGCAGAGCTAAGTGGGTAGCTGGGGCCTGAGTGGTAGGGACTCAGCACCACGGGTCCAGTGATAGAGTAACGCCCTCTTCCACATCCAGGAAGTACTTGCTTCTGTCACTTCTGAGGTGTGACTTTTCTTGCTTTCCAAAAGCTGGGATGGGTTGTTCTGTGTTCTCTGCAGATTACCCAGTGAGGTTCTCAGGTACCTGTCACAATGTTGCATTCTTCCTTCCACTCTCATGAGACACTCGGGTTTCCCCGGGACAGAGCCTTCGAGGACATTTCTCCCAATTAATCCTCACAAGAATCTGATGAGGTAGGGTCTGTGACAGAACATAGTTGGTGCAGAAGAAGAAGTTTAAAAAATAGAGAATGGAAAGAATGTCCACGGTCACCTCCTAATAGGGAGAAGCTACAGAGTCAGTGCTTAAGGGGAGGTACAGAAACATGGGGGGCGGGGCATCATCACACTTGTCTTTGGTGTCCCGACTGTCCTCATTCCCATTATTCCAAGGTCCTGGAATGGGGATGATGAGTTGAGGGTGAAAGGTGATTGTGGACACAATGTGTCTCTGAGGTTCTGCAAAACAGAGGCTCTTGACTGGGGAGCTGGGCCCCTGGGGAGTTCCACAGAGAGGAATGACCAAGAATCTTCTCTTTGCAAACAAACCATTGTTTTGAGAATGGCCTATTCTTCCCCATAATTCTCCCTGAGTTTCTATTAAAATGCAATAACAATCCGTCCCAAGAGCCTCTTTCTTCTGGAGCAGCACGGGCCTGTTCTACCAGAGGTCAGTAGTATCAAAAGAACCTTTCCTCATCTTCCACAGGAAGAGAGCCAGGCCTTTGAAAGGCTGGCCCACTATTCACGGAGGACGCTTTGTGGAGGATTCCTAAGCCTTTCCCATAATTAGTCACCTCCTTAAAATGCATCTACTCTTTGTGACCATAACTCACACCATTAAGAGCCAGCAAAGTGATTTTCTAATAAGCCTCTTGCTTCAGAACTAGGACATTTATATGTCCAGAAGAGAATAACATCATATGAGCTAAGAAGAAATGGCCAAGTCCTCATTTCTAACTATCTCACCATGTCTTAAGAATCCTAGTACTCCTAGAATTTTGAAAATAAATGCAATGCTTGGCTCAAGCCTGTTTCTTCCCAAACCTTCTATGGGGTAATAAAAATATGAGTTTGTGTGCAACAGAAATTCAACTTTTTAGTAGTGAATTGGTAAATTCAAAAGTCATTTATTTACTTATTGATGGCAAGAAGCCTAGTTATAACTAGTTCTTCTTGACCCAGCCCCTCTTCCGACTTCTTACCCAAACCCCTTTTGTGTCTGTCTTTGGAAACTGCTGGTCTCACTGTCACAGCTGTATTCTGGGTAAGAAGAGAAAGACAAAAGCCACCCAGCCCAGTGCCAGCCAAGTGTGTCTGTTTTCATTAGGCAGGGATTTTCTTTCCCCAAACCTCCTGTTCCATCTCATATTCACTTCTATCTGAGAAAATGTTTAAAAAGGTCAGTATGTTTTACTGGGCACATTGCTTTCCTACATAATATTGGGGATTCTGTGTTCTGGAAAAGACCAGAGAGGGGTTCTGAAGTGGGGAAGTAGTTACATCTCAGAAAGCATCTCCCGGTCAAGAGGCATGTGTTCGGGAAGTTAGCTTAATATGCCATCGATACTAAGGTGGAAGTTGGAGTACAGGAGACAGATACTGTTTTCTCTCAACTCAAGGTAACATTGAAACACTGGACTCTCTGTCGAGAAAAGGAAATAAGTCAGAAATAGAGGATGACAGTGTTCTTCTCCTCACAGATTTGCTTAGGGTGTTGACCTTCTTCTAGGATGTGGTTAAGCTTCCTCTGGTCTAGGCTTCTAACCCCAGCCACCACTGACAATCTGCACTGGATGGTTCTCCTGTGTGGAGAGTCTCTGTGCTCTGTAGGTTGCTTATCTTGTCCTCTGCCAAAAGGATGCCAGTAACATTACCTCCTCCCTACAGCTGACACAAGCAAAACCAAAGCAGCCCCCAGGCAGTGCCAATGTGCCCCCGGTTAAAGATCAGTGATTTAGTCTGTTTTGTCGCGCTAAGCACGGCTGATGGGACTCAGTCTTTTTCTAGTTTTGAAATGAGAAGAATGGGATTCTCCTACGTACCAGTACGAACCCCTAGTGAGTGAGCTGGTAGCTGGAGTGTTTCCGCACACTGCATTGTATCTGACCTGGGATCCTACTAAGCTAGCCGTGATGGCATCTATAATGAAGCCATCATATTTAAAGCCAGCACCTCATGGACAGAATTTACGGGAGTCAGAACAATCTAACAGCAAAGACGCTTAACAAATAAAACATAGGCTGAATAGCTCAATCAAATTTCAGATAACCGTTTGGCCTGGGAAGCCCCTGGCAACCCTAAATGGGAGCCACATGCATGTTCACACGTTCAATGTGAATAATTCTTGGAATCAGCTTTTCTTGCCAGATTGCATGGCTGTTCACATGGTCTACCTAGCACTTCCTGCACCTCTTGGTAACTATGCTGGTGGCTGAAAGCTGTGGTCAGACATGCTCACATGTGGCGTCTCTGCTCTTGCCCTGGTTTTGAATCCAAGGTGATATGAAAGACATCAGGCCTTCCGCCCACAGCACTCCTTTTCCGATCTTGGCTGGAAGGAGGCCCTTACCTTGTCCCTGGGTAGATATCTTAACACTGGTGGTGACTTACTGGTGCAGCTTCATGCTGACCCTTGTTTTCTGTGTCTGCGAGGCACAGGGAGCATGTGACCTGGGCAGTGAGATACCAGAAGAAAAAAAAAAACACATCATCACATCATCACCTGAGTCTCAAAGGCCCGAGCGTTGGCAGTGAAAAGGTAGGGTCCTTTCCTTCTCCACAAGCAACCATGGAACTCCTACCTAGAGATTCTCAGGCAGGGTTACCAAGCAGTATCCCGTGATGGTTGGCCTGGCTTGTCTGCTGCATAGGGAAGCTGCCTGTGCTCTGCATTCCCCAGAAGCCCTGAGATCCCTGTCCCAGGGAGCTGTCTTATTGGGTATCAGCCTATGAAGTCTGGAGAAAACAGCCTTAAAGAAGTCTACAGCAAGGTTTCCCCAAATTATCTGAACAGAATGCTCGGACATGATCAGTAACTAGTCGAGTAGGGTCCACTTGGGCATTCACTGCTCATGCCAGTAATATAGTAGTAGACATTTGACAAATATTTATTATGTGCCCACACCATGCTGGGCCACATGTTTAGGGTAGGAAGCATATGTTGCTTTTAAAATTCTGAAATCAATTATACATATTTAATCATCTGTAATTATTTTCTCGTAGTCCGATTCTTTTTGCCAAAGCCCTGAGAGGACAGGGCAATGTGTATCTTGGTCACTAGTCTTTAGCTGCCTCCCGATTGTAGATGGGCTGGATGGATGAGTTCAGTAGAGTGGTGCTGTGCAGTCTCCCTTCTGAGAACTTCTCAGCTGGTGCAATGACCCTTATGGGGCCACAGAACATGATATGCCCGAGAACACACGGCTTTGGCCACTTGTGCCAGAAGTTAGGTGAAAAGGCAAGGAAAATCATACACAATATGCCGAGCCCAGGATTGAGGCCTGAGCCTGACTCTGGGAAATCATGCTTTGATTAGAGTCTCTTCTTGAGTTCCCTTTTTTGTCTACACAGGTTAGTGAGTCTGGTCTTGGTTGTACCCTGAGACACCTCAGGTGTGTGGCTCTTTAGGTGCTCACCCGAGGCCAGCGAGCTTTTCTTTTTAAGGGACACGGATGCTCTTTAAAACTAAAACTTAGTCTCCCCAAACATGCTTGTGTGGTAGAAATGGCACAGGTGGCTCACGGTTCCAAGAAGGCGCGTCTCTTGTCCATTTGTCCCAGCCTATGCCCCAACAGCAAAGTGTGGCCCTGACTTCCCTCAATCCATGTCATTATATGAGAATCCATTTGTCACTGTATTAAAATATGATGAATTATTACCTTAATTTTGCTTCTGGGTTTTTGTATCCTCAGTAGCCCATTTTCTTAGAAGGGCTAATCCTTGTTACTTAGTTATTTTTTAACCTGTTATTTTCTTATACAATTACTAAAAAAGAAAGAAGGTTAAATAAGTTTCTAGTGGTTACTAAACAGCCAGCAACCACAATTCTAGGGTATAGATTCTAGCAATGACACAATATGACAATTAAAAATGTGGAGCACATATTTGATATATATATATACATATATATAAATATATAAAATATAAAATATTTTCAGTTGATCCCCCTTTATTCTATTCCATTTCCCTTATTGTATTAAACGTGAAAATAGAACCAGCTGCTTTATGTGGATCCTTATTCTTCCTTGTTCATGATTTCTCTAACTTTAGGACCTAACAGGCACTGTCCCTGGTAAGGCACCCTGGACATTGGTCACCTGAGAGACAGAACCAGGCCCGTCATTACACCAGGCAGTCTGAATGTGGACTTATCTGTCTATAGAGGCAGATCCAAGATATTTAGTCTGCGATTGCCGAGAAGGTCCTATACTGTTGGCTCCCCTTACCTCTGATGTCACCACAGCAGGCAGGCCAGCCTCACTGGTCTCCAACACTTCTTCCCTAACTTGATTCTTGGGGAGATCTTGTCTCATGGGAATCTCCTGGTCATTCTATGGACTTTAGAATAGCTAGGAATCCTTTAAGGTATTCTGAGATGATCATCGCACACAGCAAATACTAACATGTAGAAAGCAATTTCTACCATTTTTCTTCATGAACTTCTGATCTGTTATTTCTTGCCACTTTCTTACTTTGGGTTTCCTGTGCACTTGCATCTCTAACTTCTTAAGTAGACGTTTAATTATCAACGTAAAACATTTCTTTTTCCTGCCCTACACATTAGTGCTCTATGTTTCTGTCTGCGTGTTCCCCTAACTGTATTCACAAGACTTGATCAGTTTGTCTTTATTTCAAGCCTCATAAATATTTTCATTTCCCCTGAGCATTTCTCTTGGAGCTCTGGGTGATTTAGACATTCATTGCTTAATTTTCAAATACCTGTGGAATTCCAAGCTTTCTTTCTGGCCGAGGCTTCTGGTGTAATTCTGTCACGCTCAGAGAAAGCACTCTGTGTCAGCCTCTAGTCTTTTGTATCAGTCAAGTTCAAGTATGGCTCAAAATATGGCTTGTTTTGGTTCATGAACACTTGAAAATAGCATGCATTCTGCACTTACTATGGAGAATATTCTAGTAATGTCAAAAGGGCAAAGTGGCTAGATGCTGTTATTCAGATCTTTTTTCTTAACAAATTCTGTGATCCCTTTTGCATTATTTCCCGAGAAAAGAGTATTTTGTTGTTTGTTTGGTTTTACTCTTTGTCTTTGACTCTTCTAACTCCTTGTTTTTTATTGGGGGGGTGAACTGAATAAAAATTCTGTCCAAATGTCTTTAAGGGATTCAGAAATGTAGGAAACACTAGTGAATACACATTGTGACTTCCCTCCCTTCATCCATGGCCATCCTCACCGGTACATGCATGTGGGGTCTAAATGTGTTTCCCCTATGGGAAAAAGTCTGGTGTCAGGTCAGAAGTGAGATGGAACATTGTTCCCTCCTGCCATTCATTTCCAGCCTTTGCATTACAACACACATCACTGGCTCGCCTTGACCCTGACACCACTTTATAGGCTTAATAATAATAAATCTATGTCCTGAAATAGTTTTTGCAGATTACAGCAATCAATCAAAATTCAGGGAGCCCAAGACCATTAAAGTCATCAGCAGCCTTGCAGACCCCAGGAATCCATCGACATCAGCCATTACGATGGAAAATAGACCAGGAGAGCTTCCAGTCGGGGGCGTAGATGGGAGGGTAAATTGCAATTCTATTTTTATCAGGCATCAAGAGATGATTTTCTTGAGGAGCTTTTGTCTTTTCATAGTAGGAAATGCAACTGGGACTCGGTAATTCCTCTTGCAAGTGAGCAACTAGGAGGCTTTTGCTGGCTCTGGGACTATGCATTTAAATGCTATCTGTTAATAGCCTACAGCCAATACATGAGGGAGGTCTTTCCACAGCTGCCCCAGTGAGCTAAGTCAAGGTGCCATTCTCCACCTTCTTGGACGATGACCCCAACTGTTCACACAGTGCCTTGGGAAGACAAGTCCTAAAGGGACACATAGCTGGGAAGGACTTTGGGCCACATGAAAGCCCCAGACCTCCCATATCGGTGAGTGTGGCTAATTACTGAAACTCTGAGGAATGAGGGCCATGGAGAATGAAGGGATTATTTCTCAGGCCTGGAGTTTGAAACGTTCTAAAATCTCTAAGACTTATTATCGCTTAAATACAGCGTGATGGAGTGAGCACAACTGAGACTTACGAGACAGGAACCATGAGTGATTGTCTGGGTTCTTCTGCTACCCAGTTGTATGACCTTGGGCAACTCATCTGACCTTCATGGATATTATTTCTTTCTCTATTGTAGACAAACTGCTCTAGTTCAGACACTCTATGTCACTGATTGATGCGGTCATTTGGGCCATTTGAGTCATCTGGAGTATGTGTTTGTTTATATGTGTATATATATATACATGTGTGTCTCTGTATTCATGTGGGCGTGTGTGTGTGTGTGTGTGTGTGTGTGTGTGTGTACGGTGTATATATCTCCCTCTGTGCACATATAAAGTGTAATTTAAGCATGAAAAAATTACATTAAAACTATATTTTCATTTTCAGAAAACTCAGAGGCACCGTTAATTCTGGATTAAATCTTTATGTTGCAGCAACAAAGGTAACAGGCACACCTGTCTACAGATCCTGAATTCTCCCACACCCGCTCCCCCACATACTGTCTTTTTTGCCCAACTCTAGAATTAATTCATATTAACAGCCTACTTCTGGTGGCACAGGTTTTGGCAAGCCCCGAATAAGATGCTCTACAGACAGGATTATATCAAACTTTAGTTTAAACAAAGCTTATATTTAAAAAAAAAATTAAGCAAAGTCTTTTAAAAATAAAATGAAAATTAGGATCCCAAACAGCTTGGTGTGGCCTTCCTTCACCTTGTCCTTTTATCCTGCTATGTGAGTACCAGTAGGACTACAAGCTGCTACATGTCACCAACTTCTGGCTTAACCATTCACAGTAGGAAAATAAGAACCACTTTGCTTGCCTACCCATTTCATTTTAAACCATTTCCACACATACTAAAATGCCTCATCACAGGCCTAAGGACATATGAAAAGTTCGCTCTTGACACTCTTCACTAAAGAGAAAGAACTTAAGTCAACAGAACTGGGGTCTACTTAGATCACATGTCTCATGAGTCTTCATGCCTCACTTGCTAGCTAGTGATAGTGCTCTGGTCTATGTTTCAGCCTGTTGGGGTGGCTTCCTCCATTGCTTCATGAGTTTATTTTTTTCTGCTCTTCATATAAGCTGATCGGGTGGTATCAGATATGATACTTTTACAGTTCTTCCTCCTTCCTAGTTGGGTGCCAAGCATAGTCTAGAACCATTCTGAGTGGTTCACACACATATGCAATGAAGAGCGGACCTGCCTTTATAGTACTGACTGCAGGGAGATTCTCTCTTACAAGTAATCTGTTAAAACTCAATTTGTGGCTCTTCCTTCTTGTACATCAAAACCCCAGTGATGATGGACACATTCTGAGAATCTGTGTGTGTCATAATCAAAGCCATAAGTGTGGGGACTAATTGTGGGGTTCGTGATGGCTACCCTTGGGTATTTTTGAGTCTTCTGTGGCTAAGCTGTCTTTACCAGGTAAACCCCATTCCCTTCTGTACCCTCAAAACCTTCCCCTCTTCTCTCCTTCCCTGTGGATTTATAGTAGCAAGGTGTGTGGAAATTTCTAGCCACGAGATGCTTACAGAAGTAAATCATCTCATCTGTCTCCTCACCCCCTTACCCCTAACCGGCATCTCGAGGGAGCCTGCAAGCCTTTATGCTTTTTCTTATTGAGGGAAAGATTGATTCCAGGGCAGAGAGTGGTGACCTTGACAATGTCAAATAATTTAATATGCCATTAGGCTCCAGGCCTGACTTTGGGGTTCATTCGCCGTCATTGAGAGCTCTGTTTCCTCTGAACAATATGGCTGTTGAGAAAGACTGGGGAGGTGGTCGTTCATGCAGTCAGCTGCTAAAGGGGGTCTTTCAATTTCACTTTTAATAGGAAAATAAAAATCAGTTGCTGTATCAGCAAAAGCTTTTCAGAAAAAATCAGGTCATTCTATGGTCCGTGACTCTTTTATTATGATTGGAATCATGTCACTAGATACACACAGAATAAAATGCTGCCTCCTAGGTCTGAGGAAACAGGCAAGAAAGAGAATTGGGTTTTCAAAATTTCACTAAATGTTGCTTTCTTGAGACAACAAACTGTGGGGGGGTTTAGGAAGAGAATAGCCATGAAGTTGAAGTTATGATGATTATAGTGATCTTTGTGTGTATGTATCTGTATATGTGTGTGTGGGAGAGAGAGAGAGAGAGAGAGAGAGAGAGAGAGAGAGAGAGAATGCTAAAAGAACATACAATGTTCCTCCTTGGCAAACTAGTTGCTACTTGGTCTACCTCTGTCCCTCTAAGTCCCACTGGCCAGCAGCTCTTCACTTAGGCTTGCAAAGGGTCACATTGGACTCTGCTCTCCCACTTACTGGGTGACCTTGTGCAAATTACTTAATCCTTCTGGAGCCTCTACAGGAATTAAATGAGATCAGGCTTGTAAAGTGCTTCTCACAGTATCTGGCTCAGAGCCAGCGGTCAATAAATGGAACTGTGATTAGCATCATTATTATTATTGGGCTCGGTCCTCGGTGCCTTAATTATCTGTGGGCCCCACCCCATAGGTGTCTTTCTGCCTCTCAGAACAACCTTCCTTCTGTGCCCAGGTTTCGCTGTTGGGCTACCGCCAGCATCTCCCCTCTAGAGCAGCTAGGGATCACGTCTTCTTCCCTCCTCGGGGTTAGAGATAACCTCTGAGCACTTTGGCATTCCTCGAAACAGAGCTGTAATCTAACAACAGCCCTTCCTGGGCTGTGGACACCCAACGCCTGAAGGCACACGGCAGGGCCTAACCTGTCTGAGATCTGACCACCCAGGTAGGAAATTGCAGGTCTTTGAGCCCTCCCAGGAGTCCCCAGCCTCTGCGAGGAAAATCGTGGCACAGTGTTTCTTTATTCCCGCCCAGAAACGTACTTCCAGGGCACACAGAGGCTTTCTGTAACAGTTACAAACACCTGGCAGCGGACACAGGCGCACACGGCTCCAGTCTCCTGACAGCCGGCTGCGGCTGCTCAGAGCCTGATGCTGGAGGATTTGTTGTGTCCCTGCGAGTCCTGTTGGGTGTTGCTGCGATTTGAGATTCCCGACATTAAAAGAAAAATCGAGGTTTTGGCATTTGAGTTTGAATTTCCAGGAGACCCAGCAATGCGGAGCAAGGGGGGTTTTCTGTAGACTAGCGGTCCTGTCGCTGCTCAGCCACTTCAGTGTTAGAGCCACAGCGTCCTAACCGCTCTCTCTCTCACACTAACTTGGAGCAGAAGAGAAACTTGTATTCTTGGGTTCACCTTGTTCTGGGCATCATATTCATACTCTGTGTAGCTAGAAGGAAATAATGTGGGGGTTCTGGTTTCAGGCAGCTCTACCAATTCTTTGCCTGTTTAGAAAGTGTGAGCCAAGGAATTAAAAGAAACTAATTGGCTCATAGTTTCTTTTTTAAAAAAATATTTATTTATTATGTATATAATATTCTGTCTGTGTGTATGCCTGTAGGCCAGAAGAGGGCACCAAACCCCATTACAGATGGTTGTGAGCCACCATGTGGTTGCTGGGAATTGAACTCAGGACCTTTGGAAGAGCAGGCAATGCTCTTAACCTCTGAGCCTTCTCTCCAGCCCCAGCTCATAGTTTCTTTGCCACCAACTTCAGGACCTGAACTTCCAACCGTTCCTAATAAAACAGCAGGCACCTGAAACATCACCTTTTGACTGTGCCGTCCCTGCTAACACAGGAGAAGAACACATAATTGAGAAAATGCACCAGCTAGAAGTTCCCATGATCAGTTTACCTTTGTTATGGAACACAGCACAGAGAATATACCCCAGACATTCTGAATTGAGATCATACATAAGGGAGTTATTGGAGTGGCTTACTGGTTGGGGTCCAGCTAGTCCAACAATGGAAAGTCCAAGAATCTAGTAGCTGTTCAGTCCATAAGGCTGGATGTCTCAGCTGCTCTTCCGTGTGTGCTGGAGTCCCAACAGAGTAGGCTCTAATGGCAGTGAAGGAGTGCACTTGCCGGTGAGACCCAGGTCAAGCAGGCAAACAGAGAAATCTTCCTTCTTCGAGTTCCCCTATATAGGCGGCCGCCAGAATGCGTGGACCAGATTAGCGATGAATCTTCCCACCTCAAAAAGGTCCAGATTAAAGGTGGGTCATCCCAGTTCAAATGATTTAATTAAGAAAAAAAAATCCCTCACGAGTATACCCAGTAACTTGGATTTAGTTAATTCTAGATGTAGTCAAGTTGACAGCCAACAAGAGCCATCCCAGCTTTCAAAATAACTTCCACACTTGGAATCTAGGCGAGGTTGCCAGTCAAAGCTGTGACGTGTATTTCAGGGCAGACTCACTTTTGACACATACGGAAAGTTTTTCGTATTCAAAAGTAGTCACAAGAAAATGATAAGCAGTGGCTGAGGAGTAATCTCAAGACAAGGAGAGCACTGTGGGTAGATTTGCCATTCTAGAGTTGATACAAACGGTTGTCAGAGTCATACCTGGCCAGAAAACTCCTTATGTGAGCAGATCAAAGTCATGTCTGCTTTCTATTGTCTCTGTCTCTGTCTCTGTTTCTCCCTCTGTCTTTGTCTCTGTGTGTGTGTGTGTCTCTGTCTCTCTCTGTCTCTGTGTGTGTGCGTGTCTCTCTGTATGTGTGTCTGTGTGTGTGTGTGGCACATGCATACACGTGTGCAAGGAGCACAACAGAGATGAGAAGACAGAGGAAAGACACATATTCAACTACCATGCCTTTGATGCCTTTGATTTCTACCAAGGCTCACATTGCTCGAGCGACTGTTGGGTGGAAATCGGGCCTGTCTGTGGGAGCTTTTTGTGTCTTCTCTAATCTCACAGGCCATGCGCTGTTACCTGCTTTGCTAGAGGAATCGGGAAGTGTGTCTACATTCTTCTCCCAATAATGAACACTTTGAAGACAGATTCAGTGCTCTCCTGTGTTGGCCCCTTAGAGCTGATAGCTCAACATCATCTATCAAATTCTACTCCATGTACTAAGAGCATAACTCAGCCTTTTATAACACACCAGCACGCTCTCCCTCCCAGACAATTGGATCTGTCTCCTGTCCAATGCTGCTTGTTGAAGACTCCATCCTCAATCAACCTGCTGCAAATTAAACTTCCCAGTGTTGGCACTGTGCACTTCAGATGTCTTCACTGTCTCTTTAAGAAACCTGCATCCTGCCGGGCGGTGGTGGCGCATGCCTTTAATCCCAGCACTCGGGAGGCAGAGGCAGGCAGATCTCTGTGAGTTCGAGACCAGCCTGGTCTACAAGAGCTAGTTCCAGGACAGGCACCAAAGCTACAGAGAAACCCTGTCTCGAAAAACCAAAAAAAAAAAAAAAACCTGCATCCCCAACTTCTCCACAGGTCCATGAGAATCTTTGCCACTTTATGAGTCTATAGATTTTTTTTAAAAAAAAAATTGTAAAACTCTATGTATTTCCTTGTACCCCTCTTCTGGCACTGGGCAACCTTCATTCCCATCCATGCTGCCTACTTCTAGCTGCCATGAGAGCAGACTTTTTTGTCATTATCTCATCAGTGACAACCTGTCACCCACTTCTGAGGTTCTGCTGGGACCGTCGCTGTGGTCTCCTGTACCTTATGACTCAGAGATGTGGGAACCAAAAGAAATGCCATGACTCTTGTTTTCAGGAGCCTTGTTTTGCTCTGTCAACATGGACACGCTGTGTGGCCTTAATCCTAACTTGGAAACAAAAGACATCAAGAAGCCTTGCCGTAAGCCTTCTGGTTGTGAAGGTGATGTTTGTGACAAGCACTCAAAGGTGGGCTGTAGCAGAATTCCAAGAACTGAGTTATAGTTTGATCTAGGTTCTTATGCTGTAATTAAACAACACGATTGACAGAGCTATGTCACATCCACTACCATGTAAGTGCCAAGGGGGACGCGGGGGAGGTGGGGGTACCCATAATCTAAGTTCCTACAGTGTTGGCACAGCAAAAGTAGCCCATGGCTAGCTATCTGAGGAAGAATTGGAAAGGAGAAAGCACAGAGTTTTACTCTGTGAGACTTTTGATACTGCTTCAGTTTCGTGTTTTCTTACAAAACAAAGACAACAGCAACAACAACGACAACAAACCCCAGGAAACATAAAAACAACCAAAGCCTTTGTTTCCTCTTATGATTTTATAAAAGAAGAAGGGTCAAAGCAACTCCATTTCCCCTGAAAGACAGCCCCCGCTATTACCCTGTTCCGGTTCCTGTTTGGGAAGTATTTTGTCTTCACATTAAGGTATTTCACCCTCACCACGATCTCTTACCTAGGGCAAGCAACTTTAATGTGTGACCAAATGCTTTTTGAAATTTTAGTGGATATAAGCTTAGGTTTTCTCTCCCTTTTGTCTCCGACAACAGAAGTTCCTCTTAAAAAAACAAAAGAAAGAAAAAAAGAAAAAAGTAAAAATAAACAAAAAATAAAAAAACAACAACCAAAACCACACAAGATCAAGTTCTCTGTAGCCAGATCTATGCTCTCCTCAAAAGTCAGAAGTCACCCTGAGTATATCCTTTCAGGCTCCACTCCCTCAGAGCCTCCTGCAATGTCACAATCCTGGTGGATGCTAGCTTTCCTTAGTCTGATATGAATACTCTTCTAACTGTAATGGTTTGCTAATCAAATGTGTTAGGCTCAGCATTCATTCCTAGCTAACTCTTGGCCTTTCTAGCTTTCTCAGTAATTGGCCGTGAGGCTAATTGTCTAGACCCAAGCAGGAAATCCAAGTGGGCCTCATACCCCTTGACTCCTTGCTATTCAGGAGCTTCCTATTAACTCTTGATGACAGTTCCACTCCTGTCAATAGTGTCTGAACCCTTGGGTACACAGGAAGGACAGATATGACCGAAGATTTTGGTTAGGAAATTTGTACAGAACCAAGAGCTTGTACATCAAGGATAGACTAACACCAAATGTCTGGCAACATCTTAAAATAGGAACATTTCGCAGGCTAGCTTTGTTCCTAAGTTATGGGCCATTCTTTATGGGGCCCTTAAAAATAGCCCTGAGGGAGTGGTGAATTCTAATTCTGTAGCTGTCACTTTCCTGCAGCAATCGATGCCAAAAGATTGCCCTTTGTTTGACCTCTGCCCTGAATTCAGCCGGAACCACCTAACCCACACACTCGGGGACTCTATGCTCGGTTCATGGGTCTCCTATATGGGAACATCTGTTTGCAGACTTCTTGAGTGGTTGAAACCCTGCTGTAGGAAACAAAACTAAATCCAATCCCCAGGAAAATGCTGGAAAAGCCGCGATGCTCCCCTACACAACTTCTCCATTTATAGTATGAAGAAGTTGTCAGCTGCTCTTTGAGAGTCTCCACCAAACTCCACCAAATGCATCTTTGTGTGTTTTAAACTGAGATCATCTTGGATCTCATGCATGGATCATCTTGCAAAGGTTTCCACAACCAAAACTCTAAGGGTCCTCATAATTTCCCAAATGCACACAGCATGGTTTTCTTCTCTCTCAAATTTCTTCTATCTGTGAAGATGACAAAAAGGGCTTGTGGGTACACAGTGCAGAGAGGCCTTGTGGGTACACAGTAGAGAGAAGCATTATGGGTACACAGTGCAGACAAGGCTTGCGGGAATACAGCAGGTTCATGTGCATCATACTTGGATGTTCCCGGGAATCGTAGCAAACAGGTCATTCTGGCAGAAGAAAGCTTTATTCTGATCCTAATTATATCTTAGATGTATCTTAGGAGAAACAATGTTAACCCAATAACTAATAGATTCAACCAGGTAATGCTAAAAATAAAAACAAGCACATATCTTTTTAAAAAATAAAATAAACGTTGACAGACTCATCCACCTAACCAATCAATCAAATTTTTAAAAAAATTGCATTCCATCTCATCTCCTCTATCTCGTGGCTTCTCGGTTTGAGACAGTTTATATAGACATAAGATGACTTATTTCTTCCTTTCCGCTTACCGGAAGAGCAACATTTACTGTGGGATGAATCTGGACTGTCTGGACGACCTGAGACTTAAGCGCCCTCTTTCAACATTTCCGTAGTACCCAGTTTGATTTCGGCTATGCGCATGTTTCATCTTGTTCAGAGCCAAGCTCCTGGAATGAACCTGGTGAAGACGGGAAGTGCTGGGAAGCTAGACTCATGTTTGTTTTGGAAGCAAAGGGCCAATGCATTCCAGTTTTCATGGTAGGGAGGCAAGTCTGGGTAATGTTGCAACGCTGGAGCTGCCAGAGTGGAGAAGAGGGGACTGGTCTTCTTGCTACCCCAGCTCCAGTTGTTTTCCAGGCTGAGTTTTGGGGTAACATCTGTGACATCAGGTAGTCTTTGAAGACACACAATAGGGATATAACCAGTGAGTACTGATCTGATTCTAAAGCCTTGATTATAAGTGCAGCTTCTAAAAGTAAGGGGGGGGGGGGTATTACCTATGATGAACACAACAGTTTTCTGAGCACATCCATGTTTTAGTAACCTTATCCCGTCTCAGAATTTACCCCTTCACCCTCCCTCCAGCACTAAAATGAACAACATCATTTTCTGACTCTTGAATTTTGTTATTTATCTTGGTAAAGAGGAAATTTTCTCTGAGAAATTCCCTTGGATATTACCCATTCTTAGTCAAGCAAATAATTCGACATGGGGGTGGGTCACTATATCGAGAAAGATCCATGGACAACTGCTCCGAACTTGAAGCTGTATTGTAGGTTTTATGTCTGCTTTTCAAGGTCAAACTCAGACTGAAGGAAAGACAATCCTCTGCCCAAAGAACTCCAGCTCCAAAATAGATTTTATTTTGTTTCTGTGTTTTGAAAGCCTTTTAGCTTGCAGGTTTTTCATTGTCCCCAAATGAAGACAGTAAAATATTCCAGCATGCTGTGTTCGTAAAAACATCTTCCTGCCCTGTGTGTGATGTGTATTGACCTTTGTAGAGAATTCGAGCTCTGACTGAGATGTTGGAAGGGTCGCCAAGAGGTCCCCATTTATTCCATATATCTACTTTGAGTTACAGAATGGCAGAATGGATAGAACACTCCGTGTTAAAATGGGTAGGGATTGTCTGGAAAAGGAATGGGACTCAGCCTCCAGAATCATTGTGTCTCAATGTCTCTAGCCTCCTATTATCAAGTCCTTTCTCAAGGGCTGGGTCCTAGAAGGGCCCAGGGAAGAGCATGAGTTCTGCCTTCTCTCTTTGGCTTATAAGCCGGCCCTCTTCACAAAAGCCCTTCTCTTTTTGTGCAGTTGTAAGCCATTCCCGAATTCCTTCCAGGTCTGGCTCATTTTCAAGATCTTTCCTCACCTTTGCCGGCTCCTTCTCTGGCTCATCCAATTGGCTCTGTCCCACCTCCTCTGTGGGTCTCAGACATGGAACTCAGTGAGTAAACTGCCTTTTCACAGACAGGGAAGAGCAATGAGTAGTCCCTTGTGATATGTACGGCCCTCTGAATAGGCTGCTGGGTGGGGCGGGGGGGAGAAAGTACCAGGCACAGATTTTTACCTTGCTGCTTCTTAATGGTGAAAAGAGAGATAAATAATATCTGAAAATCACACCCTTCTCTGAAATGCTGATCTTGCATGAACACGCTTCTACATAGATTAATAGCATGAAGAATACTGAAATATTTGACTTATCAAGAAGACCAAAAAAAAAAAAAAATCCCACAAGGATCAACCTGCAGCCTTCCCTTGCTATCCAACCCATTGCCAACCTTGGCTCCCTTAGCTTCTGCCACCCACCAGTGAGGTGAAAGCTGCATTCATCTGAATGGCAGTCAAGATGCTCCTCTTCCTCATTGTGTTGTC
Source organism: Arvicola amphibius (assembly GCF_903992535.2). Taxonomy (NCBI): domain Eukaryota; kingdom Metazoa; phylum Chordata; class Mammalia; order Rodentia; family Cricetidae; genus Arvicola; species Arvicola amphibius. Next base: position 46,282,728 of record NC_052049.1, on the reverse strand, counting down.
ACTGCCAAAGACAACAAATGCAAACGGTAGGGTGTGACTGGGATCAGAAGAGCCGGAGTAAAAAGCCAGCCTAGCTTTAAGGTTAACCGCCTCTATGATAATCCCCAAACATCCCGAGAGAGGCAGGTACCTTCCAACAGCTGTACAGGCCATAAACCAAGCTTTTCTGACTTTTATGCCTGTGTGGCCTCAATTATAAATGTCTCATTAACATCTTTTTTTTTTTGCATAACTCCAGAGAGACGAGTTCTTCTTCTGAGAACTTTGTCCTTTGGTGGATTATACCTAAGTTACATGGAACCAGAGTTTGACTTAAAGTTTTGAAAGTCCTTCGAATTGAGCAATTTCTTGGAATATTGGGGTAACTGCAAAAGAAGGGGATGGGTGGAGAGCCTGGTGGTTAGGCAAAAAGCCAAGAAAGAAGGTTCCCAGAGACTGGAGGATCTATTCTCCACCCTGCTGGAAATACCATCTCTTTGCTGAATGTGTCCATGCAGTGAGCTATTGTCTTTCCCAATCTTAAAAGCTTGCAGACTTTAAAAAAAAAAAGTTTACAGTGCCTTAGAGCTGAGGTGTATGCAGTTTGCTCTTCTCTTCTAATGCACAAATTAACCAGGAATGGATGCACAGGGAAAGCAAAGCTGGCTCCTGGACCAGACTCTGGCTCCCACAGTCATAAAGATACAGACAGGTAGATCTATCACTTTAATTTAAAAATGAAAATCCCTTCAGAAAACTGGCAGGCGTTCAGCCCTGACCAAATGGATTTGAAAGCATTGTGATTTCTCCTGCTGTCGACTGGCTCTGGCGGAGTGGCTGCTGGCAGGCCCACTCGTGGAGTGATTGGTGGCAGTCACCAGTGGACCAGCTCTCGGGACTCTGAGAGCAGAAGGTAGTGGGGCAGTAACAACAAGTACTGGATAAGTATCCTGCAATCTATGCTGCTTCCATTACCTGGGTACTTTTTACTTTAAAAAAAAAACACTATTATTTTAATAACTGGCTCTTAGGCATGTTCCTCTTCTATGGCTATTGTCACAAACCACTCCAAAGTTAGAGATTTTCGGTTACATTAAAGATCTCACAATTCTGTAGAAGTTGGGCCCCGGTTCCAGTGTGTAAACACAAAGGCATGAGAAGGGTTGTGTTCCTTTCTGCAAGCCGTTAGAAAGATAATTTTCTTTCCTTCTCCAGCTTCTGGAAGCTACTCATGGTCCTTGGTTCATCGTCCCCTCCCTTCATCTTCTAGGTAAGCAAAGGTTGGCTGAGCTTTTATCCCGTCACATCAACCTGACCTGGCCTGTAGTCCTCTTCCGTTTGTAAGGACTTGGATCATGGCATGCGTGCCGCTGGTGCATGTGGGTAATGTGGGGTGATCTCCGTCTCCACAACAGCCAGTTCGAATCCTCAGCCCCTGTAACCTCAGTTCTGCTTTGCCATGTAACACCCAACTTGGATTTCTAGGCGTAAGGATGTGGGCATATTTGGGGAAATGAGAATTGTTCTTTAACACAAATAAAACCAGGAAACTGAGGGTTTAAGATCATTCAGCTAATTAGTAGCAGGGAAATGACTAGCTCTGAGAGTCAGGTCTAATCTGAAAATAAGAAATGCAAGAGGAAAAGATGAGAGAAATCAAGTTGATGGGGTATTTTTTTATATGAAGAAAACAGACATTTACAATAAATGTTTTGTTGGTTATGATGCACGGAGAAAGGAAGGATATGTGTGTTTACAAATGCCCTTAGCTGGCTCTCTTGCTCCCCCTCCCCATCTGACCTATAAATAGCTTGAATAATTCATAGTTCACCAAAATACATTGGCTGCACTCAGGACGTTGGTCCTTCGGGTGTCATAAAACACACTAGGGCATGGAGACTGACCCCACAGCAGACCACACACAGCTACAGAGACCAGGATGAAGGTGGCCGTGTGTTCACACACATGCTGTACCGAAACACTTACTGCCATGCAAGCTAAGCAAACTATGTTGCTCTATATGGCCGTGGTGCAGAGGGTTTGAATTAAGGAATGAAAGGTACAGAGAGCCAAGGTTAATGTCGAGTCAAGCATTTCTAAGAGGCAAATAAAGTAAAAGAAAAAGCCATCCAACTGGGCTGTGCCTCAGGAACCATCAAGCAGATGTTGCGGGACCTAGTGACCCCAGCATCTTAAAGCTACTTCATGGGTATTTTCACTTGAGGTCGTACCTCTGCTTGTCTAGAAGACACGTGAAAGGGGGGAATAGAAAGAGAACAACCTACCCATCCTGTCGCTAGTCTCCTCTACTAGGTAGAGCTCACAGCTTCTTCTCTAACAAAATCAGTCAAGTTTAGAGGGAGATTTGACGTCCTCCTTCAATTTGTACCCCCCCCCCCACCCACACACACACAAATAAGGATATTGAGTTTCAGAATGTCTGAGCAATATGGAGTCACACAACTGACCTCAGCAGACTTGGCGGGCAAAGGTCCCAATGTTGGGGCAGCAAGCGAGGAGAAAGCCACATGAAATGTGTGCTGACATCCCCCGAGGAGGCCTCCAGCTGCAGCCTGGTGCGCGTTTTCTTGGAAACTCCAGCGCAGTAGCTTTTCCCACAGTGCCCAAGCAGATTACTGTCTTTGGTACATTTTAGGAGCTAGGTTAAATGGAAAAAAAAAAATGCCCGTCTTTAAGTATCTTCAAACGTGGAAACCATAGTTCATAGGAGAAGATGCCTGCTCTATCAGACTCTTGTGAACTCCTACTGAAGACTTGCAGATACATTTCCCCAGGGTAAAACCTATCCCTAGCACTTGGACCATCCTAAAGCAGAAATTCTATAAATATATATATTCATAGAATGAGGTTATATATTATATTATATTATAATTATATATAATATGGTATATAGTATAATCATATAATATAAATATGATTATAAATATAATATAAAATGTCATATAATGAGGTTATATATTATATAATATAACCATATGTAATATAATATAATATATATTATTATACAATATAATATAATTTATAACCTCATTCTATGACATTTTCAGTCATCATAAGACATAGAGGGCAGAGCCCTCAGAGCCATTGTAAGCATTAAGTTGTCCATTTTAGGTTTTTCTGCTGAAGATACTAAAAAGTTGTACAAGATGTAATAGTTTCTCACATAGCTTGGTGATGTTGGCTCAACAACAGCTATCTTGGGAAGCATCAGGCCTGGCTTAACAGGACCGTGTACTAACCCTGGAAGCAGAGTGTTTTACAGCATGGTCACTACGAGATTTTCTGTAGAGAACATCAAAGCCTGCACCTTCCTCTTGCTTTTATCAGATTATCTTGGAAAATATTTGGTTTCCAAAAGATTCCAAGCTCTGGGCTGTGCAGGAGAAACCCCTTGTGTGCCACTGAATTTGTCAGATTAAATACTTACATTCAATTTCATATTTTGTCCCATTCTTAAAACATGTTCATTCGCAACAAATGTCTCAGTATGGTGGTATTCGTTGTGTAAGGATTGTCTCCATAACTTCAAGTTCACTTACCTCCAGGTGAACGCTTCATTCTCCCTGATAGTGGTGCTAACTACTATTTCCCCAGGAGAAATCCACCGACTTCTGATCTCTATCTAAGTCAAAGCAGAACTTTCCCTTTGGGACACCAATGGCATGTCCTGAGTCTGCCAGCCATGAGAAGGGATAAGTAGGGATCAGCCATAGAGTGTCACCAAAAGGGATGTCCAAAGGAACCTGATGGAATTAGGATTCTCCTGGGAATCAAGGCTTATGCTAAAGATGTCTCATCAGCCAAAAGAGATTCTGAATGGAGCAAAGTCCCCAGGCATATGGAGGAACTCCCAACCACAACCCAAGATTGATTGACAGTCCAGCAAGTGAAGTGCTGTTGTGTGGGCCAATGAATGCCATACCTGTGCCTCAGCAGTTCCAGGGTATGAGTTACTCTCTCTGTATGGTTGTTGCTCACCTACCATATGGTAGAAGCCATAAGGGGACAGTGGCCTCCTTCTCCATAAGGTAAAAGGGTTGGCTCTTATATGGTCAGGAGGTCAAGATGAGGGGCCTTCTGTAGTCTTCCGTGTCTGTTCTGTCCTATAAACAATGGAGATTATAGACTTGTCCCCTAAAAGGAAGGGAGGAGCTAAGTGGAAAGGGAGAAACACTATGGGAGTCCTATGAAATGACTCATCAATTCTACTTCTGGCTCCATATCCCAAATAATTGAAAGTGGAGTCTTGAGGACATAGCTGTATTCCCCCTGGTCCTAGCACTGTTAGTCACAATAGTCACGAGATAGAAACAATTGGTTTCCATCAACAGACAAGTGAACAAACAAGATGCAAAATACACATTCAGTAGAATCTTCTCAACTTTAAAGGGAAGGGAATTCGGGCACGGACTACGACATGGACGAACTTTGAAAACATGCTAAATGAGATAAACTAGATCCAAAGGGACAAGTCCTGTGCTCAAGGGAAAGTGTCAAATTCAGAGAAATAGAAAGTAGAATCATAATTGCCAGAGGCTAGAGCAGAAGTGGGAGGTTGTTTCATGGGTGGAACGGTTCAGTCTTGAAGTATAAAATGGTTCTAAAGGTTGGTTGTGCCACACTGTGAGTGTGTATACGTGCACATGCATGTGTGCAAGAGCATTGATATAGTCTTGCAAGGTGGTCTAAGGAGACCAAGATTTGCTATGTAGCCCAGGCTGGCCTCAAATTAATATTTGTCCTGCTTCTACCTCCCAAGTGTTGAGACTGTAGGCATGTACTATTTATTGCCAATGAGCTAAAAATGAAGGAAGGTAAGTTTTTTTATTTTTTGGACTTTTCTAAACCAAAGTTTAAAATAATGTTACAAAACTTAAATTTGGAAAAGCGGGGAGACAGAACAGTGATTAAGCAGATTAGTGAAAGTTAACACAAACCCCTTGATCTTTATGAGTTGAGAACAATTTCCCTTTTGTTTTAGTGGGTTTCAGCTATTCTGAAAGCTTGCAGCATATGAAAATTATAATAGTTTGGCTACTTTTAGTTCTCTCTCTTTCTATGCCTATCTCTGTCTCTCTGTCTCTGTCTGTTTTTCTCTCTGTCTCTCTCTCTCTCTGTGTGTGTGTGTCTGTCTCTCTCTCTCTCTGTCTGTGTGTGTGTGTCTCTCTCTCTCTCTGTGTCTGTCTCTCTCTCTCTATGGGGGGGGCTCTTTCCATCAAGCCTGAGGAATTTCACTAAAGAATATACACAGAGCTATGCTGCACACATACACAGGTCTCTGTTTCTGCTGGGCGCTAAGAAGCCTGGGAAACTTGGTACACGAGTGGACAATGCATCAGTCCGTTTTTGTACACGTATAGTTTCAGTTCCATCCTCTCTAGGGACCTGCCTGCCCCTCTCAGGCTGAATTAGACCCTGCTCTATGCAGCCATACTGGCTCCACCTTTCTCACACTGTTTCATAATTACCTGGTTAGTCTCTGGCCCACCAGCCCCTGAGCTTGAGAGTGGAGTTTTTGACTACCAAAATAATACCTAGCATATCAAGCATATGAACTTAGTGAATGCCATCTGATGACACCTTGGTGATCACTTTTGCCTGCACAGGCTCAGGATGTCGCATGGACCGATTCCAGTTTCATTCTGGTCCCAGTGTGGCATTCACAGTCAGGCCTCTTTGAGCTCCACCTTCGGCTTCCGTGACTTGTTCCATTTCAACAGCCGCTCATCCTTTCCCTGAATGTATGTGTGTGGTTTCTGCCTGGTTGGTTTGGGTTATCCATGCCCTTATTAGTCATGCGTGGGTGTCTACGCCTCCATTATCTTCTGAACTTCTCAAGGGCAGAGTCTCCAACACACTCTTTGTATCTTCTCAGAGCACCACACACCAACACCGTATTCATAAGCTACTCCTGTCTGGGGTGTGCCAGCATGGAGAAGTGCAGGCTCACACCTCCTCCTTTATGCTCTACCAGGAACTCAAACAGTCCCTTGCCCATCTTTTCTCCATGAACCAGTTTGTTTCCCTGAATTCTTTAAGTGGTGGCTATTTGTTAGACTTTATGCTTTGAGGAGAGGTGCCTTTCTTAGTGACATTATGCTAATGGTCAAGAACACTTTGCTTTCAAAGGATTTACTGGTTTGTTTTTAAAAAAAATCATAGCAAGCTATTACAGTACAGCATCAGAAGTGGAAGAGTGTAAATATATGTATAGCAGTGAGTTGTCCACAGTGGGAGAGGGGCAGGATGGCTAAAAGAGACTGGAGTTGGAGATATGCCATCAAGAGAGCAAAATAGCAATATTCTCCGATGTCCTCCTACTGAGAGCCTCACAGAGACCCTAGTTTCTTCACACTTCTATTTTTCTTCCACCCAAAATGTAAGGCTTGACGTCTGTTGATTATTTTCACATGGTGTTTCAGCTATGCCCTTCATGATGACCTCATTATTTCTCTCCTGTAATTGACAGCTGGACCAAGGGCTTTCTGTGTCAGCTTGCAACCCTGGGTTTAGGGGAGCAGTATTTTGAAGATTCTAATGACTTGTTGGGATCAAGAGAAGATTGTTTAATCCATTAGTGATATCTGTTGTGGCTATAAGAGTGTGGAGTTGTGATCCTGATGCTGAAATTCTGCTATTTCAGACCAAGGTAAATGCTTTAGTCTTGTTCTTCCATTTTTTTTTTTTTTAATCAAATGTGTCCTATCCACTGAGCCAAAGCAGACAGTGTAGCTAGGTGGCCTCTCTGTCTACACTGCAAGGATCTAGCATGATACCAACACTCACTGTGGGAGCCTCTAATTCCTTTCAGCTTTGGGCTCATTCCTGCTTAGGAGCTGAGTTTGTCCAGATTAAGATGGGAAGTCTATCGGGCACCTCAGTCCCTCCAGAGGTGGGGCCTGGACTTTATCTTAGCTACCCACAGACTTGCCATCTGCTCTCCCTGCTGTGAGCCCTGGGTATCAGCTGACTTCCCGGGTTGTGTCACTTCTTATCTTTGGTCTGCTTCTTCTCTCCACTTGCTCCCACATACGGGCCCATGAATGGCCCGAGCCACTGCCTCGAGTAACCTGTCTGCACCTACATTTATACTTTGAACAGAACTTGCTTGTTTCTGGTCTCAGGAATGTAAGACGTACCAGGCCCCTCACTCCTGCTTCAGAATGGGTTCTGTCCACAGATGAGCAGATTGCCCAGAATGGCAGTGGAGATCATGGTATACCTCTATTAGTAGGCCAGGCATCAAAATAATTGCCTGCCTAGTACTAAAATGTTCTAGTGTCTGCATGAAGCAGTCACATTGTTTGGAATTTTATGTGTAGAACCATTTAACTCAGCTTGGAGAAGGCAATCGGTTCCCTACTTCTCTGACTTGGATTCTTTTCCCACAAGGCCCAGGGTATCCTAGGCTTGAGCTGGGCAATGCTAAAAGACCACTTGCTATGTGCCAGGACCCTGCAGGGTTTTAATGTGTCACCTGCCTTGCTCTAGCAGGGTCCATGAGAACAGGTACTGTTATTAAGCTCACGTTACACTGGAGGAAATTCAAGCTAAAATAGTTTGCTTTAGAGTCACCTATAGACTACCAGGCACTTGGATCTGAACTAACATTTGCCAAGTCTAATCTGTCACTATTCTAGAGATTGCCATCAGTGCTCCGGAGACTGAGGAGTTACAGAGCGTGGTAAAATGCTAGCCATGCTTCTATTTGGGAGCGAGGGATTTCTTTTTTCTTGTTTGTTTTATATTTTTGTTAATTTATGTTTATGCTGGCCAAGTCTCCAAAATCAGAAGATGTCACATAGAAAGTTGTGTTTGTAGCATGTTTATATAAAACTGGAACATCTGACAGCATGGTTTCCATATCTTACAAGGCCAAAATCAAATGCGCTTCGAGACGTCTGCCCTTTGCATGGGTGTGAAGCCTCCAGGCTGCCTGTCTTCGCTGCTCCTCATTGCATCAGTTCCCAGATGTTACCATCGATCAGAACCATCTGGAGGAGGCTGGGTTCTTGCCAGGGTCTCTGATTCAGTAGGTCTGAGAAGGGCCCGAGAATCTGCCTTGCTGTGGCGCCAGTGTCAGCTGCCATTGCTTATACTGTTAGAGCTGTCGCCACTTTTACACTTGGTTCATCTACGCACCTCTTTCCCTTTCGTGTTGATTGCGGGCGTGTTATGCTATTTTATTTCAACCCCAAGCAGTTCTGGGTCCTTCCATCTCTGCTGAAATGAATCTTAAAGGCAATTCAGGTGGCTTATCATTCCCCCTTTCTCTTTCAAATATTTTTAAAAGCACAGTGTAACTGCTTTATTCAATTTGGAAAAGGCAGTAAAAGATGTGATTTTTAAAAAAGGCATTGAAGTAGATACATTACAGTGGCTTCTCCCCCTGAGCTGGCAGAGGGCCTTTTGTATACATGGTAAGTAAGAGCTCCTGTTAGCAGTGATCCTCTGGGAGACTTAGAATCCCAGACCTGGGCTGGAGGTGTAGCTTGGCGGTAGATTGCTTACCTGGAGCCCCATAATTTAACTTGCAACCACCCTGCCGTTCTGTTCTTTGGGGGAACATCTGTTGCAGAGTCCGAAGAAGCAGTCTTCTCTGGTTAGAGGAAAGACAGTCTATCTCAGTAGAAACCGACTTGGCCAGTTATTCAGGAAACAATGCACCAAGTGTGCCCCAGGTTTCTGCTCCACCCAGAACACCCTGCTGTAGTCCATAAAGCCCATCTCAGATGTCATGGATCAAAGTGCCCTTCCTGATGAGCCAAGGCAGAAATAATGTTTTTGCCTCTCAGAACTCACAGAACGGCCACCTCCACAGCAGTCGCCCATATTTCTTGGGAATATAAAATGATAACGTTGTCCCTATGTCTTCTATAAGAAATTATTGGTTCTTTGGGGACATAAGGTGAGACCTATACAGCCCTGCTGCCTGCAGAGTGCCCAGTATTAGTGCCTTGCTTTCGGGGATCACTTAGAACAGACTCAATGCTTGGGTGGATCGTAGGGCTGGCACACCAAGTCATAGACAAGGCAAAGAGCAGAGAAGACATTTAGGGGCCTGAGATGACTTGAGTTCTCAGCGGCTAAAAGCCTGTTGTGTGCCCACAACTCAGGTGCTGCTGAGAGAGTTCTGTAGCATGACGATCTGCATGAAAAAGCTCGCAAGAAACACAAGCAGGACAATAAAGCGAGAGCCATTTAAATTATGAACGGTAAGCTGCGTGGCAGTAATTATCAGGTAGATAAGTACATGTCAGAAAGGGGCCATGTGTAATCAGAGTGGGTTGGGTTAATGGACAGGACATCTGAGAGGACAGCTGTGTGACAGACAGCTGGATGAGGTGTTTGGCTAGGGGTGATGTTCCCGTCTTCTGCTGCCAAGGTCAGGTCCTCGCCTCCTACTACATGTATTTTCAATGGTTGGAAACGTGTTGCTATTCTGTTAGAATCAACGTGTAATCATCTTTCGCAACTATCGTAGATAGACCTGATAAGAGTGTTCACTCTACAGTTAATAAGCCTATCAGTTGATGTGTTACTTTGTTCTTAGAATCTCCTTGCCTTTTATTGTCAGAGTTGATTCTTCTTCAACTTTTAAATCGATCAGATTTCCACATATATGTGTAATTAAGTGTTCCATTGCACGACATTAGTACATATAAGTGAATGTCTTTATCAGTAATATTTCTTCCTCTAAAGTATGCTGAATTAGATATGAGCGTACTCTCCAGTTTATTTGATATTGTTAAATAACTTGTCATTGCTTCATTTTCATTCGATATTTTTTGTCCTTATAAATAAAATGTGTCTGTTGTGAGAAGAATCTAATTGCATCTTTATCTAGATTCATGGTCAGTTAAGTGGAGTGGCGACTCATATAACTTAATGTGACTGTTAATATAATTTTATTAAGATTTCCCCCTTGCTGCTTAAAGACTCTGTGTCTGTGTGTCTGTCTCTCCCTGCCTCTATTTCTTCCTTTGTCTTTTTTCTATTTGTCTTATTTACTCTGCACCATTGTTCTTTTTGAATTATTTTTATTTTCCTATTTTGTTCTTTCTTTGTAGTTGGTCATTATTTTTAGCCCCTTTTCTGTCTTTTTCCTCTTGAAATCGTCACCCTAGAGATCACAAGCGTTCTTAAACCATTTCAGAATAAAGTTAAATAGCACCTTTTCCACATCCTGGACAATATACAGACCTTTCAACACAAGGTCCCTGTTTATCCCATTTATCTTCTGTGGTAATTTTCTCATTAACTTTAAGTATACTCTTTGAATCACCCAAGACACGAGGGTGGCTCATTTCCTCAGGCCACGTTCATTTGGATTTATTATTTATTTACCTCTCTTATACCGTTCAAAGTCATCTTCACTCTTTCTTCTTCCAGCCATCGTCTGGAATCCTTTGCTCTGCCTGGAGATCTTTGTACATCTTTTGATATGTGTATTCTAGTGGTTAAACTTCTTGTAGGATGGTTGTCCTAACCATCTTCATATCATTGCAGCTTGTTTTACTCTTTGTAGAGAAAAATGTATTTTTATCATACTCATCCCACCTCCCAACTCCTTCTTGATCCTCCTTTATCTTAAATTTTCAAGAATATTTTGGTTAGCTATAGAATTTTTAGATTAACAGTTGTTTCTTTTAATATATTAAAATGTATCATGAAACTCTATTTTATGTTATTTCTGAATGCACACACATACACACACACACTGCTAACATATAGTAAGTTCCTTTGAAGATAAGCATCATTTTTCTTTTCTGCTGTTTCAAAGGTTCTGTCTGTCTGTCTGTGTGTGCATATGTCTCTCCTTCCTGTACTCTTTCTCGTCTTTTACTTGTACTTTTGTTACAGTGTATTTACCAGCAGTTTTCTTTTTCTAATTTTTAAAAGATTTGTGGGGTTTTTATTTATGTGTGCATGCAAACATGCGTGTATGTGTGTGTGTGTGTGTGTGTGTGTGTGTGTGTGTGTGTGCCTTGTGTGTGCCCATACTTGCAGAACGGCCAGAAGAGGATGAGCATCAGGTCCCCTGGATTTGGAGTTACAGTTGTGGGCCTCAGGATATGAGTCCTAGGCACCAAATTCCAGTTCTCTGGAAAGGGCAGGATGCTTTCTTAATAACCACACCCTTTCCCCAGCCTCTACATTCTTTGGTTTATAGAAAGTCTACATTAATAGACTTTTTTTTTTTTGTTTTTCGAGACAGAGTTTCTCTGTAGCTTTGGAGCCTGTCCTGGAACTAGCTCTTGTAGACCAGGTTGTCCTTGAACTCACAGAGATCCACCTGCCTCTGCCTCCCAAATGCTGGGATTAAAGGCGTGCGCCACCACCGCCTGGCATTAATGGACTTTCTAAATTTGTAATTTGATATCTTTCAAGAATGTTGGAGAATTTCTAGTAAATATTTTCTCAGACATTCCTTCTGCCTCATTGTCTCATTTCTTTCCATTTTTATCACACCTATATTATACCTTCTAATTGTGTTTTGTGTATCCCCTTTGCTTTTTTCCTGTATTTTTAATCTTCTAAAATCCTTCTGTATAGCAACAGATACCTCTTCTACTGCATTTTCTTCCAGTTCACCTGTATTGCCCTCTGCTATGCCTTTTCTCTGTTAACAAGCAGTTATTAAATCTTCATTTTCATTATCATCTTTCGTAGCTGGGTGACGTCATAGGTTCTCGTTTTCCAGCAGTGATCTCCATCCTTTCATCCAGGTTCTTAAATGTTTGGGAATGCATGTTTTAGCAACGGTTCTTGATAATTCCAAGAACCGAGTCACGACCAAGCCTATACAGTCTATCTTCAAGCATTTCCCTCCCTTTCGTCGCGTGTCTAGTGAGTTTTTCCTGGTGTGTCTATTTCCTAGAATTATGGAGAGTATAAATGAAAAGTTTGAGTGGGATAGATGACGTTAGAATTTTCCACAGAGAATTACTTCTCCTCTAACATCTAGAGATAACCTAGGAAAATCATACTGTTGAAAGGCTGGCTAGAGGGGTCTGTGTAACTCAGGGTTCTGCCTGGAAGGATCTCTCCTGAGTGTATAGAATTAGGAAGGTTGTGAACCACTGAGAGATGAAAAGATTGACACGGAGAAGTACTGAGAAAACAGTTACTTTTAAATGTGGCGTATGTCAATCAAAACTGTCAGTTTTGAACCATGGGCATTCAGAATGATCTTCTTGCCTTCATGCAAGTGAATGAGAATGCCAGCTCAACTGAGACCTTTCTGAAAATAAAATCCTGTTAATACTATTGCTTTGTAGAGTTTTGATCCATTCCACCTAGCCCTATAAAACATGTCAAAAACACAGTTACCTTGAGGTGGGTGTTCAGGAATAGACAATGACAGCAGGGAATGAATTGGGGATTATTCATTTGTTTATTTTACAAGAACTTTGCAAAACTATTGTCAAGTTTTGATGCTTTTTATATCTCAAACAGTTGGCATTAGGGCCATTATTTTCTAATCCTTTATGTATCTTTATAATAGTTAAAATTCTATGGCTACGGGACACCAAAATATCAAATAATCCAAATAAAAATGGAGTACAGATCTAAACAGAAATCTCAACAGAGGAATCTCAAAGGGTTGAAAGACTCTTAAGGAAATGCTCAACTTCCTTAGCCATCAGAGAACTGCAGATCAAAACAACTCTGAGATTCTATCTTACACCTGTAAGAATGGTTAAGATAAAAATACACTGATGACAGCTTATGCTGGAGAGGATGTGGGGTAAGGAGAACACTCTTCCATTTCTGGTGGGAGTGCAAACTTGTATAGCCACTTTGGAAATCAGTATGGCGGTTTCTCAGAAAATTAGGAACCAATGTACCTCAAGACCCTGAGATACCACTTTTAGGTATATATCCAAAGGACAGACAACTCACCCCACAAGTACATTTGCTCGACTATGTTCATAGCAGCATTGTTTGTCATAGCCAGAACCTGGAAACAACCTGGATGCCTCTCAGCCTAAGAGTGGATAAGGAAAATGTGCTTTTTATTTACACAATAGACTACTACTCAGTAGTCAAAAGTAATGATATCTTGAAATTTTCAAGCAAATGGACAGAACTGGAAAAAAACTATCCTGAGTGAGGTAACCCAGACCAGAAAGACAAATATAATATGTACTCATGCATAAGAGGATATTAAACATAAAGCAAAGGATAACCAGCCTACAGTTCATAACCCTAGAGAAACTAGACAACAAAAAGGACCCTAAGAGAGAGACATACATGAATCCATTTGGGAAGGAGAAAAAGACAAGGTCTCCTGAGTAAACTGAGAGCATGGGGGTACGAGGGAGAGGAGGGTCGAATGGTAAAGGGGAGGAAGAAAGGGGTGTGATAAAAAATGTATAGCTCAATAAAAACAATAAAATAAAGAAGCCCTGCAGGCTTTGTTTCCCATTGATTGCTGTGGCCTTTCCTCCAGGCTTCATGGCCAGCACTGGACAAGGGAGCCCCATCTCAGGGCTTTAAAAAGCAGTGGAATTTGGGAGTGGGTTTGGCAGCTCCTTGGTACTCGGAGTAGGAGGGGGTTAGATGAACACAAGAAGAGCAGAGGGAGTTTGGGTGGGTGGTGCAGCCAGCCACAAGGAACAGGTGGGGCTGGGGGAAGAAGCTGACCAGGGCAAATGTTCCTGTGGTGGGAGTGGCCAAAAAACCTGAGGACACAAATGTCTAATATTAAGTTGTGTGCTGTTGTCTGTGCTGGAGTGAGAACCACATGCAGTTTGTATGAGTGTTCGTCTAAGTACCATGAACTAGCTACACATGAAACACTGCTAATTCTGGTCTAACACTTATTCTCTCCAGCTGAACCGGTGAGAACCCCAGGCAAGTTGTGGCTTCAGCGGTTCTCAGCCCTGGTCTGGCCTGCTTCCTGTTCTCTCATCCTCCTTGTCTAACCTCTCCTGTCACATCCCATTTGTATTCTTTATGGCCGCGTGGAAGGTCCCTACTCAAAGATTTTTATGTAAGTTACAGAGAAAGCCGTCTTTGGTCTGCTGGTGTTCAGACTCCGGGACTTGCCATATTTTGATGGATGTGTGTTATTCTTTAGTTCGTCTGTCTTACTAGTGTTCGTGCTTTACCCAAAGATGAATTATATCTTAGGCTTTGGGCTGGAGAGAACAGCCTCCACCTTTAGGAGTTAATGACTGCGGTGCAACACAATCAAGTATCCCCATAGCTGCAATCTTGGGTGCAAATCCTGCGAGGGCATTTTAATCCAAAGTAATTCTTTAATTAGCGGCTATAAGCTAGACTCCTCTCCTTTCCCGTCTGGCCCTTTCTATTCCTGGTTGTGTTTATGCTGTAGTCGCTACAGATGTGGTCGCTGGTGAGCCTTAGCGCATCTTTTGTCTGAAAGCTTGCAGCTGCTGCTTGGATGCCAGAAAGGATCCTGGGACTGCTTGCGTCAGCGACGAAGGCCTACAGATAGATGCTAGGAAGGATACCCGGAAAAGATGGCGACATCTTTTTTTTTTTTTTTCAATTTTCCTTCGTTGTGAATTCTTACCATCACACCGTCACTGCCTCAGCTTTGTTTTTGAACAGGAACGCTTTGTTTAGCCAACTCTGAAAGTGTCCTTGCTAGCTGAATCTTTGGGTTGAAGGGGAGTTTAATACAGGGCATCATCGTCCTATCCAACCCTACTGGGTTCTCTGTTTTAGGATTCCACTTCTCGGGGTTTGGGTTGTATTTTCAGCTGGATTCTGCTTTATTTCTTTTTAATGATTTTATTATCTACCCCCTGATGACAGTTCGGCAGGCTGCCCTGCTTTTCGGCTTTCTCCCTAAATAGAGTTCAGATATATCCCCGGGCCCCCAAACTTCAAACTGGAGTAAATATCCTGGAACTCGTAGTGCTCTTCAGAAAGATCAATTGTTGTACGCAGGGCAGTTTCCCCTGAGAGCTTCATTTGAATGAGGTCTGGATATTAATTTTCTCAGGGTGAAATAGTAGCAGTCTCGATAGCCTTAGCACATTGCCTTGGCAGGAGTCTGGACCCAACACTTTTGACCTGTTACTCCTGTGAGATTTTCCATAATAGAAGCTGTCACAATGAGACCAGAGGAGCGTTTGTAATCAGCCCCTGTTTGGAGAGGCCGTGTATCACTTAGCATCAAATTCACTTTCTAATTTTTCAGTATAATTTTTAGACGTCATGTTGCCTCTGTGCAGATTTTCTAACTTGGTGCTAAGAATACTTTCAACATGCCACTAACGAAGAATCAAGAAATATGTTATATATGATTGCTAAACAGTGATCCTTGGGTAACAGGTAACCATCCGCTCACTATACAACCAACACTGGGCTGGGAACTGGGGCCAGAACCAGCTGCAGCACCTCCAGGGCAGAGCACCAAGTGAGAATTCAGGTCTCTTTAATAAACAGATTAAGAAATTCAAGCCAGGAACAGTAGAACATTAACAGAAGCGTTAGGCCATTCCAAATACAGGGCTTCCCTGGTTCCACACCACTCTGGAGTTTCATTTGTAAAGTCCCTGTCCGTGAGGGACTGAGTGTGAACTATCCATCTGCCTGCGAGGCTTAGAGACTCTTCTAGCATCCATTTATGCGGAGTCATTGCAGCTACCATGGCTGGAGTTATGATTAAGTAAATCTAAGTGCTGGCAAACATGTTCCGAGTTCTGTAATCTTCCCATCTTTTAAAGTTGTTCAAAGGCTACAGATGTGTTTCCCTTTCAGGCAATTTTTTCCACAGAGTGGACATTATCAGAAAATCTTGCTTGCAAGCCTCCAGGGCATCTTTATCTCGTTTCCTCAAACACCTGACCTAGGAAAGCTCTCTTGTCTCCAGAAGCCCAGATCAGGCCTGAGCTGTCATTCTTAGAGTTTAAGCAGGCCGGCTGCTTGAGCCCTATGTTGGGTTATTGAGGGGGAAGAACCTCCCTCACTGTGTACCAATACAGCCCAATCACTATGGGTCAAGACATATGAAATGAAAAGACCTCTCCCGTGCCCATTCGGGCCTTTGTTCTCTAATGGGGACTGGACCATGGGCTTCCTGGTCCTGCAGTTCCCAGGTTTGTCCAGAACTGATCTATTGTATTCTCGGACTCTGCCACTTGTGGCTGCGTATCATGGAACTTCCAGGCCTCCATGATCCTGCAAACCTACTTCGTTAGTGGATTTCCCATCATATGGCACATTGGTCTGTTTCTCTGGGCTACCTGATTAACAGGATTGGTGACAATGAATAATAATAGAAAGGTGGACAAGTGACATGTATGGCAGTCTGTGGTAGTGAGGATTCAATGCAGAATCTGCTATAGGGAAGGCAGAGATATTGGTAGGTGAAAGACATGCGTGTCTCTGAAGGTCCCAGGAACGGGCTTCCTCATAAACCTAAGCTCCCACCTATCACATGCTTGCTTTGAAGCCCTGTTGTGCCCTCTCCCACCCACGATACCTGTTTCATGAGGTTCGCTGAGAATCTGGAAGGCGAAGCAGCCACGATGGAAACCCCATATTCGGGCCTCAAATTCCTGGACTCCACACCTCCACACGGTCTCAGCTTTGCTGGAGGAGGATCAAGCCTGGCAGGGTCAATACCTTCATACTGTGCCTGAGGCCTCGGTTCAGAACCCAACAGAACCCATTCTGCTTTGTTTCCCCAGTGCAGAACATATTCTGGTTTCTCTGTCTCAGCAGAAGCCTAACAGCTCTCAGTATAAGAAGAGATGAGGCCTGGTGGCAGAGTCTGCTGAGGGGTTGCTGAAGGACCTTCTCCCAGAGCTGGAGAGATGCCATGGCAGAGGGTGCTAGGTGGCATTCCTTAGATGGCCTTTAGGCAGCTGAGGCCATGTTAGAGACACTGACATGCCAGACCAAAGGTAGCTGAGGAACTCATGCCAAAGTCAGGAGACCCAAAATGGATCCATTTCAGTTCAGCATAGCTAGTGTTGTTTTTTTGTTTGTTTGTTCTTTAATGGGTTTTATTCCTTTTTTGTTTCAGAAAAGACCCACGCTGGTCTTGAACTTATGATGCTACTTCTTCCAACTTCCAAGTGCTAGAATTATAGGTACGTACCACCATACTTCATAACTGCTTGTTTCCTTGTCTCATACATAGCTTATGATGAATGATAGAGTATGGGGAATATCAAAATCTTTTTAGTCCTTAAAATCCCTGGCAGTCTTAGTGTGACCAGAACCCCCAGGGGCTCTCTGTACTGTTTCACTCTCCAGCTCACACAGCACCCTTCTGTGGAGAGTCATTCTGCCGAACACTCGAGATGCCTTTTAGGAAAGGTGAGAGTCTTGTTAATTCCTCTGTGGCGATGGGTGGGTGATCTGACCTCTCAGGTATCGAGATCAGCGATCAGGGGCTGAGATCCACAGGAGCTTGGACTGACACAGCAAGGCCCTAAGCTGTGGCAGGAAATAGCACAAAGCGCCCCCGTGCTACAGCCGGTGCCCTGGGTATTTCCAGTCCATTCAATCCTCTAGTTTTTCTTAGTTCCTAGACTTCACCTGAGCTTTCTTCCTTTGCTGCGGGCATACAAGGAAAGTGGATCAGATTCTACATTGGCCTGCATTTCCTCCCACACACCGCAGCCCTTCCATATGGGCCACGGCACATGCTGATAGTTTCTTTCCGGAGGACACAGAGAACGCCCCTACATGACAAAGACCTGCTGAACCGACATTACCCTGCACTAATACATCCATTAAGAATTAGATACTCTTCTGTCTACATTTACCAACAGGGAAGTCTATGACCATAAAGGTTAAAAGACCTGCCAGAATCATTGCAGCAATTGGTAATGCTAGGGTCCCACGTAGCCTCATTCTGCCCCTGCCTTGGAGATTCTGTTACCTTAAAACATGTTTTCATCTTTGTTATTGTATCAATTATTTTTATAACCCCGTGGTGGATGAATTATTAATCCCATTCTACAGATAAGGACACTGAGATTCAGAGGTTGAAGGCTTGGGCTTTTTTTTTCTTCTTTTTTTTTTTTGCAAGGTACATTTTAACGAGTGCTCTGCTGTAGAACATCTTGCAGAGACACGGAGGTTGGTTCATGAATATGGAGGAAGACAACGTGAGAAACCAGTTCAGAGGAATAGTTCCTCCTTCCTCACCTCCACCCCCAGCAGCAAGGGGAATAACAAACCTACTTCATCTGTTGGGAGTGCTGTTTTAAGTGAAGTGAGACAGGCTAGACCCCTGGGAGAAGAGAATTCTCTGGTGGATTTCACGGAATTAATGAAGAGGTATTTTAAATGGGGGGAAGTGGGAGGGAGAGAGAGAAAGCGGCCCTCATTCCTGTGACCTTCAGCCCTATACCTTGCCTCTCTGAAAACCCACATACACATTCTTTTAATTGAATTGAATCCAGTTCTTCGGAAGACACTTTCCTCTTTGAGCGAACTAATGCTAATTCGCAAGTGAAACAGGCTGCTTTCTAACACATCCAGGCTTCTGCGAGACATAAAGTCCTTCCGACTCCTATAATTACCCTCCTATTATTGCTACATACCAATTCAGTGTCCAGATTGAAAAATGTAACAAATGCTTACCAGAAACCCATTCACTTGTCAACTTCAAGAGCGAGTCTGGGACGAGAAGCAATATTCTCTGGGTTGAGAGATGTCATCTTACCGCCTAGCAGTGTTGGAACTTCATCAATTGAAAATCAATAAACTTCAATCAGTGCCCTCGAACCCATGGCTTTAACCTTTGGATGGCAAAAGGGACCTTTTCTCTCCCCAACAGCTGTAAGTCTAGTACGGTTTTGCCTTCTCCATACAATCAGCCAAGCTCAAACTGTTTCCTGATGGAGGAAAATTGCTCTGCAGCCCCTGGCAAATGATTGGAAATTGTTTTCCAGTTTCTAACAATGGCCACGGGGGAAGCAAACTCAACTGGGGGGGGGGGGGGGGGTAGCTCAGGCTCTCAGCATCTCTACAGACTTTGCTGCTCTTTTTTTCTTCTTACTTCATGACTTTTCTTTTCCCTGTGTTTACTGTGGTAACAAGGTTACATAGGCTACCGTCTCCTCCTCCCAGGGGTAGGTTAACCCACATAGGAATCAGCTTCAACAAAGACTGCCTTGCAGGCACCAAAGACTCCACTGCCCTAACCCCTGGTGTGCTAGACTTCATGATCTTATTCAATCTACTCGAGCTTAAGTGGGGTTCTCCTTGTACCAGCTAACTCTAGTCTACTACTCTTGGGATAGTCCGTGCTTCCCTGTGTCCGTTTCTATCCCAGATGACCACAATGGGTTCTCATGTTAGCGAGCGGAAACCAAAGAATTAGAACCAAGAGATAAAGGAGATAAGGGAGTAAAGAAAGATGCATTACTATAGCAGGCAAGGCAGGCAAGCACTGGTATTATTATTATTGTTGTTATTGTTATTATTATTATTATTATTATTATTATTAGCAGTACAGTGCCTACCCAGAACAAAGGAAGCATGGTGAAATTTCTTCATAAGGGAGCCTCTATGTGTTCATTGGAAAGTACTTTAGGATGGACACATTCCCGAGCACACTTAGTTTGAATGGAATGAATGATGGTGGATACCATTCTCCATGCGAGCACCATAAAAGTTATGGAGCACGTGTTCAAAATGTTAAAATGATAAATCCGAATGCTTCTGGGTAGGCTCAGCCTCGCCCCCCAAAAAGTTTTAGCTGAATTGTAAAAGGAAAGCCACTTTGAGGTGGGTTAATATAGAAGTGTGCCCCTAATGATACATGCTTCACTTTGCGGCTAGGGATGTTTGTTTTTGCTAAGTTCCCCCAGGTACACTCTCATGAGAAGAATTCTTTACTATTTTCAGAAGAAACTTTTCATCATATTCACATGTTTCTGTGCATTTCAATAAGAACTTTGTCAGGGGGAATGGGAACAGCTAATGTGCAGGCTCAAATCTCCATTTTAGAGCGGAAGTCTTGACGTCCTTTTCAAAAACAATTGCTAACACAATTTATAGTCCCTGTTTATGGTGTAAGAGTTAAAAAGCCCATGAAAGTGTTCAGCGCTGTAGGAAATGAATAGTTTATTAAACTGGGGACTGTGCGCTAATCCTGGCTTCATAATGATTAACTAATAAATCCATCATCTAGAGGGAAGCTGGCCTGGCAGAGATTAACTCTTAAACTATTCTTATTGGGGGGCATTGTTTACCTTGAATTGGCAAGAACTTCCAGAATTGTTAAAGGGCATTGTGTGTGTGTGTGTGCCTGTTTTTAAATTAAAATAGAAATAAACGGCCTTTTATGCATGGCTGTAGTCACAGCCCTTGCTTTTTAACCCATGTTGGTTGTTTTAATAGTTAAAAGCACAGCAGTTCCCATGAGTGTTTCTCAAAGTACTTCATTCGGCTGACAGTTAGGGTGTGACTGGTAGTGGGTACCAGGAACCCACATGATAACATAAGGTCAAAGAGGCAATTTATTATAAGGCTGTGTGTGTGTGTGTGTGTGTGGTGTGTGTGTGTGGTGTGTGTGCAGAATTTGCAAACACAAGTGCCAGTATTGGAGGAGATAATGTATTCATCTGCCAACTGCGGTAAGCTACATCTAAGGAACCTCCACTTGACTCAATTAAATTAGAGTCCAGAAGGAAGGAGGCCTTCCATGTCAGTTAGATGTCCTTTCATGTCTTCTAGTATCTGCTTAATTTTCACAAAATCGCCTCGTCTTTGCATTGCTTCAATGGCCATAAGAGACAACTAATGATTCATGAGATCATCCCTCCTGTCTGTCTTTGCCCGTGTTCTTGGAGTCTAAAGCAAACCCTCATACAAAACTTTATCAGAGCCCAGGATGTGACTTGGAATACTAAAGGAAACAGGACAACAAGGGGTTGAGTCGATATGTGAGTTGGTCGAGTGCTGTCCCACAAGTTTGAGGGCCTGGATTCAAAGCCCAGAACCCATGTAAACATATGTGGTGTGGCATGCATCTGTATTATCAGGACTAGGGAGGAAGAAACAGGTAGATCCCTGGAGCTTGCCAGTCAATCTGGTCATGTCAGTGATCCATGGGACCCAGACAGAACAAAGAGGACCCTGGCTTAAAGGATACCTATGTATACATGTTCAGATAGAGAGAGAGAGAAAGAGAGAGAGAGAGAGAGAAAGAGAGAGAGAGAGAGAGAGAGAGAGAGAGATTTGGGGGAGAGTGAGAGGAAGAGGTGAAGAGGGGAGAGAAGACATAGAACCAGGAGGCTTCAGAAGGTTGCATGAGCTGCTGTGTTGGGACTGTCCTGGGGAGAGGTAGCAATGGAAAAGAGTTTATCTACCTAAACTTCCCATCCCTAGAGTTCCAAATCATCACTCATTACCATGAGATCTAAATTCTCTTAGTGTCTGATTATATCCCAGAACTCTCTAGCTAGCTGCTAGAAGCCATGCACGGTAGCAGTAGGGCAGGCACATAGGTGTTGTCTTAGTTAGGGTTGCTATTGCTATAATGAAACCATGACCAAAGATATTTGGCGAGGAAAGGGTTTATTTGGCTCACACTCCCACAATGTAGCCCATCATTGAAAGAAGCCAGGGCAGGAACTAAAACAGGACAGGAACTTAGAGGCAAGAGCTGGTGCAGAGGCTATGGAAGGGTTACTGCTTATTGGCTTACTCCTGGCTTGCTCAGCCTGCTTTTTTATAGAACCCAGGACCTCCAGCCCAGGGCCCAGGGATGCACCACCCACAATGTACTTGGCCCTCCCTCCTCAATCACTAATTAAGAAAATGCTTACAGGCCTGCTTACAGCCCCATTTTATTGAGGCGATTTCTTAATTGAGATTCCTTCCTTTCAGATAACTTTGGTGTGTGTCAAGATGACATAAAACTGTCCAGCACAGGTACAGTGATATCTTTGCTAGGTTCTCTGACTTTGGCAACAGCAAAGGCAGCAGCAAAATGGATCTCTCATTTTGGAAACCATGTAGCTATTGCTGGAATCTTGTCTGTCCATAAACAAAGAATATCATAGGTTGGTGTTAGCTCATAAACTGAATCCATTTCTTCATCCTTATCTGGGATTTTGCTTCTTCTAGAAGCTTCTCCTGAGGAGCAAGGAAGCCTTTTTTCTTGACTCATGTGTTCATTGTCTGGGCTCTGAAAATCCAGGGAGTAGTGGTGTGTTAAATTTACACTCTGATCATCTGTCTAATTCCAAGGACTTCTGGGATAGCTATGGCTATCAGAGTGAAGCCCAGAACAGCTTTCAAAAGAAGGAAGAAAATGTGATAGTAGTAGATAAATGTGATAGTGATGGAGGACTCTCATTGGTTAATAAAGAAACTGCCTTGGCTATTTGATAGGGCAGGATTTAGATAGGTGGAATAGACAGAACAGAATGCTGGGAAGAAGGGAAGTTAGTCAGATGCCATGCCTTTCCTCTCTGAGACAGACACCATGGATCCAGCCACCAGGTCAGACATGCTGAATCTTTCCCGGTAAGCCACCACCTCGTGGTGCTACACATATTAATAGAAATGGGTTAATCAAGATGTGAGAATTAGCCAGTAAGAAGCTAGAGCTAATGGGCCAGGCAGTATTTAAAAGAATACAGTTTCCGTGTAATTATTTCAGATGTAAAGCTAGCCGTGTGGGATCTGGGTGGGATGAAAAGCAGGCCTGCCCGCCTCATCACTACATGATAGGGTTTTCATTTTGGTTCTGGTTTTTGAGACAAGATCTTAGGCTATAGCCTTGGTTGTCCTGGAACTCACTCTGTAGACCAGGCTGTCCTCAAACTCAAAGATCCACCTGTCTCTGCATCCCAAGTACTGGGATTAAAGGTGTGAGCCATCATGCCAGGCTGATGTGGTACTTTAATCCTAGGACCTGGGAGACTGGGGGAGGAGAAACCCTGTGAATTTGAGACCAGGTTAGGTTACATTTGGAAACAGGATTCAGAACAGATGAAACTCTGTTTCTCCACACATTTCTCCCACTGTAAAGATAGACTTTCTTTCATACCCAGGGTACAAACTGTCTGTGGCCTGGAATAACATGGTAATTTAATTGTTACAGATCAAGGAGACCAAACCTTTTCTTCGAACCTTACTCACTCAGCCCAATCCATGTCTCCTCCTAGACCAATCCCATTGCAGGCAGAGTGTACACTCACTTAGAATGCCTGGTAGAAGCTCACTCCCACAAAAGAACCACGGGTTGGGAAAAGGGTGACTATAAACTAAAAGAATACAACATACTTTGAGAGGGCCCTTTTTATAAGTTTTAAAGATCAATGCATTCAACCACGCATGGCCTGCAACACAGCCTGAACATCTCTGACTCTGTTTAATATTCGCTGGTACTGACCACATGTGATCAAGGCCATTAGCTTGCAGCTTAGAATTGCCCCCTAGGTTGCTATTACATCTTCTATTTTCATTTTATGGATCATGGCAAACGCCCAGCCATATATACCTGAAGGTATTTAACTTCAAATTCAGACTATGTGCATGTCTCACCATTTCTTGAAACACAAGAAAAACCACTCTTAGTTTGAGTGGTCGATACATTGTGAAAATCTAGGCACAGTATCATAGAAATGGCAGACAACCAGCTTTAGAGGCCAGGACAAGAAGTGAGTTCATTAGCGTGGCAGATACACAGCCAGTACTGCCCGAACACATTCTGGACTCTGTCCTTTTCATGACGGAAAAGCAGTTGCTTATGCTACCATAAAAAGGACTACTGTTATGGCTGTCCTTTAAAGACACTCAGAAAATAGTTCTATGAGCAGAACGTCCTTCAGTGTGTTAGCAGAGAGTACTGACCACTGTACTATCCTCCCAGACCAGAAGACCACAGACTGGGAAATTTATAAAGGATTTTGTTTCTCTGGGAGATAGGAAATCAGAAGATCAAAAGCTTTCTTCTTACTGTGTCATCTTATGATGCAAAGTGGGTGATCAAGACAGCCTGAGGCTGGGCACGGAGGGGGCGTGTCACACTCATCTGTTTATAATTCACCCCCTTCCATAGGAACATCGTCATCCATTCATGAAGACAGAGCTCCCAGGATTTAATCACAGTTCAGAGTTTCTAACTCCCAGAGCTGCTGTCAAGGCAATCAGGTGCCCAACACATGAACTTTGGAGGATTCACTCCAACAAGTACAGGTAAATAAACTATACTCTATCTACACAACATAATATTTGGCAATAAAAAGAAGTGAACTATAAAGATATAAAAACAGAAAAAATTTAATTGCATTCTGCCTAATGAGAAGGCTATCTGAAAACTCCACATACTATCTGCTTCCATTTGCCATTCTAGAAAGGTTCATAGTTTCTAGGGATTTGAGGGAAGAGAGAAATGAGTGAGCAGAATACAAAAAATTTAAGACAACTAAGTTATTCCGTATCATGTGACAATGGAGACATGACAATAGGTATTTGCCAGGACCTATAGATCTGCCCATCACAAAGGGCGGACCCTAATCTAAACTATGAACTTCAGGTTTTCTATATTGGCTCATCACTTATGATGAGCATATCATGCGCTAATGCAAGATGTAAATAACAAGGAAAATTTAGACTAAATGTCATGTGGGAATTTTCTACTTTCTGCTCCAAATTTTTCAGAAGCATTAAACTTATAAAAACTGAAATCGACTATAAGAAAGTGGGGAAGGCAGGAGAAGGGAAGGAAAAGGACGAGGATGGGGAGCAGCCATTCTCTGCCAGGCCTCATGGTCCATCACAGTTGCCTTTGTCTCCGGCCCAAAGCATTGGGGTCACTGAGACTATGCGCCCCCCCCCCCCGAAAGCACGGTTCAAAGGAAGTATGTAAGTCTTTCCTCCTTTAATTTGGTTTTTCCTCAGGCATTTTGTCACAGTAAAGAAAAAATTGACTAACAACTGTATTTCCAGTTCAATCATCCTTTCTGCGTCTCCACGGTTTGGGCGAGTTGGCTCTACAGTGTATTCTGTAGAGGCCTCCATCCCCTCGGCTGCTGCTTGGTTGGTGGGGGTGATGGGTGGCACGAAACTAATTAGACTCCGGAATTCCATCTCTTGATTATAGGTGGACTTGAAATGAAAAACGTGCCCTCGGCAAGAATTGTGCTCTCAGGAAGTCGATTGTGCTACCCTTTAAAGACCATACCGTGTTTCCCTTTGGTGGTTTGCCAACCTGGTTTAATAGTAAAGGGAATCCAGGTCTCCAGAATATAAGCTCCTTGGTAATGATAATTCCACCTGCTGAGTCAATCCTCAAAAAAATGTTCATGATAGCCACGCAGTCTATGGTGATGATAGAGGAGAAAGCTATTCAGCCGCTTTAATTTTAACAATCCAGTCACTTATAGAAGAGCATTTTCAACCTTCATCTTCTCGTAGATGTCAAAGGGATGAAGCTGGGATTTCTCTCCACCCCTCCCTACTGCTACTCAAATTTAAGCTGGAGTTAGAGGTCAAAAGTCAAAGTTCACTTTTGTTTGGCATGGCCATGCCCCCAATCTCAGGTCACTGCTGCCGGCAACAGGCACATCCTAAGAAAAGAGAACACATAAACCTGCTTCCTTACAATGTCACCATTGGGCTGAGTATGTCACCTTCTTTCAAATGGCTGAGAATGCTGCTCAGCATATAATGTCTCTTCCAGGTCTTCCTGCAAGATAGGGAAGGAGCTAACATTTGGAAGCCTTGCTCATCTGAACAAGAGCAAGGCCTTATTTCCGCCGTTACCTGCAGAGAAAGTGAAAGCATCAGTAGCCAGCTCAATGCCCGCCATCCCCCTAGCCCCACCCTCGCTCCCAGTGATGCTTGCTGAGCTCTGGGAATGAATAAGAAAGCATCTCATAAACAGAATGAGGATTGGGAAGACAATCGAGAAAATGAGAATAATGTCCTACAGATGAAACGCAACTGAAATGGGAAAAGCAACGAAGTCCTCATTGTTTAGAAAGGAGAGGCAGCCTTCCATGGTGACGTCCCCGCCCCTTCCAATCTGGGCTCCCAGGCTTTCTACCTTTTACTTTTTCTTGCACCCTCCTTCACCTTTCCTGAGCAAGAGTTGATACCACTTTAAGCACCCATCCGTAGGCGTGTCATTTAAATAAGGACACGACTTCTAAGATCTGTGATGACTCAGTAAGTGCAAATTGTATCCCATGTGTTCTTGCCCAGAGCCTGCTGGAAGTCCAGGGCACCTGGTAGGAAGTCAGGCATACAATGGAATGTCAGGCAAGCATCTCATGCCAAATTATTTGAATGAGTGGCAGGACAGGGGGAGGAGCTGATGTAAGAGAGCCTTTCTTTTCTGGGGCCCAGGAGAGTGGGGGCATAGCGTCAACACTCAGGACACTCCAGCTCCTGGGACTTCAGCTGCTCCTTCTGGAGCTGTGTGGTTGGTGGTAGCTTAGCTTAGTGATTACTAAGTTTCACCTCTCACGCACATCACCCTGGGTCCTGTGAAAATCTGAGCTCAGCAGGTCGGGTGAGACTAAGGATCCTGCATCTCCAGCAGATGCTACTGTTCAATGTTTGTTCCATCCTTTGAATCACAAGAGCCCACCACTATGCATCTGCTATCAGCAGGAAAGAGAACAGAAAAAGCCTGATGCTGTCCCCCGCAAGAGCAGAGAAAGTGAAACTACCATGGATGGAGCCTGCGTGGTGCTCAGGATGAAGCCTCCCTGCCAGCGTTTGGTCCAAGTATCTGCTGCAGAGGATTTTAGCAACTCAGCTAAGAAAGGGATCAAGTAGAGCCTGAGAGGTTCTAACCCCATTTCTAACACCATTGGTTGTTGGTGTGTTGAGGTATTTTTGACAGGCCCAAGATATACCAACACTGAGAAGAGCGCATGTCAAGAAGGACTCAGAGCTCAAGGCACACGACAGGAAACCCTGACACCAAACATGACCTGCCAAAAATAGAGGTGTGCGGATGCCAGTGCTGCTGATCCCCGAGTGGAAGAACCCACTGAAAACCGCGCTGGTGACTCACCCATCACTGCAGTTGCCAAGAGCTCTCTGCAGTCAGTGCCTGGTGGTGAAAAATCCCCCCGTAAGCTTTTCTTCAAAGAACTTTTGAATTTAAGGCAGGCTCTAGCTGAAACGCATTAACCATGGCTAGGTTACACAAAGACTTCTGCTTTGCTCCTCGAGCAAGAAACCCAGCCCTGGTGGTCAGAGGTCCTGACTCCTCCCAACACCATACCAGAATGAAAGGTTTTCCATAGCCAGGTAGGGACCCTCCTCTATGACTCCCCATTTATCTAAGCAAGGGAGGATTGATATTCTGAAATCTATACACTCTAAGGACAATGCCAGCCCCATGTGCTGGGGGAGGGAAAGTGTTCTCTGTTAGAAGCAAATACTTGAAAATGCTTCTCAGCTGAGGGCCTCTCTCCTCTCCCTGGCACACCTGAGCTCCTCTCTGTGAGTCTCTTTCTCTGTCTCTCCTACTTATTTCTCCTGCTCCTTTTTCTTGTCCTCTCCTTTCTTTACTGCTCATCCTAGCTCATGTAGCTGTGTCTTCCAAGGCATAACTCCTGATGATTTCAGAAAAAAGAGAACAGATGAATAGGGATGGTTATTCACGCTCTCATGTCTTGTGCAATATTTGCTGTGTAGGAAAGTATTCCCGATTACAAAGATCCGGGCTGAAACTTCCAATAGCAGAAAGAGTTCTTTGGGAAGATAAAGGGTGTATTATATGAGAAAATGATCAGGGATGGCTAGCACCAGTCTCAGAACCTTTCCTACGGATGTGACATTTTCTTAGGAGTAAATAAGAAATAACAAAAGCTATGCCTCAAAATCTTTATCATCTGTTGTGGAATAGGACCTGTGCATTAGGCTTATTAGATAGTGGACTTTTCCATAACAGGAACTGTGTAGATGGAAGATTTTCCTTCAGTCATTTGAGGACACTATAGCTGAGTCTATGGAGTACACCAACAGCAAACGTATCAACAAGATAGACGGTGTGTTAATACAATATGTGCATAGGGTTGTCATAGGAGAGAAAAGTGAAGACCTCAAGGCCCTATGATCTAGAAGCTCAAGTACCAACTTAATAGGAGAGAAAGCGGGAAGGATATAGACAAACCAATAGTAAATTAAGTGATCGGTGGGAAAAATGAATGAAGCTTAAAAACAGTAAGTGATGCCATAGTCTGCATGGACAAGATATCAACTTCCAGATTTTATTTCCTACTGCCTGAGTTCATCTTCTGATGAGATCTGTCTCTTCCACGCAGATAAGGGAAGTTCTTCCCTGTGTTTGTCGCTTCTCCACACATGCCCTCAATCTAAATCCATCAGCATGTGAAAGGGCATTTGGGGTGACACTTTGTGATCACTTCCAGAATAAATATGGTGGCACATTAAAAGTTTGTGGAGCACTTTCATATAAATTATGCCCTTTGATTGTTTCCAGCTAACTGTGGGGTGAGAAGAATTTGCGGTTTTTATTTTATTTTATTTTATTTTT
This sequence comes from Arvicola amphibius, assembly GCF_903992535.2. NCBI lineage: Eukaryota > Metazoa > Chordata > Mammalia > Rodentia > Cricetidae > Arvicola > Arvicola amphibius. Next base: position 46,254,251 of record NC_052049.1, on the reverse strand, counting down.
TGGCTTTTCGAGACAGGGTTTCCCTGTAGTTTCTAGAGCCTGTCCTGGAGCTAGCTCTTATAGACCAGGCTGGCCTCGAACTCAGAGATCCGCCTGCCTCTGCCTCCCGAGTGCTGGGATTAAAGGCGTGCGCCACCACCGCCCGGCCAAGAATTTGCGTTTTTGTAGATAAGAATGAACCTCAGAAAGGTTAACATGCCTTTTCAAAATTCCATAGGTATCTAGAACTGGAGTTGGGGTTAGGCATTGAGGTTGTAGATGGAACTTTCTGTCCTGCCTGGTCCCTCAGGCATTCGGTCTTAAATTGTTTTGCCTATTAGCTCAGGTTTATTATTAACTAGCTCATACAACTTAAATAACCTATAACTCTTGTTTATGTTCAGCCATGTGGCTTGGTATGTTTTCTCAGTAAGGCATTCTCATCTTGCTTCCTCTGCTTCTGGATAACAACTATGTCTCTTCCTTTCCTCTTCCCAGAATTCTCCTAGTCTAGTTGTCTCGCCTATACTTCCTGCCTGGATACTGGCCCATCAGCATTTTATTAAACCAATATGAATGACAAATCTTTACAGTATACAAGAGCATTTTCCACAGCAGTTTGCTACTCATGTGCCCAGAGCCACTTCATCCCTCTAGAGTTAAAAAGGAAAGGGAGAGTCCCTCTGCTCAGTGCCTTGAATTGGTTATCCTCGGTCTTTGCATCTGAATCTATTCTTTTCTATGGTCCGCATCCTCAGAGGGGAAGACATCTCTAATGCAAAGCCAATGACTTTTATGTAAATCCCCAACATACGAGTCAACAAACAACAGGCACAAACCCACATAACCCTTGCCAGAAAGTATTTTGTTTTCTTTTTTAAGATTTATTTTTATTTTTTTAAATTATATGTATGTGGGAGACTGGGTATATATGCATAGATGTGTTGGGTCCCCCAGGAACTGGAGTTACAAGCAGTTGTAAGCTGCTCAAAGTGGGTGCTGGTAACTGAAGTCAGGTCCTCTGGAAGAGCAGGAAGTGATCCAAAGTACTGAGCCATCTCTCTAGTCCCTAAGGGCTTTATTCAGCCCATCCTCTCTTGTCATGTTTAAAGGTAAATAATGAGATTCTTGGTGTCCCTGGGATGACCCCATGAGGATCATGTTATACTTTACACTGAACCATCTGCCAGTCACAATTTTGTCAAAAGCTATGCTCTATTAAGACAATTTAGTTAAGATTACTGTGTCTTACTCACTGGTCCATACTAGCCATAAGTATTCTGAATTTGAGATCCCATTTCTCTTTCCATGAAGGTCTTAGGGGAAAGCTTTAGTTGACAGTGCAGATAAGAATAACACACAGCCATGAAGGGAAAGCTTGAAAATCTATACTCTTTGTCAGAAAATGTCACCAGGATTCTCTTTTGTGGAGAAATAAGCTTGTAGAACTAGGATTGTAGTCTGTTAGGACCTTAGTGGCTGGATCTGGCCTCTGGATGGTGGATGAGGCTCGCCTAGGAAGGCTCAAACAGACATACTATTTCACTTAAGTGCCATTCCTTCCTCTCTTGCCCAGTCTTGAGTTGATCATATCTATCTCTGGACCTCAAGATGATCAGTGATAAGGGGTTGGCCCTTATCCAAGAGTGCCAGTTCGCCAGACTGAAATCAGGTCTACGCACTTTAAAGCAGCTCAAGGTAGATGTAATTGGTTGGCTCCCACACTGCCATTTGAGACAAGAGTGTGTAAGCAAAGGTCAGATGAGGGTTGGTGAGAACCATTCCTGGGAAATTCTTAGGTCTGAATCATGCCCAATCTGGTCACATTGTGGTAAGGAATTAAGAAAAGTGTTTCTAGGTGACACTGGGACCATTCTACATAGACTATAAGGCTTTAAGTCCATCCAGAGCCATAGTGCTTGACCTGGGACACTGGAGGATTGCTCCAGTTAAAGATGAAAATGTGTACATCTCCTTTTCCACCTGACCTCTCCATCTACCATCTTCTAATGGCAACAGTTAGTACACACTTGTTAGGTCAGTCAGTGTGTTGAGCCTTTCACATGGGCCAGATAATATTACTAATAACTCTTTAAGATTATCCTCTGTTAGAGATGATGAGTGACGTCATAAAAGTTAAGTAATTAATTTAGATATAAAGTGAATATGGCAGAGTTGGGGTACACGCCCACCTGCTCTGTTCCAGCATCGGCCCTCTTCCCAACCTGCTATGTTCTTTCTCATCCAAACCCCACAGGTCTGGTGTAGAGAAGCAGGGTGACTCAACAAGATTCTTACCTGGAGACAGGCTGTCCCTCCCCAACACAGTTTCCATCCTGTATCCAGCTGGCGTCTTTGCCTTGTTGGACATTTGTTCAAAGGACTTAAATAAAGACTAAGCAGGAAGTCTGGTAGGAGGGTGGCAGGCAGAGGGTTTAGTAACGGAGCCAAATGTGTCCCTTTCTGCCACGAAGTCTGCCCTTTGCTCTGCACTCTGTCCTAACCTCAGTGGAGAACGGGTAGCCCCTGGTCAAAGGTGAGCAGGACAAGAGTCAGTGGAAACACAAGCTCAGACCATCTCATGGATATGTTGATTTTGGCAGGATCTGGTAATGTCATTCTGTATGTGACATTTATCTCTTTTCTTTCCTCCCCCTTAAGGGGTGAAGCAGAAATGTAGACTCAGCACTTAATACAAGAGTAATTAAGGTGCAAAATTTGGGGATAGACCCACAGGCTAGTTTTCTTTTTTCTCTCTAGAAATTAGTATGTTTTCAAGCAGATCACTGTAATTCTTAACATTTTCATTTAGCATTTTGTTCCTACCAAATTCAAGCCTCTGGACAGACTTCAAATTTGCTATCCTGGTTTATCATCTTCTTTATGTCGCCTACTTAAGCAAGAAACTCAACACCTTGGCCTCAGTCTCTTAAGATTTATGTGTGCACAATGATATGTGCTTTGAAGAGAGGGCTATGAGGATTAGAAGTAATGCATGTGGAGGAGGCTTTCAACAAATGGGTGGCTGATATTAAAACCCTGGGACTCATTCCTGATGGAGGAGGGTCTATGTGTTACTTTCATTATTAATAAAGAAACTGCCTTGGCCCATTAGCCCTAGCTTCTTATTGGCTAACTCTTATATTAATTTAACCCATTTTTATTAATCTGTATATCTCCACATGGCCATGGCTTACCAGCAAAGTTTTGGCATGTCTGACTCTGACAGGGGCTCCATGGCTTCTCCCTGACTCCACCCTTCTTTGTCCCAGCATTCAGCTTAGTTTTTTCTGCTTAGTTCTGTTCTGCCCTTGCCATAGGCTCAAAGCAGTTCTTTATTCATTAACCAATAAAAGCCACACAGAGACACATTCCCAAGACTGGTGAACCTCTGAAGACGAACTGGATTCTAGGAAAGGCCTAGACTTCTGGCCTTTATAACTTCAAAACTGATACAGCATGCATATAGGCCTATGCTTATTTCTGTGAGCACACAAATTACTAGGGCATAACAATTTTGCACCTCTTACTCCATTTGATCCTGATAACATTCCCAAGGCATGAGACAGGCATTATTTTCTCCACTTAAAAGTGATGGTTTTATAAGAATTCTGAATTTAGGTGGTTTTCTTTTATAATTTTATAAAGAAGAACAAATTCTACCCTTCTGAAGCTAAACTCAGAGCTAGTATTACCCAACAACACTAGAATTTTCCATTCATCTCTATGTTACCCTATGAAAAGGCAAATTGAGGGATTAGTGGTATAGGATGGACAGCACAGCCTCTCACCTGCCTAACTTGCATGCAAGGCCTTGGGTTCAATTCCCAGCAGAAGAAAAGGAAAGAAAGTATATATCAATTATTAGAATTGAATCTAATCTTTCATCGCATTTAGAAGTATAGAAACTACATGCTAGAGAAGGAAAGATTATTTATTTGGATGATAAAGAAAATCGACAGGTTAGGTAGGACCTTTTGAAAAGGATGCTTTGAAATACCACATATAAGATGTGAAAAGACATCATGAGAATGCCCAGTCTCTGCTAGGAAATAACAGCTCAACGGGACGAGCTAGCCTTCCCAGGATGGTTAGAGTTTAGGTCTTTGAGTTTAGAACTAAGAAAAATAGTCTAAGTCCCATAGTGTTACCATGGTGACGAAGCTAGATAACAGATGTGCTCCAGGCATGCGTTTTTTCAATGCTCTATAGGTGGTAGGCCTCCTTTACTTTATGCATTAACTTAACAAACGAACCGTTTGCAAGTCTGGTAGCCAATGCCTGGGTGTCATGAAGCCTTCTCATACCCACAAACCAGAAGCTGTGGGTACTTGGCATCGGGGGCAGAGTGTGTCAGCAGTTCCCCGCCTCAGCTGTTCTACAGCAGAGCTGTTCCTAGAAGGGGTGCTGAGAATCTTGCGGCCTCCGTGAGGAGGTTGAGTCTCTCTGTAAGTAGCTGCCAGCGAACGGTGCTAATGCGATCCAAATGTCGGAGTGGTTTGTCTGCTCCAGATGACGCGGATGCCGATACCTAGTAGATGTGCCGCCACTGAGGTTCAAGCTTAATGTGAACACATGCTCGCCTAAGAACAAGCCTGGGACCATTAGCTCCCAGCGGGAAGCCTCTGAGTCTCTGCAAAATGGTCACAGTGCTTCGCTTCCGATGCCGCTCAGAGCTGCGATGAATTCGGAGACCCATTACCAACCGTGGAAGCCTCATTCCTCGGGACCAATTAGTATTCCACCTGCACGGTGGGACCAACCAACTCCTCCAAGTGGGAGGGGGGCATCCATTTGAGTCCAAGAAGGAAAGCTTTTCCCTGTAGTGTTTCTTCTTGGCAGGCAAGGTGATTGAAGAGGTTAAAAACCTCAGCTTACGCTGTGTGCAAGCTTCTGAGTTACCCATAAGGGAACACTGTTTCATAACCATCTCCTGTGTGACTATGCTATAGGGCACACCCAGGGTCAACTCATTAGCAAAATTACCTTTCTCAAGTCCGGGCTGTGTCTATGCTGCTCATTAACTAGGTCTGTGGGTTTGGCCTTGACTTCTTGGCTTGCAGAGTTCCAGTTCTTTTAGTGCCCCACCCAACTTGTGCCCTGCTGAGAAAATACCTGGTTGTTTGTTTTTGTTTGGCTTGCATTTACTATGTTCTAATTCAATGTCTATATTTAAATTCATAAGGGTAGTTAGATAAGGGACCACCTTGATCCCAGGAAGGACACAGTAGGCCAAAGAAACACTGAGTTTTCTAAAACCTCTTTGTTCTCGGCCAACTTAGCCATCATCGGAATCATGGCATCTGATGCCCTTGTCTGTCTAGTGGCCCTTTCATCTCCAGAGGACAGCCTAGAACTTCTACAGCCTAAAGGCTTTGCTCTTCCCAAAGGACTTTGTCCTGTCTAAATCCCCTTTTCCTAGGGTGTGTGAATTTCAGAAGTTAGTTTCTTATTGTTGCTATGGTAAAGTGAATAGCTGAAAACACAAATTTACCATATTACAGTTTTAGGGGTGAGAAGTATCCCTGGGCTAATATCAAGGAGCCACTTTGGTTTGGAACCTTCTAGAAACTCTAAGGAAAAAAAAATACTCCCTTATCCTCTCTGGCTCCATACTCTCGCCCTCAGCCTCTACTCCCCATCTTCAAAGCCAGCAAGCCCAGAATCCATTTCTCACTGCTGTGTCTCTGACTCTTCTTCTTGTGGGGTGGGGGTTCGAGACAGGGTTTCTCTGTAGCTTTGGAGCCTGTCCTGGAACTAGCTCTTGTAGACCAGGCTGGCCTCAAACTCACAAAAATCTGCCTGCCTCTGCCTCCCAAGTGCTGGGATTAAAGGCACGTGCCACGACCGCCCAGTTTCTCTGACTTTTATTTATCACTTCCAAAGAATCACAGGATTATAATGGAACCTTCCTAACTTCAGTTCAAGCTCTGCACTTGGAGGCTTCATGTCACCTGTCATAGAAATTCTTCTTTATTGTGCATGTAACATGGAATGGTCACAGGTTCTGGTATTAGATTGTTGATACCATCAGGGAGCCATTACTTGGCCTGTTGTCCACATTACCACTTTTTTCATGAGGAAGAGTTTGCACAGGACCCTTGCTGAAGCAGGCCTGGTCACGTGCCATACATGGGTAGACTTACCCATTGAACTGTCTCCCGGTCGTTGATGGATGCTCATGTTCATGCTCCCTTGGCAACCTTCCCAGGCATGTGGTGTGAGCTGCATTTCAGGAATGCCAATGTCCTTTCCCTTTCAGATGACATATACTGTGTGTCCTCGGTAATCACCCCTTCAGTCAATTCTACCTTGGATATACATTTCACTCTGAGAAAAGCTTGGCTGAACAGTTCGTTCTGAGGCTTTAAATTTCTGATTGCTTAACATGATCCAGGAAAAAATATCAACCATAGGCTTGGTCTTGGGGATGTTAGTATCTCTGGAGTGTGTAAGTGGAACTTCATCGACAGGGATGGTATAGAACCTAGAACCAAAACTAAAATATCTATCTTTCTTTGGCCACGGTGTTGCGTTAAAGATAGACATATGACCTCAGCCAGGTTGCCAAGGACAGTGACGCTCATCAAACATTCTAGTCCTTGCCTACATTCCTGACCACGTTACCATTAGGAAGGATCATGTGGGCAGCTCTAGCCAGTACAACATGAGCCAGGTGGAGTGGGGTGGCAGAGGATGTCTGTGGAAGTGTGAGTGTACTGTTGGTCACTTCTAACGCCAGCCGAATTCCCGTGCTGGAGCAGTCAAGACAGCGTTCTGTCCCAAATGACATGACAACAAAATGGTAGCACGCCCACCATTCTAAGTCATAGATACCCAGTGGCATCCACTGGTCATTTACTCTGTGCAAGAATTTTCACCGGAGTGTGGAGTCTTGGGTCTGAGCTTAGTGGATAACGGCACTAACCAACTGATACCAACATGTTCTCCCCAAGGGAGTCCTCCTCGGACTTCCCAGAGATCTCTGGAAAGTTCTTCTTTGGCACTGCATATGATAAAGTCATTTCAAGGTTGGAAATTCAACTGTCACCTTCCCACATACAGGACAAGGACCAGGCAGACATGAAGTCTTCCAGAACTATTGCCAAGAAATAAAGATGAAGAATCCTGCTGGCCACCTTGAAGTCCTTGGCTATATCATGTCACAGAGACTGCTTGGCCCTTCTGGTCTCTTGATGTTGGGAGGACATCCCTGCCTTTGCTAAGCTAAATTGAAGGGTGCCATCTAGAATAATGAAGGTGTTTAAACTCATGGCTCTTTCTTCTGACTGACTCATGTCACAATCTAGAAATATTCCTTTTCTTCTCAGAAACCCTTTCCCAAGCTTCTATATGTCAGAGCTCTCGATCCAGTTGGTTGCCCTGAGAGACACTAAGTCTTCCATATCCTATATGCAAGTCCCCTGTTGAAGGGTAATGCCACTCCTCTCTGCCATTTCTGGGCCAGCAAGGGTTTACTAATGGCCAAAGACCCTGAAATGCCCCTCTTTGATTATAACCACCAAGATACCAAAAGGCAAAAATTCACCAGTGATCACAAATTAAACAATGACAGTGAATATTGATGGCTATCACAACTTGCAGCAATAAATAATACAGAGAAAGTGGCACTGCCTCCATCTTACTATAAAACTCTTTCTAGACATTTATTTGCTGTCCTTGTATTCCCCCTAAAAATAAGTTTTGACCTCTTGGAAGAAAAAGATTTTGTGGGTTCCCCCATACAGACATGATGACTGTGTACGAATTCATCTACAGCCTCTCATTTGTTCCCTGTGGTAGCCAGAGAGGTGGCCCATAGGAGGCCACCTTTTGGAAAGAGGTCAGTGTCTGTGGCCATGGAATTATACCAACGGAGAGGTCCACCGACAGTCAAACCGCGAACACTGACCTCAGCTCCGTGCTTCAACCAATGGTGCCAGATTCTGGCCAGCACCCATGGATGGTTGAATCGCATTTAGATCTGACCTGAGTTGACCCATTGACCCCTACAAATGCTCACACATGATTCCCTAGAGATCCCTGAACTGACCAGATTTAACCTCCAAATTTAGAAACGGTCACTGGTCTGCAGGGGCACACCTCAGGGTTTTTGTTTTTTTTTTTTTTTAACATTGATCATAACTGTGAGTTGGTGGGTACAATTGAGTCTCTTCCTGAGTGTCCTTCTGGGTACTAGCTTGGGAATTCAGTAAGCTCTGTAGGAGAGATTTCCGTGACTGAAGAATGTCTTAACTGAGATGAACTTCCCTGTGTGAATGTGGAGTAGGGGCTGAAGGTCTTTTGTTAATTTCCTTACTCAGCGGGGCCAAGCTGAGCTGTGCTCCAAAGGATTATTATCTCTATCAAGTATCACTAACTAGGGGTTGTGTTCACGTAATACCTGATAAGGCACTATTGAAAAAGAATTTTCCTCCCTCTGCCTCTCCTGTCCTTTCTCTTTTGTCGGGGAGGGAAAGAGGAGGGTGCGTCCCTCTAGGTAGCTTGTGATGGTCTAGAATTTAACATTCTCCACCCAGTCTCCTAAGTGCTGGGATTATAGTGTGCACCGTCGTACTGGTTTTCAATCTTTGTCGTTATTCTTGATGAACACAATAACACAATGTTAACGTAACACATTTATTAGTTAGCAAATTATGATAACCTCTGTGAATATCCATGTAGAGAATTCCAGAATTTCATATGAAGGGACTGTCCAGCCTATATATTCAATTATTTTCCTGCAATGCTTGCCACTTGGAGTCTTTACCCAAGCTAAGAAACAATCTACTCAGCTGGGTGACGGTGGCAGCTGCCTTTAACCCCAGCACACAGGGAGGCAGAGGTCGGTGGATCTCTGTGAGTTCAAGGCCAGCCTAGTCTACAGCGTGGGTTCCAGGATAGCCAGAGATACACAGAGAAACCCTGTTTCAAAAAACAAACAAGAAAGGAAGGAAGGAAAGAAGGAAGGAAGGAAGGAAGGAAGGAAGGAAGGAAGGAAAAAAGAAAGGAAGGAAGGAAGGAAGGAAAGAAAGAAAGAAAGAAAGAAAGAAAGAAAGAAAGAAAGAAAGAAGAAAAAATAAAACGAAATGGTCTACTCCAAACACCATTGAGATCCTGGCATAGCCCCTTGGCTACATGGATATCAGCTGCAGGCCAGGCCAGCATCATTTAGAGCTGATGCTGTCTCCTAGCAGCTGCTGGATACCTTGCATTCCTCTGCTCAATCTCTGGGAACGGCCCACATGAACTGTTCCTTTCCATTTCTAACTTCCCTCTCCCTCTCCCCTCAGTGACCTGCAACTACCTCTCAAACAACGACTTGTATACTCAAGCTCCAGCATCTAGCTTTGGGAGAATTCAAACTGAACTAGCTTTTTGTTTGTTTGGTTGATTGGCTTGTTGATTTTTTTTATTTATTTTTTTTGTAGTGGGAAAGAATGTGGCCTTGAAATACATTGTATGACACGAACTCTGTGATCTTGGGCACACAGTTCTTAACCATCTTTGTCCCATAGCTTTTTCATGTGTAAAGCAGAGAGAATGGAATCGGCTACATTCTGGGGTTAGTATAGCAGTGGTAGGGATGAGGTGGAACCTGTCCCCCTATGTTTTATCTTTGGGAGGAAAATGACCAAGCGCTTCAGCCCACAGTATGGTTAGGTTAGGGACGAGACAGAAGAGAAATCTAGTCAGTGATTCCTGCGGGGGGGTGGGGAGGGGGGTCATGAGTCAGCTGTGAAGTTACTTCTCTGGGCCTGCTTTGCTTTGGGTTATGAGGCCGTTCAAAATCAACAGCACTCCTCTTAGTGCTTCATGGCAAGGAACAGGAGTTATCAAAGAAAGACAGATTATTTTAATAATTCCTATAACGAAGAGCATTTAATTGTTACAGAAATGTTAATGAAAATGGTATCTAATACAATATGTTTTATCTTTTCCATTCTTTTCTGACAGCCTGGGTTTACTATTTTAAATGTATTGCTGATGGCAGCTGCCTCCCCGGGTAGAGTCCAACCCCACGTTTCTATTCATTTGTGAGTATGTTGTGTAAGTTTCAAGGAAGTGATTGAAAACAGAGGTTGAGAGCCACAGTGGGTATTTGCTGGGGCTAGTGGGTGGCTGACTAAGGGTGACGAGGGGTTCAGGCTTGCCCTAGCCTTTCCCTATACACTTCTACGCGGCTGTACACCTAGCCAGCATTCCTTCTGGACGATATCTTAGGCAAAGTATAGATGGTGCACCATGGTGCCAGCAATATTAGGAAACTCAATAGACCAAGAGAATACCAGGTTCTTCCCTAAACCTCTGAAGTCTACTTTTACCCGTATTTCCTTGTATTTCTAATGTGCACTGCAATTTGAGAAACTCTGTCTAAGGAATAAAGATCTCTTCCTTGACCCAGGCGGTGGTGGCGCACGCCTTTAATCCCAGCACTCGGGAGGCAGCGGCAGGCAGATCTCTGTGAGTTCGAGGCCAGCCTGGTCTACAAGAGCTAGTTCCAGGACAGGCACCAAAGCTACAGAGAAACCCTGTCTCGAAAAAAACAAACAAACAAACAAAAGATCTCTTCTTTGCTGGTCCCTCCTCATAGGGTAGGAGTCTACATAGTCCCATACTCCATTCCAGAGGGGCTGATGGTGGAAATTGAGAGCAGCCCCTCTTCCACTGCTTTCCCATGAGGTAAATGAAGAAAGAAAACAATTGAGAGAAAATGGGATAGGGAAGAAGGGAGAGAAGAGACAAGCAGCCAATAGGCATTAGCAGGTGAGAGATGAATAATACGTTAAGTCATTGATAATCAAATTGTAACCCACAGAATCGTAGAGGTATAGAGTAAGGGACTAGCTGGAGACAGACAGGTCTTGTTAGGAAAGGGAAATAGAATTGATAGTTATGGCGGAATTGGGGGGCATGGCTCAAATGGGAGGATCAAATGAGGAGAGCGGGGAGAGGGCATGAGGCAGGGAATATTGGGAAAGACAGACAGCTAAAAATTAAGGGTCATCTGAGAGGTAGTATGGTAACCTAATAGAGTAGAAGCTTCCATATATATATGGAGTATCAGAATCCACCTGGCCATCTCTTATCACCAAATGAAGCACCCAGTGCCAGGACTGGGTTTCATCTCATTGAGTTGCTGGTCAAAGGGGTCCCATGGGAACTCCCAAACTACCTAGGCCGTTACCAAAACTCTTGGTTGTTCACAAACTGACAGCAAACCCCATTGCTAAAGATAGCACCTACACATTACTCATTGACCATGGAGAAGTCGATCTGGTTCCCATATAGAGTCTGGACCCCTTTTCTGGTTTTTTTCTGCCAGCCGCAGGCTGTTCACATATCTTGGTCCCCACCTCCATTGTCAAAGCCAACAGCTCGGTGCCATGCTGGCTCTACTTCCATTGCCATCTCTTCTCTAGCTCTTGCATTTTGCTCCCCTTGTTTACTTTTGGCAGCTCTGTGATTCTACTGGGCATTCTCAGACGGTCTTCCTATGCTGCAGTCACCTGACTAGGAACCTCTATTCCATCTGTAGGTATATTTCTCTTTTGCTATGTGGTAACTTACTCAAAGTCTAGGATCAGGATGTGGGCATCTTCAGAGGAGCCCTTATTTTCCCAGTTGATCACTAGAACAATCCTACAACCGAAGCGCACCTTTCTCTTCCTGCTCACGTCTCTGCATTCTCTGGACAGGACCTCTGCCCTGGAACTTCCTGTCCCTTCTTTGCTTTTGACGGTCTTTTTAGAGTCAGATCTGTCTTTATTTTGGGAACAACAACTATTGAGATGGAGCCCAGAGAGCCCAGCTTTATTCCTACCGCGAGTGGATGGAGGGGGTGACTCGGGCCATTGGGTCAGGCTCTGTGTGTTCACTCCCTTCCATGTTTATACTTGGGAAGTTTTATGGTCCTGATAGCTAAGAGGGAGGTTAGATGGTTCCGCAGCAGTCCAGGGAGGAATTTAAAGTCATGAGCTAAAAGAAGAACTGCCCCTGACCCAAGGAAAATCTGCAACCTCTGCTCACGGAGGAAGTCTGGCTAGGGGTGAAGAGATGGTCTTGTAGTTAAGGGTGTGTCATGTGTGCCAGATGTTCTGTCGGGCACATCCCCCTATAAAATTGACTCTTGTAATTTCCTTAAGACCCAAAATGCATTCTTCGACAATTGTGAGAGCGTAGAAGTATCCATCTTTTTGAGAAAAAAAATGTTTATTTTGATGTCACAAAAGGTGAGCACAAGTCAAGTCATACAAAAAGTGGAAATATTAGCTTAATAATATTTCGAGAGTGTAAAAAAATAAATGCTTCGGCTGATTTGCTTGTATATCCTTGGGGCAAAGTGACCACCTATTTTAGTTGACTGTGGCGATTGGGCTTTGCCTGGTTATAGAAATTTAATTGCTTGTAGTCATGAGGGTTATAATGAAGAATATTAAGTAAATACTCTTCCCAGGCTCCACAGTTATGGTGAGATGAATTTTAGGTGAAATTCAGATGAAAATCTTTTAGTGGCACCAGCCACTTACTGAGGGGAAACCAGGAAATAGAACACTCCTCAGAACAAAGGGAATTCCTAATCTTATAGACTTTAGTGGGGAGAGGTCTCTAGCTTACAAGGTCTCTGAGTGTTGGTGGAGACTGCTTGTTTGTTACCCTGCTGCCCAGACCAGCAAGGGTCTGTCCAGTGTCCAGCGTCTGTCTCGTACTGTGCTATGCAGCTTCTTCTGACTCTGCCTACTCTCTCCTCCTCTCTCCGCTTGGTATTCCCACCTTGCCCTATCTGTGCTATAATAGGCCCCAAACAGCTTCTTTATTAACCAATGGTATTCACAGCAAACAGAGGGGAGCATCTGAGTTTAATGAAAAAACTAGGTTAAGAAATCAGACTGTCACTCTGCAAGCCAATCCTTTGTCCCACTCTGTCTTGAGTTTTGACAGTTTAAGGGTGGTACTAGATAGGCTATGAGGTGTGGTTGATCCCCCTCCAGGGGCAGCGCCTGTCATCTAACAAGGGTCTTTCTCAAAGGGCCTCGGTTGCTTTGTTTGACTTCTTCCATAATCATGGTATCCTGTTCCAAAGGCAGTTCCAAAAGGAAGTAAAATCATACACAAGCAATGGCAGGATGGAGCACCAGCTTTCCAATCTCCCTACTTTTAAGAGCCTACTGTTGTATAGGTATTAGTTTTAATGAGTTTTTTCTTTTAAAAGTGCTCAAACATGGATAAGAAAGATGGCTCAGTGGGTTAAGGCACTTGCCACCGAACCTGAGAACCTGGTTTTGATCTTCAGGACCTATATGGTAGAAGAAGAGAACCCGCTCCCACAAGTTGTCCTTTGACCTCTGCATGAAATGGCCCACACCCAACCCATCCCACCCCCACACATAGGTACATAAAACAAATTAAGTGTAACAAAAAATTAATGGTCAAGCAAATGATTCACTCTTTATACTTTTCTTGGATTCATGGTAATTCACAAACATAGGGTAGTGGGCGTTGAGGCTGGGGAATGACAGTGACTGGGACTAAAAGACCTTCCTCTCATTTCTCACTGCCAAGATGAATTTTTGTGACTTATTCCCGCTGCAGATTGTCCCTGGTATTATTTTCTGAGTGACCAGGCTTTAATAGCTTTTAATAGCTTTGGGAGAGGGATAAAGGACAGCGTGTAATGTAGTGTGCCCTGTGTCCTGCAGGCCCGCAGGAATGGCCTTGATTGGGGGCATGGTTTTCTTCTGGGGGCCGGGATAAAAGCAGAAGGGTATGCTGAATTATGATATTGTAATGAGAGTGTTTTGAGAACATAGTGTGAGAACGATTGCTTTTAGGAGGGCAGGTCATCCCAGGGTGTCACTGCCAACTTCATTCTATACACATCTCCTTTTTCCTGTTGGGGGATGGTATCACTTCATAAATGTGACCTTAGTCATTATCATAATGTATTTTCCCAAAGTCTGGAAAGGGCCAAAATACTTCAAAGGGACTTGTGGCTATTGATGTAACATCATTAAATTCTACTAGAAACATGAAGACATAATACTGACACTTCAGACTATTTTGGGCTAAAGAATGTAAATAGACAATGTTTCAAACAGAAACATCTCCAACCCTCTGATATCAAAAATAACAAGTTTGCAACAGTCAGAATATCAAGGCGTTCTGGCCACAAAAAAGATCTCCAATGGAATCGCAAACCATAGTGATAAAACACAGGCTTAAAATAACAGTTTCAACTATTTTTAGAATCCTTTTTCTCCGAAGGAGGTCAAAGTAATGGAGACATTTGATCATTTTCCCCCATCTTGCTTCTCCTAGAGGGGGAAGTATAGGCAGGACTGGGCCAGAGCAAGGCGGAGAAAATAGCCATTGCGTGAGTAGCGTGTCTCGCCTGACTACTGTGTGCAAGGGATGTAACAGTGGGTTAAACACACAGACATTGCATCAACAGCCCCACCACTTCCAGGCTCAGGTGACTAACCTTTCTCTGTGATACCTCCCTAATATCATGCCAGACTTATTACAGGAACTGCCTCATAGGCTTGCTGTTAGAATTGTCTATCTAAAGCATTTCATAGTACCTGTGTCCCTCAATATCCAACAGGGGTTGATTGGTTCCAGGACCCCCTTAGATAATACAAGTCACAGATGCCCAAGTCCCTTATATAAAATAGCACAGAGTTGTGGATAACATTTTCATTCTTTCTGTTATCTCTGAACTCTCTCTGAATCACTAATAAGCTCAAATATAATGTGACATGAGTCAGAAGTTGCCATGCTCTATTATTTAGACAAAAATCAGTGTTCTTTTTTAATATATACATTTTTCCTAAATATTTTCAATCTCCGAGTGTCCGAATCTTCATTCAGGCACCCACAAATGTGGTGGGTCCAGGAAGAGAGGTCCAAAAGAAGCACACATAATTACAAAATAAGTGTTTAGGTAAAAGTATAACTGCCAACAGGAGCGGCACACCATCAAGAGAAAGTGATGCTCTAGCTAATGAAGGAAAAAAAAGATTTCAGACTTCGAGAGGAGGAATCCCTCTAGGAGGAAGCAGGGTATGACCAAAACTTTGCTATGACACAGGGGACAGTTGCAGGGAGCCACTTAGCAGAGCACGGATTTTAGCCAAAAATCAGTCAATCCCTTTTCCTTTCTTTCTTCCTTCCTTTTCTTTTCTTCTTTTTTCTCTCTCTTTTCCTCTCTCTCCCCTCTCTTTCTTTTCTTCCTTCCTTCATTTCTTCCTTTCTTTTCTTCACAAGCTCACATTTTTATATAAGTGGGGCAGCTGGAAAGTTCATTGGATAGGTACTAGGATGCCTGAAAAAAAAAAAAAAGACTTGTGCTGTAAGCATCAGGTTCCCCCCCCCCCTCAGCAGGGTCAAGTGTCTGGAGTCTGATCAGGGGAAGGGAGCTGAAAAGAAAATCTTGTATGGAGTCAGCTGAACATGAGAGGGCTCCTTAAATGATGCTAACTGACCAAGGGAATTTTCTGGTGCTCAATGTAAGACAAAAGAACCAAGGCTTAGCCTAGAATGCTAGAAAGGTCTCAATAAAAACATCTTAGAGGCTAGGGAGAAAGCTCGGCTCATAAAGTACTTGTGATCAAAGCATGAAGGCCTGAATTTTGATTCCCATCACCTATAAAAAAAGTTTGAGATGGCACTGTAATCCTAATGTTGAGACAGAGACAGGAGGATCCCTGGAGCCTGTTGGCCAGCTACTCTAATTGAATTGGTAAGCTCCAAGTGCAACAAGAGAGGCTGTCATAAAAAATAAGGTGGAGAGAGCTGGGGGATAACATCCTGAATGTAATTAGGGCTTCCACATATATAGGCATATGTGTATCCATGCACCCACACACATGTACACATACAAATATAAATACACAAACACCCCTTCATACACACTGACATATTGTTAATAGAGAAGAGTCTCACAGAGACACTACTCTGGAAGAATAGTGAGTATGTGGCCTCTGATTGCTCAGGAAATATTAAGTGAGCGCTGTAGATACAGTGAGCTGCTGAAGGTCAGGAGGGCCCCTTGGAGCACAGAGGTGACGTTACAGTAGGCTGACTTGATTCTTTGTTTTATTATAAATCAGATAGTTCTATTGTTGGAGAGGAAGAAGCAACCAGCCGTTGGCTAAAACAGAGAACAAACAAAAAATAAAATTTGAGACTTGAGACTGTTATCCGTATTTTTGCTTGCATACAAAAAAAAATCTCATGATCCAAAAACGTAAATTTCAGGAAAGGTTGTTCTAATCACGACAACTAGCATTTGCTAAACACTTAGAGACAGGTACTATTACATATCAGCTCACTTCATTCTTAATTAAGTAGGTATATCCTTATTATCTGCAAACTATTGGTTTGCAGGTGGGCGAGAAGAGGAATAAAAAGATTATTTTATAGCCTCAGAAGCTTAGTCTTCCTGTTAGCAGTATCATAATTAGCATTGCTCTGTTAGCATAGATTCCATGAATAGATTCTGAGCTGCTCTGATGCCGATGTCATCACTATTTCTACTAATGTCTAGAGACTCACAGCCTTGTGCCTGAAAGGCTCTACTTGTTAGTCTCTGACTGGAGTTAACACGGATCTCAGAGGCATTGGTATTGGGAGTGTTGTGCTGTAACCGGCCCAGTTTCGTATGCTGCTCCAGCACTCAAAACAGTCACTGCAGCTAACACCTGTGGAACTGGTTCACGTGCTGGCCCTTACCTCACCCAGGAGGACCTCCCTGGTGGTCAGTAAGCCAAGCAGGGAAAAGAGGGAAAAAATGTGAGTCTCACTGGGTCTTTGCTTTTCAGTCATTTGGTCACCAACAAAAGGGCCACAGAAACCCTGTCTCGATAAACAAAACAAATAACAACAACAAAAAAGGGCTGTCAGCCCTCCATAACAGAATCACATCCAGATCTTCAAATTACTAGAGCTGAATAAGTTCTCTACCCATGAGTTCCCCTATCTATAAATCAGTATTATCACAGCACCCGCCTTGTGCACTCAGTATCTGTTAGTCACTGTTTCTGGGAATTCTCAAGCCTTCATGGGGATATTAGGGACTAGAGTCCAACCACATCTTAGAAATGATAATAATGATATCTAAGAACCGGTTATGACATGAGTACAGAAGAAGACTGACACATAGTATTTCGCAAGTATACCGCAATGCCGCTGAACTGTAACGTGAGCTTCTCCATCAATTAGGAAGCAGAGCAAAAGGAAAGAATGGCAGAATTGAAAGGGAAGGACCCCAGCAGCCTTGATTTGAGAAAATACAATCGTCAAGTGTGCTGATCAGTTACGTCTGAGGAACACTTTCCTGAGCACTTTTAAAGCTATGAACTCCGAGATGCTGTTAATCTAGAAGCCCTGGGAGTCTTCTTCTCTGCCCGCTTTCCCTGTTCTTCCTCTTCTTCCTGTTCCTGTTCTTCTTCCTCCTGCTCTTCCTCTTCTTCCTGCTCCTGTTCTTCCTATTCTTCCTCCTCCTGGTCCTCCTCCTCTTCCTCCTACTTTTCCTTTTCTTCCTGATCTTCTTCTTCTTGATGTTCCTCTTCTTTCTCCTCCTGTTCCTCCCCCTTCTTCCTTCTCCTGCTCTTCCTCTTCTTCTTCCTTCTCCTCTTCGAACTTTTTTCCAAGATCTTCTTTTTAAATAAAAGTTTCCTAGATAATTGTTGGGTGCTTGGAAGCTTGGTCACCATCCACCCAAGGACTGACAAAAAGCATCCCACCAGGATCCAAATCGATTTACAGCCGTACAACAGCTGCACACTGAGGTTTCAGAAAATGGTGTCAATGCCAGGCTTTCAGTTATTAATTAACCAGGGAAATAAGAATGAACTAATTTTGTGGAATATTAACATCGAGTCAAGAATATTTATCTTCTGGAGATCCAAACTAGTCTGATTCCAAAACTGGATACCCAGTAAAAAGATGCACAGGGCTTAGTTGCTGTAGGGTAATGACAGTGAAATCTACCGTATCTCAAAACTTCATCCTTTAATAACACTAGTCATTAAAAGCATTGGCAATGTCTTCCATGAAACTAGAAGCCAAGGAAAACCCTGACATACCACACATGCAGAAAAGCAATGAGAAGAGACTAGGACCTTAGGAGACTGGAAAAGATGAGAGAAGGTATGATTGACAGCCACATAAAACTCACTGAATTTCTCTGGATCCATTCCCATCCTTCATGGTTGGGAGATTGTACCTTTCCATCTTTTTTTTTCTTTTTCAGGAAACTAATGGAGGATGTACTGACCAAAATAGGAGATAAACCAGGGAAGAGGAAGGCAGACTTTTAGGAAACCGGAGCCCACACAGGAAGGAGGTGAAGGGAAATCCCAGGATGATGACGCAGGGAAGTCCCCAACAACAGCTGTGCAACAAGCATGAACAAGCGGCCCGGAGTGGAGCCATACAGAAGATTCCAGGGAAAAAAAATATATATATGTATGTATGTATATATATATATATATGTATATATATATAGAAATATATATTCAATTGAATTCGATATATATATTGAAATTGAACAGTTTCCAGTGAGTATGAAAATATGAAAGGTTTAATGTTGATTCTATACAGCCATAGCAAGGCTTGATATAGTTTTTTTTAAACTTGATCAAATAAAACATCAGGTAATGATTAAGTTCCAGGAAAAAAAACAAAAAGTTATGCAAAAATAAGAAAACCACATATCACTTGCCTTTGAAATGAGTCATCATCAGGGAAACACTAAGCAGGGATTCAACCAAAATTAGGGTAAATGTATTGAAGTAAAATGAGAGTCGAAGTGCTCATCCACTACAATAAACAGTAGATTTTATTAATAGGAGTCAAGAGATTAAGTATTGGAAATGTGTTAGCATTCTATAGTAACTACACAACGACACAGGTGCACAAAGACACACATCAAGAACTAAAAATCGGTGCCTCTAAAGAACGGGACAGAGAGGGGTGTGTGTGTGTGTGTGTGTGGGTATGCACATGTGCGTGCTTTCTTGGAATATGTTAGTTTTATTTTTCCAGAGTCTAAACTCTAATGTTTTATTATAAACTTCCTTGAAGCAGAGTGCCGTGATGTTAAGTGTGTTGATTCTAAATAAAACGAAACCAGAGTTCAATTCGAATGCCACAGTGGAGAAGTTCTGTGAGAAGGGAGGAGTTTCTTCTGCTCTGCATCAACTCAACTCAGAAGAGCGGCAGGAACAGGGCTCGGCTCACGGGTGTGCACAGTTAAAGGGTCATGTCCAATCAGGGCTCGGCTCACAGGTGTGCACGGTTAAAGGGTCTTGCCCTTGTAAACTCTTTGTTATAAGCCTGGCACATAGCAAACACCCAGTAAATCTTATTTCACTTTTATAATTAAGTTTATATATTGCCTTGGTAAGAAAAAACCATTTAAAAGAAAGCAGGTAGGACGAGCAGAGATGCGTGGCAAGGGCATATTAGAGAGGGGTCCTCCTCGCCTTGCCCAATCTGATGCTGCATCCTGGCTTACTGTAGTCAATAAAGGGCACCAAGTGAGGAGTGATGCTTGTGAGCCGACAGGAAATGAGGAATGCTAGGTGGCTGTGCCTTTAAGAGAGGGGGCTGAAGCTGCCACTTGCATCCTTATTTGAAAACAGATTTGTTGCACCAGTATTTTTTTTAAAGTGTTCTTCCCAGTGGGTCTCTGACATCGAATGAATCCACCTTCTTGCCCTGTGTCTGTGGAGAAGGAAGGGCAGTGGGATTTTGCTCCTGATATCTCAGGCCTCAATGTGGGCCTCTTCCAGTCCCGTCTTTGAAGTTGGGGATGGTACAGTTTCCCTGCAGCTCTCTCCCTGCCTCAGCCAGCTGAGGAACATTGACTAGTCCAGATTGAAGACAGGCTGCAGGCAGCCATGTGGTTGTTCACCTGACTGTGGCTCAATCAAACCAGCTCATTGGTACTGTTTCCAGCTCATGGTAGGTACAACTGGCTAAAAATCGGCCTGGCTGATACAGCTGGAACCTGGTTTCTTTTCTCCTGGAGAGCAATGCCTGCAGGGCTCCTATTAGGAGACATTTGCATCTGCTGACTCACCCTGCCTGGGAGCTCTCCAGGCCTGCACCCCATCATTCTCCTGGAATCCACTAAGCGCCAGCTATCTGGAGCCCAGTCTCTCATACTCACTGCCTTTTGGGAAAAGTTCACTGATGTCACTGGAACGCCACCATCTTCATCGTAAACTGAATGCTGGAGTCTGGCTCTGCTGTCTCCTTCAATCCTGCCTGGACTCAGAGCCTTCAGATCTGTCCCCCTTCCTAACCCAGGTATTCACTTAGCCTGGCTCACCACTTTCTGTATACTTACCTCTGACCTAAGTGGATATAGTCTAAACATTTAGACCCCAAACGCAAACTGAAATTGAATCCCCACTGTGGCGTATGACAAGGTGGGGTCTATTAAAAAGCAATTAGGTCCTGAGGGTCCACACGTGTGAGTGGGGTGGGATTTATAAAAGAAGCTTGTGGAAGCTTGCGTTCCAGTTCTAGCTCATGAGTACGGATAGCAGGCGCTGCACGGGAGGGAGAGGAGGTTTCTCATACACCAGACCTTCCGGTGCTTTGATCTTGGCCTCGTAGTTCCCAGAGCTGTGAGTAAACCTTTGATGCTTTCTGTGGGGCTCTTTCTGCGGTGCTTTGTCTCAGCCGTCCGAGCGGACCAACGCGAGCGAGTGGGTGACGCCATAGCCCTTCTGTGAGGACTATAATGGGATTCTTTAAGCTTAACAAATGTTTGGAAAGGCTAGAGGAATATTTGGATTCGGACAGGAGAACCAAGTGGCAGGCTCAGAGATGAAGCAGCTTTTGGCTGCATGAGGTGTGCGGGCGGAAAGCGCGTGGCATCCAGGGCAGCTGGAGTCCTTGGACAGGACCACTAAGGCTTGACTACTACTCCCTCAGTGGCCTCAGTGAGTCACTTGTGTTTGGTCTTTTGGTTTCCTTGTTTTTAAGTGATAACAATGCTTCAGCAGTGTGAGGTGAGGTTTTCAGATTGCTTCAGAGACCATCCAAGAAATGAGGGCTTAGCACTGTGATGTTGTTTGGGTGTTTAGGTGAGAGAGAAAGAGAGAGAGAGAGAGAGAGAGAGAGAGAGAGAGAGAGAGAGAGAGAGAGAGAGAGAGAGAGAGAGAGAGACAGAGAGAGAGACAGAGAGAGACAGAGAGAGAGAGACAGAGAGAGAGAGAGAGAGAGAGAGAGAGAGAGAGAGAATGAGGTGATGGGCTCTGAGATCACAAGAGATGAAGAGACATAGAGACATTCAGTGGTTTGGCCTAGAATCTAGAACTCAAGGCAGGAAGAAGGTGAGAAGCTATATTGTTGGTCAAAGTTTGTCAGTCATGAAGAGCCAGAGCCAGGGGCCTGTGAACATCATTACGCGTCAAAGGCTACACCCTGCTTACTCACTTTCTGGGCACAGGAAGCAGCCTGCTGCTCACCACCGTATGAGCTTCCTGTTTCTGCTGCAACAAATGAAAACAATACAAATCTGTCATCTGGTGCCACGGGCTAAAATCTGGTTGTTGGTAGAGATGCACTCACTGCCTCAGGAGGCTGCGGTGTGTGTGGGGGGGGTGGGGGGGGGGAATCTGCTTTGCTTTTTCCGTCTCCTAGGGACCATGCATCCTTGGTTTGTGGAACACTTTGCATGACTCCAGCCTCTGCTTTTGGGGCTGATCTCCTTGCCTCCATTCCCCCAAGGACTCGCTGTTGTCATTGCCTGGTCAGCCTTCCCAAATCAGCACGTACACCATGATGCACTGGCCTTCTCAAGCGTGTGACTCACGGGGCCGTGGACAAAACTGAATTGTTACCAGCAGAACTCTACAGCTGGCAGAGCTGGGGATTTCGTTGGGAAACAGATAATACAGACACCAGTATCGCCCTCATTTATCTTTGGTTTGTTTGTCTATTTCATTCTTCAAAATGTTCTTGACACCTTCTCCAAGTGAAAATTTTCCTGTAGTCCTCAACCAGCCTATTTCTCAGTCCTTTTCCAGTTGGGCATAATTTGTCCACCTTTGCTAAATGCCTCAAGCTCTTCCTCAGCTTCCTATCACTGGGTCACCAAATCCACTGATAGCCATGATTGGTAAGAGAAGGCACAAAAAAGAAGAATGTATTCCTAGATTGGTGTAGATTCTCATGGTAAGACAACAACAAAAACAATGAACAAGCAAACAAAAAATGTAGTTGGAAGCTGAAAGGGCAAGTAGCAATTGTTTGTTTGTTTGGTTGGGTTTTTTTTATAAAAATCCTAATGCCGAGGAGGGACTCTAGTTCTCAAAATCTCTAAAAAGAAATCCCCATGAACTGGTGCCACTTGGAATGATCTGAAGCACAGACCATGAGAAAGGTGTGGGGGCTTGAGAGTCAAGCCAAGCTCAGCCCCCCTGTACTTCCTGAATCAAATCACTAACACTACCAAGGCCTTGGGTACTTCACATGCATGTGACAGTTTGAAAAGCATGAGCTCGGCAGGTGCAACAGTATTAGAACCTCCTGGCCAACTCACGTCACAGACTGCCAGGTCCCAGCTCACAGGTCTTCAAGAGAGTCCAGGACTCTCATCTAACATGTTCCCTGGGGACCATATTTTGAGAATCACTGGTGTAGAGCAGTAGGGGATGGGGAAGATTTGGAGGAAGTCCCGGTATCTCTCAGGGCAAGTCATGCCACCATCTTGGTTTCTCCACCAAAGTGAGCTAAATAGTTACCTGCCTTATCTACACAGAACAGTTTAAGAACCCTAAAAAATTACTTCTAGTCAAACAAGGAGACTGTCTTTAGAACATCTGAGACACCATTAGTTGAACACCCCTCTACAGTCTGTCAGAGTCCCTCATTCTATGGAAACCTTTCTTGGGAACAAAAGCCCAAGTTTCTCTCGAGAGTGGGGATGACAACTTGTAGGGTTGTCACAGTTTCTAGGTAACTTTCTTTCTCCTTCCTCCTTCTTTGTTTCTCCTCCCTGACAGAGTCCTGAATAAATCACAATGACTTCCACTTAACTAATCTGTAATCTCCAGGCAAGTTATTTTATAATCTATAGACACACAATACTTCCCTGGGAAAACATCAAAGAAGGTTTTATTAGTTTCATTTTGTGGATGGCTAACTTACCTGCCCCAAATTGCTTGGAGTGAAGACCTGATCATTACCCACAGATGCGTGTGGTCATTCAGGTTTGTTGGCTTCAGCAGTTCTCCTGAGAGGAAGGGTCACTGCGATAAGTGAACAGGAGCTATGGTATGACTCATTGTGGACAAAATAAAGAATGGGAAGAATCAGATTCTTCCTCTTGGAGCCCTTTGCATTGCTTTCTTTCTCCTCCAACTTCTTTCTCGGATCTCGTTTTTGTTGTTTGTTTGCTTTGCTTTGTTTTTGAAGTTTTCTAGATGATTAGTGGGTGTGTAAGAGCATGGCTACCATCCATCCAAACACTGAGAAAGAGCATCCCACCAGCATCCAAGTGGACTTGTAGCCACACAACAGCCAGTCCAAGTATTGATATTTCAGTCAAGAAGAAGCCTAGTGGCCCTGCGAAGAGTGTAGTTAATGCAATGGCTTAGGGACAGTAAGTGGGAAAATCTCAGGGCCCTGGGTGTCTAAGGACCTGAAGGCTTGCCCCAACCCTGTGTGTGCTTGGGAAGGAGCCCTCATAATATAGGTGAGCAAATGAGTAGGCAAAGATCTCATTGACCAAGCGATGAGTGTGCAAGTCTTTTATCCCTTGGTCCTCACTGAGCAGATCTGTAGTAACTTTGCCAGGATGGAGGTAAGGTTATAGCCTTTGCCTACTGCATAAGAGAATTAAATGCATCATGTCAGTCTGGTTCTTGGATTTTTTTTTTCTGTCTTGTTTGTTTTGTCTACCTGCTAGCTCTTTACTCCTGTAATCCTCTGATATGTCTCATTTTCTCTCCTTAGCCTAATCTCTCACCTGTGTATGGCCAATGCATATATGATCCTGTTGAACACTCTGCTGCCAAGGGATGGGAAGCCATGGGCATCTTCCTTCCTGGTAAGTGCTACCTATTCTCTAGATGTGTTTTCTTTGTGTGATTAGGTATTTTTTATATCTATGTCTCACATTTATTAGGTATTTTCTGTGCATCTGGTTCTGTGCTGATATCTAAAACATAGATACCCTCCTTTATTCTTATATAGCAAGTAATATTACCATTTTATAGAAGAAACAAAGAGAGGTTAAGTAAGAATTTGCTGTAAAATGCATTGTCTTCCAGATTTCTAAAGCTGATTCTTTTTAAGAGGATCTCAAGGAGAAGGTTTCTCCAAACCTGACACAGAAAACTGTGAGCTTTAAGTGCATATATGGGGAAGTCTGGAGAGAGTGCTTTCTGAGTTATCTTTTAGCAAGATGATAGGCTTCAGGTGAGGCCATGTGATGTGTAATGAGAGGACCCTAGGCAGAGTACCATCTTCCGTTCACTTCAGAATCTTTGCTTCTTGTTGAAGACCATGAACATTTACAGAGGGAGGAAGAAAATAATACCTAGAGAAAACAAGTATATTCTCTCACTCGTGCTAGGAAGTATGCCTCCTGCCCTTGGCATACCCCTGGCAATGAGACAGCTGGCATTAACATGGCTGTAAATCAACCTAGCATTTAAGCAGTGGTCCATTAATCTGGTCAGGGAATAAAGTGAGTAAGGACTCTGATCCATTTCCTTATGACCCACTTCTGTAGTAGATAATCACAGTAGAACACATCCCAAACTGGAAATCGGATGGCCAGGGAACTTGGTTGGTCCTGACTAATGTTAGCAATGTGATTGTGACTGTGTGACTTTGTCTCTAGGCTTGCTTGTCAGTTCTCATCTGTGGATGGAGGTTTATGTCTGTTCTCACTTAGGGAGGATAGATCCCAGAATCAACTGAGATATAGAATGGAGACTTAAAAAAATCAACGGCTTTAATTTCCTAGTGGTATCATTATGTCCCATAGTCTCAGAAGGCCTGGGATTAGGGGATGTTGAGAAGTTCAAGTTCTAGGTCACTTGAGAAGCAGCACTCATCGGGAGACTCAGGATACGCTTTTAAGGCAGTGAGCAGGTTGATGCTGGCTTTTGGCTGGAGGCTCTGGTCCATCACTACATGGGTCTCTCTAGAGGACTGTTTTAGTGATCTTACAACTTCCAGCTGACTGCCCTCCCAGCAGGCCTTCCCTTAGAAACACAAATCAGCTCTACACTGTATGGAGCACAAAGCAGAAGTCAAGGATCATTAGGGACCTTTGAGAGGCCATTCTGTAGGTGGTTACTGTGGATGTTGTCAGATTTATTGTTCTAGCTGACAGTGTTGCTCTAAGCTGGAACTACTGCTAGCTTCCATGATGACTTTGGCTAAAATTCAGGCTGTCCCTCAGCGTGACCACTCTTTCTGCGTTCTGAACTTATGACTCCAGAATGTGTGTTCCAACGGCTAGTTGGAAGAGGAGGGAAGAGTGCAGATGACAGCCAAGGTCAGGGCAGGAAGTGCTGTGGATATTTTAAAGAGCATGGGGAAGGGCTGCTGAAAGACTCGGGATAGCTTCCGGACCTGAAGCCAACGGTGCCATGCTCAGACCTCATTGTTCCTGCTATAAGAGGCAGAGGAAGAATCTACCTAAGGCGGTGGTTTCACAAGTCTGCCCCAACCGATCTTCTGTCCATCTTGCCAGCAAAATATGAAGTGTAAGCTTCACTTCCTGTGCCTTTTTCCTGTTCGTTTTTTTGTGTTGGGGTCAGCCGTCCCCTACGGAAACAGTTAGAAAGGCTGTTCAAGGGCCAAGAATAAGGCTCAGTCAACTCCCTCTGGCTTGCAATGTCGCCTTTAACCAGGATGAAATATGATCTAATCTGAATGTAGTTCTGTTTTAATCAAGACATTATCAAATGGTGCCAGAGAAGAGCCCTGCTTGGAGGCCGGCAGTGGGGAATTCATACTTAATGCTCGAGATGCTACAGGACTTTGTATAGTGCCAACAAGGCACTCAGAACGTGGTGCAATCACCATGGTCCCCTCTATTCTCACTACTGAGCTTCTATTCAGGGATGCCAAGAAGCTTACGAGATGCTCCAATGATGGAATGGCACGGCTTCAACAACCTTCCTAGGGGTAACATCTCCCTGACTACCTCTAACTATAGTTTGTTTGTTTTCATTTAAGGGAAAGAATTGTCTTTCCTGGCAACTCCTGGCCACACTGTCTGTCTTACGTGGTCCTGGACACTGCATGCTATAAGTCATTGGTGGGAGGAGGTGACATGAGAAATTCCCCTTTTCCACAGAAAAGGGGTGTGTGCAGGGAGGGCTCATTGCCGTCGCTGCTCTTCCCACTTCCTTCCTTTGATGTGAACGTGCTGGCTTCAGTGGAGCAGTCTTATTTAGTGGGCATGAGACAACCAAAAATATAGCTAAAAGTCCCACATGGGAAGCAAAGAAGAAAAAGAGCCCAAGTCTTGGATGACATTGTGTTTCCATCAAGATATTGAGTATGGAAGTCCCTTGCAGGCAAGCTTTCTCTTACCAACTGATATTGAAGGTACATTTTAGACTGAAAGTAGAATTTTGGAAAGGCAATGCAGTTAGAGGATCAATTGAACTGACTTTGGGAGCTGGAGAGGCAAGGACAGACTGGAAAGGAACGGGATCAGAGGGACTGCTTAAGAGATGGAAGTGTAGGAGAGAGGGTGTACCAGCACAGTACACAGCTTGTCCTGAGTTCATGTCTTTAGAGGCAAGGTTTTTGCAGGTCCCTACTCCCTAACAGGTGACAATAGCTGGGGCAACTTGTATAGTGAGGGACAGCTCAGGGTTGGGAAGTTGAGCTATGGCTTTAGCATTAAACAGGCTGGGTCCTTGATCCATCATAGACTAACTCTGTGTCCTTAAGCCCTTCCTTGCACAATCTCCTTGGTTCTCATATTCCTTATTTGCAAGTTGGCAATACAATTCAACAATATAACAGTACAAACACCGTGTTTGATCCACGGTAAGTGTTTGACAATGTGAACAAAGGGTGATTACCACTATTTTTACTGCCATCTTTACCTGTTATCATAGAAATGTCTGCTTAACCAGAGACAGTTGCTCCGTCTCTCAAATGGAACCATCCTTTCTCAAAGTATATCACAACAGGATCCTTCAGAAATTGTTTCCTTTGAAGCAAACTTGTTTCATGTGTAAATAACAGAGTTTGATTTTTTTAATCCCTTTACATGGATTTTTGAATACAAAATCATTATGGGATTCTTTTTCTTCCAGCAGAAATGAAAGAATCCCATGAGACAAGAAGGTCAAAACTTTATAAACCATGACTTTTAGCTAGAGTGGTGATTTCAACATTGCCCCCGTCTGAACCAAACCTCTTAAACTGTGGCAAGTTCCAAAGAACTTATGCTTTGTTAAAGACCTCTGAGAATTGCACTCCCACAGAGGAATGAGGAGAAGCTGAGGCAGGACAGAGTTACAGTGTCAGGAAGTAACCTGGCAGCTGCCACCTCTTGCCCTCCAGTTGTCCAGAGGGCTGTGGAAGACACTGCCCCACACTTGAGTGTGAGGAAAAGCACACATGCCATGCTTCAGTCTTTGCTATTAAACAGGTAGCCTTGTAAAAGTGTTTGCATAGAAAGCTGCATTTCATGAATATGTTTTTGTAGGAAAATATATATGTGCATACTTGTTTAGCAAAATGGAATCAGGTAGTTTCTGTGTCAAGCAAATCAGGGGCTGAGCAACCACTCGGGTAGAATAGTGCTTGTCACACAAACATGAGGACCCCACTTCCATCCTCAGAACGCATATAAAAAAGCCAAGAGCACAACTACAGCCTTGGGGAGGTAAAACAAATTGATCCCCGGACCTCCCTAGTCTTGCCAGACTAGCCTAACCAGAGATTCCAGGCCATGTAAGAGACCTTATCTCACAAAACAAGGTAGATGACTCTTCAAGAATACATACACACATTCACACATGTATGCATTCCCTCATATGCACCCCCATGTATGTATACCCTATGCATCAGTTTCCATACAAACAGCAAATTAAATTATGAAAATATGAATATTATCATATTTATATATCAATAAATATTTGTGCATATCTCTATATATGTTGTTGTTATTAATATTCTATAATATATATGTGTTTTTTCATGTGGAGGTATGTATGTATGTATGTATGTGTGTATGTATGTATGTATAAATGAATAGCTACCTGCAGAGTTCAGAAGAGGGCATAGGATCCCATGGAGATGAAATTACAGGCAGTTGTCAGCCCCCCCAACATGGGTGCTGGGTAGGTAACTTGATTCACCTGGAAGAAAAGTACATGCTTTTAAATAGTGAGCCATCTCTCCAGCCGCAGAAGGTAAAACAGCTTTCTAATTTTCATTGATATCTCCTGATTTACTTTAGAGAATTTTTCATGAAATTTAAGAAATGGTCTAATATTATTAAAGGCAAGTTCTGTAAGCATACTTGCTCATATTTATTAACACCTTCAGAATTAGGAGAATGATTAGGACCTTTAAATTTATCTATTATATATACTCTCAAGCAATCAACTGTCACTTTTCATTATCAGAAATGTTAACAGTTATTCGGATATTAACTCCACTGCCTTTTAGCCACTAGTTTTTAATTAAAATTTCTTTCAGAAGTTGGTGAGTTCTATATTTGTATCAGTTACAGCCCTTGCTTCCCCCTCCCCAACTCCTTTTTTGCCCACCCACTCTCAAGTTTATAACCTCTTTCTAAATTATTTCTGCGTGTACATAAATACAGCAACTTAGTGTTGCTCATATGTGCTCAAAGCTGACTGCTTGGTTCTGGGTATCCCATCAGAATTTCCTCACACTCTTGATTTTCTCTTCATTAGGCTGGAGGATTGATTATTTATCTTGAGTAATTTTCTTCAGAGACGGTAAAGAGTGGTCATTTGTAGGGAGTATATGACTTGAGTGATCATTTGTGGGCATTATATGTCTTATGTTTCTCTTGCCTTCAGAGGTGACTTAGCTCTTGGCATGTCATATAGCTGTTGTCACAGTCCCTAACCCAGGAAGCTATAATGGAAAGTTTTTCTTTTACAAGATTCATTTTTAAAATATCTTCAATACTTAAAATATTAAGTCACATTAAGCACTTAAGTACTCAGTAGTGTTAATATTTTACTCAAAACATTCTGTTCCACTATTGTTATTTCCTGGTTACATATGAAATGCATACTTTTTTGAACCCTAGAAAAGGAACCAAACATACTAAAGCTCTTCCGCTTGTCCCCCTTGTCTTCCTTCTATTCCACCAACAGCCTTGTGAAAGCTAAACACACCTTGTATTCTCACTCTGAGACTCTGCCTGTGGACGTTATTCTTCTTGTGGCCCTTGATGTATGACAGCTCGGTCCTTTCTCACGGCAAAGTAGTTTCATTAGTGCCTCCTTGCCTGCTCTGCTCTGTTCTGGAACTTAGAGTGTGCATGCACACAGTGTCTCCGATCTATGCCCAAGGTCTTTTATTTATCTACTTATCTTGGATATCTTTTTTTCTCCTTTTCTATATTTTATTTTTCTAAGTTTTTTTGTTAACACATATTAATTCTACATATTAATGGGGTTCAGTATGATATTTTCAGACATGAATATAGAATATGCTCTATGCTGTATCAAATTCCATATCCCTTTTCTACTTCACTTTCCCCTTTCCATTCTCTAGTAAGCATTTTTTAGCTTTCACATAAGACAGAACATGCAATCTTTGCCTTTCTGTCTGGCTTATTTCATTTAACATAACAGTTACCAATTCTATCCAGTTTGGTTTAAATGACAGCATTTAGTTGCCTTATGTATGGAAAATATATATATAGTATTATATACACACAGAGAGAACATTTATTTGACCAGCTCATCTGTTGATAGAATCCTAGCTTGTGTCCATGCCTTAGTAGTTGTGAATATGCTGCAGTAAGCATGAGTATTTCTTTGGTGTGTGTATGTGTGTGTTTGTACATACATATATAATCTCCAGAAATTGGATAAATGGATCATAATGGATCATGTTGAAGCTCTATTTTTAGTTTGATTAAATTACATTTTAAATTAGTTTGCCAAGAAATGGGTGCAATCATAACATTTTATTCATGTATGTCATTGTAATTTATTAATATTCATCCCTCATACCCTACCCCTTTTCTTCTAATAGTGCCTTATTTCACATAGTTTATATATATTTAAATATATATACATATATATTACAATCGAGATTTTAAAATTCAAGGTATTTGAGGCTGGCTTATTCTGCTTAACACTATGACCTCCAAACTATCTATTTTCTGTCAAGTGGTGTGATTTCATTCTTTTATACAACCTAGTAAATCTTCTTTTTATCTATTCGTCTGTCAACAGACGTGTAAGCTGGTTCAAAATGTTGATAATTCTGAACAGTGCCATAGTAAATACAGACGGGAAGGTATCTCTACCACATTCTGACGTAAGGCCTTCAGGTGTATACCCACCAAATGGTATAATAACTAGTTCATGTGGTAGTTCAATTTCTAGTTTCTTAATCTCCCCCATACTGATTTCCATAGAGGCTGCATTCATTGCATCCCCACTAGCAATGTAGAAGGATCCTTCTCCCCTGCATCTTTGCCAGCATTTGTTGTTGTTTGCTATCTTGATGGTAACCGCTCTGCGGGGGTAAAGCTGAAATCTCGTGTTTTCATTCGCATTTCCTTGTTGCTAGGGATTCTGAATATTTTCATGTATTAATAAGCCATTTGTACCTTATTTAAGATGTTTCTATCCAATTCATTTGCTCTTCGTTATTGATTAGATGATTTAAGCATGTTTAATTTTTTTCTTTATTCTGGGTATGAAGCTTCTGTTTGATGTATAGCTGGCCAAGATTTCCTCTTGTTCTGTAGGCTGCGGCTCCATTCCTACTCCCTTTACTGTGTAGAAGGCTTTGAATTTGACGTTATTTGTTGATTCTTGCTATGAATTCCTAGGCTATTAGAGACCATTTCAAAAAGTCCTTGCTCTGTCTGGAAGTATTTTCTCTGATTTCCTCTAGCAACTTCAAGATTTCAAGTCTATATTAAGACCTTGATCCATTTTAAACTGATTTTTGTCCAGAGTGAAGGGGAATCTAGTTTCATTTCCCGATTTTGCTTGTTGAAGATGTTATTGTTTCTCTCATGTATGATTCTGGCTTCTTAGCTGAAAGTCAAGTGGTTCTATCTGTGTGATTTATATCTTTGTTCTCTATCCCATTCCATTGATTATGTGTCGTTTTCTATGCCAGTGCCATGCTGATTTTATTACTATGGCTCTGCAGTATAATTTGAAATTCAGTGTTGTGATCATCTCCAGCCTTGATCTTTCTGTTCAGGATTCCTTTAGCTCTTTGGGGCCTTTTGCACTCCCACCAGGGTTTGGGGAGAGTTTGTCTAGCTCTGTGAAGAGTATCATTGAGCTCTTGATGGAGAAGAATTGAATCTGTAGGTTGTTTTAGTTGTGTAGCTCTTTTCACATGATTCGTGAAAAGAATCAGGTTCTTCTGATTCGTGAGTGTGGGGGGGTCTTTTTTTTTACCTCTAATGTCTCCAATTTCTTTCTGCAGTGTATTAAAAGTTTCCATTGTATAGAGTCTTCCACCTTTAGAGAGGTACATTTCTGGGTATTTTGGGGTAGGTGTTGGCTTCTTTTTTTAACCTCCATATAGTTCTTTTTAGTAGCTATGATAATTTGCATTCCCACCATAAGTATAGACTTCCTTTTCCCCTACATTCTCACTAACAGGGTGGTGTGTGTGTGTATTGTGTGTGTGTGTGTGTGCTTGCACACATGTGTACATGTACCAGAGATTGAACCAGAACTTCACACATTTGAAATAAACGCTCTGCCACTCATCCGTATCCTCAACCAGTTTGTTTGGATGATAGTTGTTCTACCTGGAGCTAGATGGTATTTCATTGTGGTTTCAATTTGCATTTCCCTTATGACTAAAGATGCTGAGCATTTTTTCACATACTTCCAGGTGACAAATTATATTCTTTGTTTTGAGCAAGGGATCATTTTCCCATTTTTAAATTGGATTTAGATTTTTGGTGGAATTCTTTTAAGTAGTTTAAGTTTCTTAAATATTGTGGTTATTAACCCTCTGCCAGAGGAATAGTTGGTAAATATTTTCTACAGATTTTGTAGAGTGTCTCTTGGTGTTTCTTTTCTGTTCCATTTGCTATATAGAAACATTTTAGTTTGATGCAAATCTTTCTTGTCAGTTGTTGCTTGTAACTAAGCTTATGGGGCTCTATCCAGAAAATCATTGTACTTTTTCTTCAGCTCATTTCAGTTCCATCTCTTATAGTTAGGTCTTTGATCTTGTGTGAGTTCATTTCTCTACTGAGTGACAGACACAAGATCAAGTTTCAGTCCTCTGCATGGAGATATTAAGTTTTCCTAGCACCATTTATTAAAGCGGCTGTCCTTTCTGAGACATATGTTCTTGATGTTTTTGTTGAAAACCAGTTGTCTGTAGAAGTGTAAGTTTATTTCTGGGATCCTTGCCAGCTGATCATGTGATTATTTTATCCTTCATTATCTTGATGTGATATATTATCTTTAATGATTTTAGTACATGAAACCATCCTTGAGATGGAATCAACCTGATCACAGTAGGAGATCTTCTCGAGGTACTGAATTCCATTTGCTAGCAAGTCGGTGAGAATGTTTGTATCCCTATGCATTAGGAATAAGTCTGTGATTTTCTTTTGCTGTTGTCTGTTTTGACAATAGAGCAATGCTGGTATTGTAGATAGTTCCTTGCCTTTCTGTTCTTTGGAATGATTTGGAAGGGGAAAGTCAGCAATGGAGCCATCATGTAATCCTGGGCTCTCTGTTGGGAGATATTCTATTACTGATTTTTGTCTCATTACCCGTTACTGGCTATTGGTCCATTCAGTTGTTCTAAATGCCCTCAGGTTTTGATATTTTGCTCGAGCATATATATCTAAAAACTGATACCTACCCAAAGCTTTTCAATCTGTTAACATAGAGTTTTTCATAATCCTAATGCTTCTCTGTGTTTGCGTGACACTAATGAAAACGTTTCCTTTTCCCATCTCTCATTTCATTTTTTTGGGTTGTCTATTCCCCCCTTCATTAGTCTAGCTGAGGTTCTGTTGATCTTTACTTTTATACAAGAACATAATTGATTCTTTTGTGTCTATTTCATTTATTTCTTTTAAATTTTTTACAACATATTTTACAAAATTAGGATGGATGATCTGTGTGTGGCAGGGAGGGGCACGTGCATGCCACAGTGTGTGTGAAGCTCAGAATACAGCTCTGTGGCATCCGTTCTCTCCTACCTTTACCTAGGTCTCAGGGATTGAATTTAGTAGGTCATCAGACTTGCCGTAAAGTACCTTTAGCTACTGAGACATTGATCTATCCCTAGCTCAGTTATTTTTGCTTTGATTGTTATTTCTAGTTTTGAGATTGGTCTATCTATCCCTGCTTTTTGAAAATTCTTAATGTGCACTGTTAGATCATTTACTTGAATTCTGCTTATTTATTTTAACCCAGGTACTTATTGATCTAACCATGCCTCCCAATGCTGATTTTGCTATATCCCAAGTTATACTGGAGCATGTTATATTACCATTAAAATTTTTTTAATTGAATTTCTCTTTTGATTGTTTTCATGACTCACTGTTTAAACATCTTGTTTAATCTTTACATATCTGTGTAATTGCTCTAACATTTTCTCTCATCGGTGACGTCTAGTTTTCGTTCCATTCTGATCAGAGAAGATGCAGAAAAAGAAAAGTGAAATTTGCAGGAAAATGGATGAAACTGGAAAACATATTAAGTGAGGTGACCCAGGTTCAGAGAAATAACCCAGGCTCTTTGAATTAGAGAATTTGTTCATTTGTGTTCACGTTCATCACTGATAACTAAAGATGTCATTTTGCCCATTCTCATTTGGCTGTTACAGATATTTTTATTCTTTCTCTCTTGCTTATCTCCTTGGTTTAATAGTTATGCTCGGCTTTTCCACTTCTTAGGTGCACACTGTCCTAGTGGGGATTTATACTTTTCTGGTGACTGGGGTTTTTGACTCTTGAATGTAGGGCTCTCTTAAGCATCTTTTGTGTTTGCTTGTCTCGGAAGGATTTTATTCACCCTCTCTCTCTGAAGGACAGCCTTTCTTGCTGGGTATAGCATTCTCCACTGGCAGTCACTTTGCTTCAGAACTTGGAATACATAATTCCATTTCCTCTGGGCCTTTAGGGTTTCTTCTAAGAAGCCTGCTATTAGTATAATGGGGTTAGCCTTAAAATGGGTCTCGGCACATTGTAAGATTCTAGAATATTTCTTTTTACCTTAGCAGTCTGACTATAATATGCTGAAGTGAGAGGATCTTTTCTGATCATGTCTATTTGTACTTCTATAAGCCTCCAGCATATGATTATATATTTACTAAGATGGAAGAAGTTTTCTACTACCCTGACTAGGTTTTCTATGCTTATAAACTTTTTTTCTAGTTATCTTTGGGCATTCAAATGCAGGTACTTATTCACTAAGTGGTCTCTTGAAAGCCTTGAATGCTCCCAATTTTTCCTTCTCTTCATTTCCTTTTATTTCCATTTTTATTTATTACTTGTTTGTTCCTTTTTTCAATCTAATTGAGTTATAATAAAAGGCCTAGATTTGAGTTCAGATTTTTTTCTCCATTTAATCTAGTCCATTGTTGAAGATTTTGATCAATTAATTGATTTATTGAGTTAGTTTTCAAATGTTTTTTTTCTATAAGGTTCTTTTAAAAAACTTTCTATTTGGTTTATTTTTATTCTGTATCATCATTATTTCAGTGAACTGTTTACCTGGATGTTCTCAGATCTTGTTGAACTTTTTAATAATCATTCTTTTGAACTGTCTATCATATCTATCCCATATTAATTTCTTTGGGACCCATTTCTAGAGAACTACTGTATTCTTTTAGTAGAATTATACTACCTTATTTTTTTCATATTCTTGCTCTTTTGCATTGAAATTTGTGCATTTGAAAGATTGAGTTTCTCTACCACTGTTTTGGGGTGGTCTTGGAGGTGGTTTTCTCTTGAAGATGCCTTTAGGGTATTGATTTATTATAGCATTTCTGCTTTGTTTCTGGCCTGGAACCACAGTAGCTTACCTGTAGCATCTTTGGCTATCCCTAATGGTTGAGCAAAGTATATACTGTGAAAAGAATCAAACTCATTGTCTTTGTGGTCCCTGAAAGAGTTATGGTAGAGACAACCGTTGATATGGGCCATTCACTGTTTACCTACCCCTACAATGAAAATGGTGTACCCCCAATTATATGCTGATGGTCATTGATGCTAATTAGCATGCTACTAGCAAGGGCCCCTGGCCCTGGCAGCCCCAGCACTGATGAGGTTACCCGAGACTTGTGCCTCCTGACCAAGCAGTGGCAGAAGTTCACAGGTGTGACATGGGGAGAAGTAGGGTAGGAATTCCAGTGTCCCCTGTGTGGTCCTCACACCCTGTGATGGTTAGTTTTAACCATCAAATTAAGTCTAGAATCATCCGCAAAGCAAGTCTCTATAAAGATTTGTCTAGAGTTGGTTGCCCTGTGGGCATGTCAATGGGTTATTGTCTTGATTATTGGGAAAGCCCTTCTACTGTGGGTGCAACATCCCCTGAATAGGGGAATCCTGGATTGTGCAGGAGTGGAGAAAGTAAGCTAATCTCAGGTATGGATTCATTAATCCATTGCTCTCTGCCCTTTATTGTGACTGAAGTATGACAGGACTCTCAAGTTCCCACCACTGATATCTCCCCCATGATGGACTTTAACCTGAAACTGTTAGCCAATTAAGCCCTTTCTCCTGAAGTGGCACAGCTTAAACTCACGTTGGTCAGACAATGTGTGAAAACAGGAACAAGGAAGGGATGAGGTGGCCATAGAAACTTAGGTCTCTATTACCTGCCTCAATGGTAGCCCAGCCAAGAATAGGACGTTTGTCAGAGCTAGGTGAAACTATACTTATTTCTCCACGTCATGTGTACCCATGGATTGGTGACAGCCAGAGACAAAGTTGATCCAGGTTGTCAAAAGAGTCCTGTGGGTAGGGCTTCAACGGGCACTCTTTAGGCAGGGTTCTCTAGCTTAACAGAATTTACAGAACGATCCTCTCTTTCTTGACCCTGGATTTGGTTGCTAGTACTGTCATTCTTCAAAGGAAGTAAAATAATTCAACCCAAAAACGTGTGGTAGGGGAGAACAATGAACTATAGTGCCACATGAGATTAGGCACCAGGCCGAGTTGATGTCTAGTGGGGGAGTACAGGGTCTAGACTTCACAGCATCAAGGAAAGTAGCACCACTCGTTCTTTATGTATGCCATGAAGCTACTATCAAGTGGTAGGCCACTTCCCACTGAGCCTTTGGCCCGTGAGAGTACAGCATTCAAGCAGCTGGCTCTAATTCCGCTGCCCTTTCTTTCTGTATACTTTGTAGAATGACTTTCTCAGGCTGGGTGAGGCCTGAGAAATGTGGCCCAAAAGAGTCTTGGGAAAGGGACAGGATGGCCATCAGGTAGGGTTTTTTGTTTTTTGGGTTTTTTTTTTTTTTCGAGACAGGGTTTCTCTGTGGCTTTGGTGCCTGTCCAGGAACTAGCTCTGTAGACCAGGCTGGTCTCGAACTCACAGAAATCTGCCTGCCTCTGCCTCCCGAGTGCTGGGATTAAAGGCATGTGCCACCATCGCCTGGC
The DNA here is from genome assembly GCF_903992535.2 of Arvicola amphibius. Lineage (NCBI taxonomy): Eukaryota > Metazoa > Chordata > Mammalia > Rodentia > Cricetidae > Arvicola > Arvicola amphibius. The sequence continues at coordinate 46,217,437 of NC_052049.1, read as the reverse complement.
CATCAGGTAGGTTTTTGAGCCTAGCCCTCAATGCTTTCTAGAACCGTACTTGGTTTTGATCTACAGGTTGGATAAGAAAGCATTATACAGGGAATTTTTCTGACAAAACTTAAAGAATATTATACAAGGATCACTATCATTTACAGAGACTTTGTGACAGACTCCTCAGGGGATGCTAAATGTTATCCCCTGATGTGCTAACAAGGTCCTTGTATGGGAGCATTAAGCTATGACCCTATTGCATGGTCTTATTTTTTTTTTGGCTGATAGAAGGCTCCCTTTCCCTTCAGTTATTGGAATTTTCCCAATATAATTTTTGTTATCAATAACTTTCCCCTATCCCTTTATTTATTTGTTTTGTGTCTATTGTGTGTTATGCTTTTTTAAATTTTTTTCTGGTATACTTGTATTTAATAATTATATTTTTCAGACTAATTAATAGGCAATCACCCATGCACAGACCAGTGATTTTTAGTGTGTTGCTTGTGAGAAATCCAAGACTGCATGCCCAAGATCCAATAAAAACAAAATAATATTTTAGATATAGGTATAAGGAATCATAAATATTTTATATAATGTATATAGTTTAAAAGTCAAGCAAATACATTTTTCATCATCCACCACATATTCATCCCTATGCTAAGAGTAACAATAAATGAAAAGTGGGAGATATATTCCTGGGGAATACACTTCTATTAGACAGGCAAATGTGACCAGGGAGCATATTTATTGGCATACGCTATTGAGATGCCAGTCATGAGCTTGGTGCATTCTGTGTGGCATCTTGGCCCAGATGCTGAGAAGTCCGATGTGTTCTGTAAAAGCAGTACTTGGGTGAGTCTATTGCACAGCAAGGGTGAGGAGTTCTCATCCGGAATAAAAGGAATATGTGCCATCGAACGCAGCTCACTTCTAATATGCCAAGGCAAAAGAGCCAAGCAAGGCCTGGCCACTGTCCCTGGGCAGGAAGGCCAGTAGCCAGCCTGGAGTTGAACTGTGTGATGTCAGCCATATGAACTCCCTGCAACATGGGAACCACAGATGCAGACATTTGTTTTTAGGAGTGAGTTCACGGTCTTAGATGGGTTTCTTGTTGAAGTGACCAAATAATTGACAAGGGGCGGCTGAAGGAGAAGCACTTAGCATTGGATGGTATGCACTGGGTCATGGCATGAAGTCATGGCAGCAGGATCATGAGGCAGCTGGTCACATTACATCTGTAATCATGAAGCAGAGAGTGGGCCGGAAATGGGACCTGGCTATAAAAATCTCAGGGTCCCCTCTCCAGGGCCCCAACTTCCTCCAAAAGGCTCATCCTCCTAAGTGTTCCACAGCCTTCTAAAAGAGTCCCACCAGCTAGAGTATTGCTCATATGTGAAGACACTCGTAGTGGAGAAGGGAGCCTTCGGGACTTGAAACCCTTGGCATAACCTAAGGGCAATGGGAGAAGTAGAACACCAGTGTCTCAACAGTACAGGCTGGGAGAAACCGCCATGAGGAGTCTGCGTGTGGGCCCAGTCCTCCACTAGGTGACATTTGAAGTGTGCCCTGCTCTGTAAAGCTTAACTCTCCCTTGGTCACCTGGAAGCAAATTGTTCATTACTATTATCAGTCTTAAACAACAGAGGACAGGTTTGCCTCCAGTAGACAACGGACCTCTTTGAAGGCAGCCATTTTCCTTCCTTCGTCATCGTTGGGTGGAGCCCCCTCAGTGAAGCTCTGTTGAATGGATAACAAGCACTGTCAGACTCTTAAAGTCATGATCCCGGTAGGGAGGGGGGAGGTGGAAACATCCACAGCCCTTAGCAACTCAGTGCAAGGCATGTGGCACCAGGCCTCTCGGTAGATGACAGCAAACACGAGATAAAATGACCAGTACCTCCCCTCCATGGTGATAAAGTTCTCCATATTTTTTGGTTGGCGAGAGCTTGGACAGTAAATCAGTGTGCTCCGAGATGAAAGCTCTATAAATAAATTGGTTCCAGTGGGCTAGTCAGACAACGGACGGCGTATTTTCCAGTCACCGCGACAATTTTAATGAGCCGTCCTGGTGATGGATGGAGCTCTTGTGGCACTCTGTCCTTAACGTGGTGAGTGGCGGTCTTGGAGGTTCAGTGTCCTGTCCTCATGTTACGGGCCAGATCTGGACATGTGTCAAGGCAGGTATAGCTTGGAATTTTTTATTTAACAGCAAGTTGAGCCTGCGGCCACGCTCAGGCCATCATGATTGAGTGCTGGAGAGAAAAGAGAATCTCTCCCTTTCCTTCTGGAGAGCCAAATGCAGATAAGCAAGCATGTGTTGGTGGCTACTCGTTTATCCTCTTGTCCCCCTTTTGAAAGCAACTCAGCCGTTTTCTGTTGAGCTGATTTATGACAGTGAAACCCAGCTACAGGATACAGAGACCTTTGGATAAGATAACCTGAACTTTGTATAGGAAACAATCTATTATATCTATTTATGCTAAATGCATAACAAGATTCTTATTTCTAGAGATTGTTTCAGAAACTGGTTAAGAAAAATCTTTTTTTGTTGTTGTTTGTTTGTTTGAAAAAATGGGCTCAGCAATCACATTTTTTGGGTTTTTTTTTTTTTTTTTTTTTTTTTTTTTTTTTTTTTTTTTTTTGGTTTTTCGAGACAGGGTTTCCCTGTAGTTTCTAGAGCCTGAGAAATCACATCTTAAAAGACTCGTTAACCACTGGTAACCTAGGGCAGTGGTGCTCAACCTGTGGTTCGTGACCCTCTGGAAGTCAAAGAACCCTTTCCCAGGGGTCTCCCAATACTATAAGAAAACACAGATGTTTACATTAGGATTCACAGCAGTAGCAAGATTACAGATATGAAGTAGTGATGAAAATAATTTTATGCTTGGGGATCACCACAGCATGAGTAACTGATTTAAAGGACCACAGCATTAGGAAGGTTGAGAACCCCTGGCCTGGAGAATTTGGTAGGCCTCTTGTAGTCAGGAGGTGGTCAAAAGTCATTTTGAAATATTCTTCCATACATGCTGTGTAGAAAGAACTCAGTTGCCAGTTTGGGTTTACTTAAAGGACAGTTTTTAAGATGTCAGCAAGACTACCAGGCTCCAGGTCTGCAACGCTGTCTCTTGGCCATCTTGCCGACGCTGCAAAGGGCTGACAGCCATGCAGACCGAACACAGCCCTGTAGTCACCGGTCATGCTTGTGGGCTCTAACTGTAGTCAGATTGTCATTGGAGTGTTGGGGGATGGAGATGTTTCTCTCAGTTCACCAAATTCCCTCTCTATATCCTACAAAGAGGCCCAGATTCAGACTTGGTTTTCACATAGAGGAGCTGGAGGCCTGGATGGGTCCATGAGTTGGCTAGGTTCCCATAGCTGGTTAGAGCTATGTTAGCGACGGTAAGATCAATTGGGTCTCTCTCACTGCAAATGAGACCATTTTCCTTTCCCTGCGGAGTCCATACCACAGGCACCCACTGTGTCATGAAGTAACATTTCTAGTACTCATTAATGTCTACATGTTTTGAGCAAAGTACCAGAAGTGCTCTGAAGAGGTGACACAAAGTAGCCTTTGCTTCCATGGAGAGAGTCTGCAGAGTTTGCTGGAGTAGAGTGACAGCTCTGCTCTGCAGTCACCAAGTGAGGGATGAAGTCTGGGAGCTAGGATTTCAGCCAAGTACCAGCTGATGCTGATGTGCTCTGAGCAGCATCACCATTCATCATTGGCTACCACCACGTTCTCTCTACTGATGCTGCTGTGTTCTTAGCAACATCATGCTATTCCAAACCATTCATTGTTGGTCACCACGTTCTCTCTACCACTCGCCACACTGTTCACTCCCTAGCAGGAAGAGTTTCTGGTGACCCTTCTTTGAACTGTTCCATGCATGTTTTTCATGGGAAGTCTTTAGATTCTATCCTGAGTGGGGAGGGTGGCTTAGCTTTGAGTGAGGTGACTTTGGCACTCTGTGTTCTAACATGCTACAAGATCTTGAGTAAGTCATGTCACACCTAGGCTTTTCCAATCTGTAGAATGGGGGTAATATCTTCTAACTCATATATAATTGTTGGGGGATTGGTATGGAGAAACCTCCCCATTGGTATGGAGGGGTTAATGGTTAATAATCACTGTGTATCAGAGGCCAGTCAGGAAGAGTATAGCCTTGTGTCACATAGTGGCATCTCAGGGACTCTGGGTCACAGGTACAACAGCTACTCCCTAAGATTAGAATGGATCTAGAAATCACCCCCCTACACACATACATACACACTTGTGACGCTGGCACAGCTTATTATACGATTGTGGAAAGGCTGATGGCAAACAAACCTACAGTAAAAGCTGGTATTAAAAGTAGCCTGGGCAGTACCTGAGACCTGAGAGTTGTTATTGGCTTATGTAGTTGACGTATTTTAGAGCACACACCTAAGTATAGTGTTCTCTGTGAGAGCTTGCTATGTTATTACATCAGCAGTAGTCCCAGACAGCTCAAGTTCATGTGCCTTGATTGTACCATTTGCTCTTCTGCTTCATCTCCTCTCACATTCTTGTAGCCTGTTTGGGCCCTAGGAGCCCATATGTTTATGCCATACAGCCCTGGTGTAGTACGACAGGCTATGCTTGCTAGATGCATGCAGACACGCTCTATGCCGTTCACACAGTGACAAAATTATACAGGCATTCCATTTCCCAGAATGTATCCCTGCCACTCGGTAATATGTGTTCTCCTTACAGGCAGAATTAAGTAAGGAGACTCACTCAGCAGACGAAAGGGTTCAGAAACCAAAACGAGGCTATATTGGGAAAACAGGGTTAAAAGCAGCACCAGACTGCAGATATTTGGAAAACTTGACCAGAGCCTTATCGAAGAGCGAATACACAGGTTAACATTCGCAGCTGCAGGAGAAAATCAGTACAGCAGAAACTGCAGCCATGGAGGAGACTCACTCATGGACACCAGAGGGTATAAGATCCAGGAAATGAGCTCTATGATGCCCCAGAGCTAGAAATAGACGGGACATTAACCTCAGAGCCACCACCATGCTTAATATGCAATGGTCATTGTTGGCATGACAGTGGCTTACTCTCAACACCTACCCCTAGATCAAGTCTTCTTATCCAGCAGCCTCACTGTGCTCAACACATAAAATGCGGGACCCACGTATGAACACACAGCGCTGCGGCCATAGCTTCAGCAAGCAGGAAATGTCAGTGGGGAAGGTTCATAGGAAGAGCTGCTTCTTGGCCAGGCATTGCGATGCTAACTGGTATTAGGGGAGTAACTTGGCCCCATTTACAACTGCAGGTCTCACCACTGCACTCTGTTCTTGTACCAGTTTAAATCACCCAGTGTACAAAAGACAACACCAGAAGCCATCCAAACCATAGGTATTAGGAGCTAATTGTTAAGGTTGGGTGGAGGACGGGAAGGATGGAGGAAAATGAGACTTTTTATTTTTATGAACAAGCCTTGAAATGCTACCACCTAGACATATGTAATTTTACCATAAAAGCATTAAGATGCTACGTAAATAATATTGAGCACTCCCGAGCGACCAATCTGTACCTTTTGTTTATAAAGCTGAGTTAGGAGAGAGGAACAAATGGGGTGGTGGAGGTTTAGAAATGTCTCTGGTGAAAACTAGAACTCCAGATGGAAACTTAAGTTTCAAAACAACCTTTATTCTGTTTGAGGACCTAATACAATGCATTAAGCAACTTAAAACAATACATAGCTTCACTGAATCTATAGCTTGAACAAAATGTCAAGGAGGCACACTCCCTCCCCACCCCACCCCCATTGCCTTGTAAAGGCAAAATTACAACTCCCTCTCGTCAAAATCACATCCTCCCTCTCGTCAAAAGACCAACTTTATTTTATCAATGTCATATAAACAGATCTGTAAAAACATTGAACAGAGTGTAGCTTTAAAAAATACACACATAGAAATGAGGGGTATTTTTTTTGTTGTTTTGTTTGCTTTTTTTTTTCTTAAATAGCAGCATCCTGGGCAGCCAATGCTATCTCATGGTGACAAGTTCAGTGTGAAGCTGGAGAGTCTGACCAGTTGAGCCACTTCCTCCCTACCCCCCAGTACTAGTTATTTTATATAACTATAGATTTTCGTAAAAAATAGGAGAATTTGGCATTTTGGAACTTTGTCCCATGTGAGGCATTGTGCTTTTAACTGCCCCTTTCTTAAATGACCCTAAATTCGAACAGACAGCAAAGCCCGCTTTCCAACTGACTTAGATATCATGCATCGCGAAAAGCACAGTTGGGAAAACCAGCAGGAACTGTCTCCCAATAAGGAACATCAGCAGGACTTCCCAAACAAGTTACTAGTTCAAGACCAGATCTATGACAAAGCGATTGGTTCCTCACAAGGACAGCGCACAGACACACACACTGACTTGACAACACTGAAAACGAGGATACGTCAGGAAAGCAAGTCATCCAGACCTGCTACCTGAAAGGGCATAGCTCCTAAAAACAGAAAGAAAAAAGTCAAATGATGAACTTCTCACTTCATTTGCCAACAATTTTCACTCTTATAAGACAACACAAAGCAACACCAAAGGGGAAAAAGGCCATACACATACACAAGAACTGCACTAGACATCTGCTTGGTATGCACTTGAACTCGACTGTGGATCTGCGTGGCTGAAAGGTGTACTCGAAACACAGTCCATGCACATATACATATATACATATATCCAGGGCCGTGAAGTTGCCAAATGTTGCAAACATACGCTTGCTGCCTTTTCATGTGGTTATGACCACTCTGGTGTGAGACATGAGGTCCCAGCCCTCCCACTTCTATAGTCTAGCTCAGCCTGTCCGCAGCTTAGTGTCTGGCTGTCTTTAGGATGTGAGAAAAACTATGTAGGCACACTTACAGATCAGGAGTGCTGTATCCATCTACACTCACGGGCCACTCAATGAACGCTTCTGAATGCCTGCCCTGATGGAATCACAGAAGCTTAATGATCAAGCTTCTCTAAGGACAGAGTTGGTGGGCGTACTAACCTGTCATCAAAAAGGCATTCAGCAGGCCAGGTGTGGCAGAGCTCCCTCTTAGAGAGGACAAATGACTTCTGCCTTCTGACGAATGGAAAATCTATTGTACCCAAGTTTATGAGATGAGATGGTTTTGAAAGTCATCTTGCAAAGAGTGTTGAAGAAAAAAAAAGGTAACAGAACTTGTAATGAAATTGCCAATTTCAGATCCATTTTAAAATTAAAATAAAAGTTATTTGCATTTGATAGCATACATGATGTGCTATTGAAAGAAAGAAAAGAATAAAAAAGGAAAAGGAAGAAAAGAAAGAAAGCAAAGTCCACCTGCAAACCTAGCTTACAATTGACTGTTCAGTCGTAGGTGGCATGGCGGAATGCTGCCACTGGAGGTTGCAAAGCCCAGAGTAAACCCAGGGAAATCATCAACTGTCTGGCAATAAGGGTGCAGTCAGCTTAGAAGAGTCAGGTTTGCAGGCTCACAGTCTGGCTGACTGACTTCTGCTTGAGAGGATGGGCAGTGGTTTCAGAGGAAGAAAAACAATACAGTCTACAGACCATTAACCCAGCCACTGGGTTGCAAATTCCAAAAGGTGAAAACAGCAACATTCAAAGACACAGAAACCCTTCACCTCAGCCTCGAAAGGGGAGAGAAAGTCGTGGGTGCGTCTGATATAAAAAGGGAACGTGAAACTGAAGAGACGGCCCTTGAGTCTACCAGGGCTGTGACCGTGACTTTGGTTAGCCTCCCCTCTTCACTGCACGTGACAATTCCCGACAAACACGCCAGCTTTCGCACACGTACATCAGGGTAGGGAAACTCGAACTCTTATCCTAAAGATGCCACCACCTGCTCCCCTTCCTCACCGTGAAGTACAGCATGCACAAAGATGTGAGTGAGAAGAACTGCCATTTGTATCTCTTTTAACAATTTCCACAAAGCACAGCGACCATCTACTCGGGTCTACTCGCTGTACATTCTAAAGTGAACGGAGAGCCAGGAAAATAACAAGCGTCCAACTAAAGGATTGTTTTTCAGACCATGCTTTTGCTGAAAGGAAGGGTGGCTGGCTGCCGTGACTAGTCCAATATTAAAAAAGAGAAAGAACACATTTTCTAAATGCAGGGATTCAACCTTGAAAACCAGTGTGTTCAACAACAATAACAACAACAACAACAACAACAACGAGCACGTTCCAGGAACCCCAAAACAAACTCAGCACTTCCTTGGTGAGAACGGAGATGCTGGCCAGCTGCACTGCATGGAGTTACAGTAGGTCTGGAGTTGCTGTTGATGGGTAATGCCTACCACATTCAGATGTTCAGATGGCAAAAGATGGAGACAAGCAGCCTCCTTCTTCAATGGTTCTCCCCTTCTCTGGAATCCCGAGAAAGTGCACACCACCTTGCCCCCACCCCCACCCCCGTGACAACCCGTGGCTACCTTCCCCTCCAGATTCAAGAAGTTCACAATTCACTAGGAAAGAAACATTGCCAGGTACCGTACTTCAAGAGTCTTAAAACAACACTGTTGGACTCAGCAATACTTTGTCATATCATATAGCATTTTCTTTTTCTTTTTTATTGAATAAAGCAGCTTTGAAGCTTATCAGGCCCTGCCCAACATTTAGTCAAAAAAAAAAAATGTCATGAACTTTTTAACCTTGGGCTAACAGCCAAGTACTCTGTACAAGAGAAACTGTAAAATATTTCATAGTTTTAATTCTTAAGCCATTTTCCTTTCTGGCATCCTGTACATTTCTTTTTTTTAAAAAAAAATGAAGAATAACAAAACAAATATTAACAAAAACGAGAAACAATATTTTCAAGCAACAAAAAAATCGGGATGAAGGAAGCTTATTCTGAAAGTGTATTTGAAACTGGTAACAACATAACAAAAATGAAGAATTGCATAGCGCTGCACGCTTAGCCTTCGGCAAAACAAAACAGAAGCTATTTGGTATTGATACAAATCCATCTATTTGATAGTTAGTCACCCAATATTATATACATATTTTATATACTGAATGTCATTTTCAAGTCCCCTTGTCCACACTCATTTTTCTGTTGTTGCTTTGACAAGTTTTAAGCAAGACATTTTCTGGTGTTTCTGTTTTTCCTCCAAACATACCAGGTCGGTGTTCTCTCAAAGTGTCCCGTGGAAGCAGATGTGCCTCTCTGCTCCATATCGTTCATTCATTACAAAGGAAACAACCCACAGTGCAACATGTCTGGGTTCACCACACCCAGCGACACCCAGGCTAAACCAGGCTGGACCAAGCGGTCTCAGGCGCGGGCTCTTCAGCCCTGTCTACCTTCTGGTCTCCAAAGTTCCAACTTGTAGCTGGTAAAGCTTCAGAAAGCATTAACAAGCACCATGGTTAAAGGCCTCTTTGTCCCTGCACGGAGAGATTTTTGCATTTCTTTTTCTCTGTGTGTTGTGGCTTTAAATTAAAAAAGAAAGAAAAAGAATAAGGTTAGAAATGTCTAATCATCCAACAGCCTTCAGCTGCTGGGTCTTCCCCGACTTCTTTTTTTTGTCCAAGAAAGCTCTAGTCCCATGTGCAGACAGCCGGCTTCGTTTCTGCAGCTCAGTTCACAGGTCGGGCTGGAGAGAGAAGCCCTTTGCTTCCCAGAGGCCTTGGGTGGCTTGAAGGTGAGGAATTGGATCCGAGGGCAGCGCGCTTCATCGCCTCTGTTGTGCATATACCGGGTATGCTAGTGTGACATTGAGGGAGTCATTGTGCTGCACGAGGGACGTGTGTTGATAATGGAGCACCAGCTCCTTCAGGGAGCTGTACAGGTTGTAGGGCTCAGCGAAGCCGTAGCCGGTGGCAGTCTTGTTGATGACGCAATGCTTGACTTCGCCGTCTACCCTGGAGAGGGGAGAGGAAACCAGAAGAGTCTTTTGAGCTGGTCTCAGACAATCTGGAATGCTGCTGGATATATATTTTTAACAAAGTCATCATCAGGGAAGGGCACAGTGAGTGGGTCTGTGTCCCTCCTGGGAAGCCAAAGTCTCAGTCTCAAAGCCATAGTGAACTATTAGCGCCACTTTTACTGGTCAAGCAACACACACAAGGGCTGATCATCTGGGCCTGCTTCACTGGACTGGTCAATGGTTAAATGGTTTAAAGGAGAGAGAGGCATATGTATTAGGGTGCCTGTGAGATATGATCTATAGATGGGTGGTTGCATGTTACATTTGGCAAGCATGTGACAGGGGGCAATTTCCCACCTCCTAGGTACTGGTAGCACTGTCTCTGTGAGTCTCTAGCTCTCCTCTGGCTACGCTCACCAGGTCTCATTCAGGCTCTCCATCTTGGCATTTACTCAGAATTCCGTTCTCTCATTCTCCTGTCCTAATCACAGTTCCCTCTCTCTCTCTTATAGGAACAGCTCTTACACGAAGCAACGATTGGCCATAGAACATAAGGTACTTGTCGTGTCTTTCCACACAAGAGGACATTTATTTCTTTGTCCCAATGATGCTAGTGACTCTTTTGATTGACTCAGGGTCTCCATACACAGCCTCTGCTGATCTCAGTCACTCTGAGTGCTAGGATTACAGACATCAAGCTCAACCTTCAATTTTTTTTTTTTTTTTTTCGAGACAGGGTTTCTCTGCAGCTTTAGGACCTGTCCTGGAGCTAGCTCTTGTAGACCAGGCTGGTCTCGAACTCACAGAGATCCGCCTGCCTCTGCCTCCCGAGTGCTGGGATTAAAGGCGTGCGCCACCACCGCCCGGCTTCAAATTTTACTTTTCAAAGTACTCCCTAAACTATTATGAACTAAAACGAACTAGGCGACAAGACAAGACTATGCCTCCTCCCGGGTGTATCTCTGCATGACCACGGTGGGGTCCTACCTTTCTTCTTACTTTGGTCAGTCCCTGAAGAATTCCTTTATCTATTTTCGGTGATGCTCTCACAAAACATAACCATGAATTCTAACTCTACTGGCTTCTAGAGGGGTGGGGGCAGTGGGAAGGCATGGCCATTTCTGTTTATAATTAAGATGAGGGGAAAAAAGACCTCAAGACATCTAGGAATTAACTTGTCCCAATACTAGAACCCAAGTCCCAGTTGTCCTACTATATGGTGACATGTGTCTGTTAGGTTCTTAACGGATTCATTTGTCTGGCTAGACTAACCATAGTATGATCCTCCGAGGTTAACAAGCTTTCAGATCCTGATCTTTCAAATGAACAAATGAAGGAAACGTAATGAGTTAAGTTTTCTGGAGCTACTTACACTACAGAGCAGGCGTAGCAGCCCTGCTTACTGCTCTCCCGGACAAGAAAAGTGCCATCTCGCTTCCCTCGTAATAGATTCTCGGCTTTGTTGCGGTTGCTGCTTCCGACATTCCAAGTCTTCTCATCGTGGTGGGGCAGGTCCTCGTCGTCTTCTACCAGTGAGTATTGGCTGCCCGGGCAAAAGCAAAGGTGAGTGAGTGAGTGAGTGAGAGCAGGCAGTGGGAATCCTGGCCTGCCCCAGGGTCCCCTTCCAAGCAGGTGGATCAGAGGACTCCACCTCCTCGCCACCCCTCCCCCAGGGTGAATCGCTAGCAGAAGTTATTACTATCTCCATCTTCAAGTTGGCAATCACCCTTAGGTACCCGGGCAGACAGTCCTGAGAAGACTGTCAGTGCTCAATTAATTCAAACCAAACATATACTTCACCTTCAAACTAAACTAAACATAATTGTTTTTCTCTCATTCTTCCAAAAATATTTGGGGATTTTTTTTTTTCTTTCTGAAGCTCAGGGACATCATTATGGACACAGAGTCGATTTCCACAATTACGGGGAAAACAAAGAACAAAATGAAACAAAAAACGGCCCCAAACGGCCTGGATTCAACTTTCCCTTTGTAAATCACTGGCTAATGCTACTGAGTTTACACACGTTTGCTTGTCGGAGGTGCTAAGGCCGGTGAGCGCCTGTTGGCAGCAACCCCGGCTGCCCCCCACCCTCAGCAGCTACTTACTCTTCATTGTTTTCGTTGCCCAGCCACTCGTTCAGCTTCTTCTGCCGAACACCCTTCTGCGTGAGCCACCTGAAAGAGTTTTTGCAAAAAAAGAAAAGCCATTGAGGACTCGTCTTTGATTTTAGCCACCGTCAGTTCTTCGGGCTCTATTTCAAACACTTACATCAAGTATTGGTCTCTTGTCTTTCTCAGCTGAATGAGGTCTGGCTTAATGCTGTTCATGCGCTTGTCGATCTCACGATACTCAGCTGCCTGCTTCTTCAAGTCTTCCTCCAGCCTCCTCCTACTGTCAATGATCTCACTGATGCGAGACTTTAGCTTATCATAGTTATGCATAATCCTGCAGGCAGGAGGGAAACATATTGCTAAGTATCTGGGCACACCACGCAAGGTCCCCCCAAATTTAGGAAGCTTTGGTTAGTCCACCTTAAAATTGCTCAGATGCCAGGAACGGGAGGAGCATCAGTCTGACCAGTCCTAAACAATTTTTGTTACTTCTGTCACAAGGGTACTGGGGATGGGTACAGGGGGTGCTCATGGCTCATCTACCTTTGAATTTCTTTCTCGTTGCCTTCCCGTTTAAACTTTTCGATGTATTCTTTGCTGTACCGCTCCTGGGTTTGGCATTGTTCTTCAAATATTTTTATGGTTTCATTAAATGCTTCAATAGCTGTTCTTTTCATTTGAATTTCCTGCAACACAAGTTTCATAAGACAACGTCATCCCTTTCAGAACACGACTTCTCACCGTGAGAGACAAGCTTGCTAATGATGCGATGCCGACGTGCCGCTGGTCGGTACAGGCTTCCATGGGCACCATCAGCTTAGTTACAGGAGCCCTCTTGGCCCCTAACAGCCAGATGCTTAAGTTCCTTATTGAAATGATGCCACGGCCACGCGAGGGCCGTGCGATTTTTCTCATCTCATCAACTCCAAATCATCTCTAAATTGCTTAAGCCTGATACAACATCAATGCTATGTAAACAGCTGTGCTGTGTTGTCTAGACAACAGTAGCAAGGGGCTGGGGGGTGGGGAAAAATCTGTACTGTACATCCTCAATACAGGACCAGGAGATAGGGAAGGCCAGCGTGCGCTCTGTTGGCAGGGCTGAACAGGAATTCACAAACTCTAGTCAAAGGACATTGAAACAGACGTTTCTTGTGGAGAATTTTCTGTCTACCTTCACTTTTCAAAATTATTTTTACTTTGTTTTTGAGATTACAGTATAATGATATCATTTTCTCCTTTCCCCTCTCTAAACCCTCCCATATGCCCCTCCTTCCTCTCTTTCAAATTTATGGCCTCTTTTTCAATAACTATTGCATGTGCATTCCTAAATATATAGGTACAACCTCGTTAGTCTTTTCAATTAATATTATTTATATCATCCATGCTATTTTCTCCTCTGGCAATCAACACAGTGGACACAGTCGCTTCTCCTCACAGCAGGGGGGATGGATATGAAATTTCCATCCCAGAGTTTGGACAAACTGCCACTAGCAGTTATGATGAAAAGTCAGGCCTAAACAGAAGTCTCAAGTCAGGACTCATGTTGCATCGGCTGAAAGCTCACAATGACCCCGCCAGTTAGAAGCAAGCCTAACGTGGGATTCTTATACGCATGGGCTCTACTGAAACGGGTTAGACACAACTCTTTTGAATCTGATTATAACACGTGTTAGTCCAAACTATCTTAAACTCACCTGGGACGTGCGGGTGTATTCTTCATATAATCTATCATATTCCCGACTCTTTTCTTGAAATTGAGTATTATATTCATGTAATTTTTTCCCTACAGCTTCAATATTATCTTCTTTGACAACCTGATCCTGGAAGGATATACAAAAGGAAGGGGAAAACTCAGTTGATCAGGTATTTATTCCAGTAACAGTCCTTACTGAAACAGCCAACATGTTATCTGACTCAGCCATTGTGAAATTCTAGTCATGGTGTAAAGGTTTGTCAAAAGCCAATTTCAAATCATTTTCTACGCCGGAGAGTGGCTTGGCCCTGTGCTCCTGTGGTGGGAGGAATGCTGATTAAATTACCTGCTGGTATTTGGACACCGGGTAGAGTAACTTCACATCCAGCTTGGGGTTATACTGAGCGAGAGACTCATTCCGGTAGTGGGTTATTAGTTCAACCACAGAGTTGAAGGTTAATGGATCAGAGAAGCCATATTTTCCATCTCGGTGAAAGATTTTGATTAATTTGTTATTTCCTCCTTTCCTGTAAATACAATAGAAAACTAATGATTATTAAAGTTTTCTGATGGGGGGGGCATCTTAGAAGAGGGAGACAGGAGAAGGAAGTCAGGGAGAGGGAAGAACAAGCATGTTTTGAATTTCTATAATGAAACCCATTATGTTCAGGTTTAAGGAGAAAGGACTCTAATGAAGAAATGTTTTCATGACGTCCCAGACATCCCCACTGCAGCTGCCTCCCTGGCTCACCTTAGTGTCAGAGTATAATCTCCGTGCATCTTAGTAGACGCGTCTCGTACCAGAAAAGTCCCATCCGCTGTATCTCGGAGCTTTTCGTTCACTTCTTCCCTGGAATGAACACAACGAAGGACCATGCTTACTTTTCAACTTTGAAAGACCACACATTTAGACAGACAGACAGACGACAGACACGCACCCCATTTCCCCTCCTGCACTCAGGATTGCTGTACCACTGGGCCATACCCTTAGCCTTCACAGACACTTAGCAGAAAATCCAGAGGTCCCACATCTTACATCCTCCTGTCCTTGTGGGGTCACATGTTGCTTATTGCACATAAAACTAATTAACAATTTCTCTTTGCTGATACAGAAATGTCATAAATTCATCCCACTAAAAATAAGTGCATGACACCTACACTTATGTATGTATGTGTATATATATATATATATATATATATATATATATATCCATTTACACTATTGGCATCTCTATAATACAAGAATTGTTTCCCCCCTTTTAAAAACAGTTTCTGATAAATCGGCACAGAAAGTCATAGTCCACAAAGAGGCTCTTCCAGCCCACTCACTAACCACTTGAAAAGCTACAAGGGTTTATGAGGGAAGCAATAACCTGGATTCCTAAAGTCCTGCTCACTGGAGAGAAAGCGGGCAGTGCTCTGTCACCCTGGGAGCTTCCCTGACATCTCTGTCCACAGGGAAGCTTCCTGGGTATTTAATTTCCTGTGTCATCCAGCACCCACACTGCTCCGGTGCTCGGTGACTTTTCTGGTCGTCTTTGGAAGGGAACCAACTATGCTTCATGCTTATGTTGGATGACATCCTAAAAATGGAACTCAGCAAGCTGGTGCTTTCTGTTCTCTTACTGGAAGCCTCCCTGCATCTGGTGGAAAGGCAGAGCCCCACGGTCTTACCTTGAGATGTCTCCCCAGTACCACTCAGCATCCTGTAGGGACATGTTGTTCATGCCGTTGTTGGCTACAGTCGTGGGCTTGGGTGGCTTCGGGGGCAGTGCTGCAGGCAAAGGAGGAAAAGAAAGTTGTTTGCAATCCTAACTCCAAGTGCACGTTTCAAATTAGGATCACATCTTTTCAGATGGACAACATTTCATTACAGCAGCGAAGAGTAAGGAGGAAGTGGTTTCATTTTATTTTAATTAAAAATGCACAAAAATTCTATTTTCAGTTAAAAGGCAGTTGAATTTACTAAGACATTTACAGTGGTAGAGGGGTGGGGGAGAAGACACCAGGAATTCACAGTTCCATGGACCACAGCGGGTATTTGTTTTCAAAAGAAATCTCAAAATATGGTTTAAAAACAAAAACTGAAAAGGAAAAAGTAGTGGAGGAGGGTGGTGGGGGGAGGACAACACAGACAGACAGACAGACCGACCTAGAGGTTTAGAAATAAAAAGGACTGGCTATGGGAGAAAATGTCAATGCTAACCAAGAGTCGACATTTCTACCTCTAGGTTTCAGCTGTATTAAAGTTGTGTGCCCAGGCAGCTCCATCTAAAGAAAGTAACTAGGAACATCTGAGCAGCAGAAATAACAGAAGTTGGCTTTCCTTTTTTCTCTTCCTTAATTATGAAAGACAAATTTGGTTGCTCTGTCCTGCAGGAGCACGGTAAGCACATTTTTTTAAAAGCCCTCATTTTACAGCAGTGTGTTTTAAGAACTGGGTTTCTCTATGTTAGTTCGTCAGGCATGGCTCTGCCAAAGCCACTTCAGGAAACTCCTCTCTGACCTGCTACCATTCTGCTGGGGGGACATTGTGCTCCACACATTAGGTTAGAACCCCTATCCTCCTCTTCAATGTCAAATCAGTGTGCCTGTCCAGACAAAAAGGTGACAAGATGCCTTAGGCATTTCTGAGTTTCCTCATTGCAGGGAGGGCTGACCCCAGAGGCACCAACCAAAGGAGCCTAGGATTTTTACCTAAATCTGAGACCACTAACTTTGAAAGCACTGTGACTGTTTCAATTTATGCCCCCAAAAGATTTCAGGTGTCTAACAAGACTCTTTTTACAAAGGCAAGGAAAGCCCACTTCTTTTTCCATTATAGTCTCTCAGCAGGAGAGCAAGCAAGTCTCCAACATCTGATTCACAAGCCTTTCAGGTCAGCAGACCTGAGTTTAAGTCACTGCTACCTCTCTCACCAGCTTTCTCAAGCACCCGGCGTTATCACAGCAAAGTACCACGCTGCCAGAGTCCACAGCCAGCAGAGAAAACAGCACAAAGGACACGTCCCCTTAATTAAAGGAACAATACACAACAATATAGCCCAACTTGCCAAGGATCATAATTAACAAAGGATGCCAGAAGCGGAAAAAGTGGAATCCAGATACCAGCCGTTCAGCAAGAACCAGCTTGTATTAAATACAGCCCGAGCTTGCTGCTACAGTTCAGTCTGTTTAATTTTAAAGTTCTAATCAGACTAATTTTAAACCGTGAAACAAATTAGTAAAAATAGCAACCTCGAGAGGATCTGTTAACAGCAGCTTTCCAAAAAAAAAAAAAAAAAAAAATTATAAAGTCAGAAAATTAACTAGCTTCTCCTTTAATACTGCAGTATTACCTGGTGGATCCATTTCTATATAAAACATCAAGTCCGTGCCACAGTTTATATCTGTCTTGGCACACTCTAAGTCCAGGTCTTCCATAGTCCAAACCGTGGTGTACATTTGTGCGAGAGTTTCCTCGGCTGTGCTCAGTCATAAGAAAAGAGTCCGGCTTTCTTTGTAATGGTGCCTTGGAATTCATTTTAAAACCTATACGGGCTGCACTGTAACCTATTACATCACACGCCCCAGCCAATCAAGTCAGAAAAATGTCACCAGACCACTCCTGCTTCATCGGTTCTCCTGGATACCAGCTTCACACGGCCCCAGCCTCTCTCCGAGAGCCTCCATGCCACACGGCTGCAATGTCTGCACGCTCATCGTTTCGAAAGGTGTTTAATTTGCCTGCTCTCTTCCAGCAGTGAGTGCTCTAATTCCCTTTTATTACTCCCTGCAGCATGGTACATTCCGCTGCTGGCAGATTGACAAGGGCTGATACACCGGCAGCTTCTAGCTCTGTCCCTCAGTGCATCTGGGCTTAGAGATAGCCTGGCTGGTCCGTGGCATAAAAATCTTACAGGAGCATCAAACTACTGCCCTTAAGCTCTGTTTTACAGCCCTTAGATATCGCTCCTCTATGCAAGAGGCAGAAAGGATCTACCGCTCTGAATATTTAAGACAGTCTTCCACAGTTCTTAAGCATGGCCATAAATGTACCACATTAAAAGAGGAAGCTAAAAGACAGTACTCAGACAAAATGCCTCTACCAGAATATCCCAAGGTCAAAACGAGGCTTTACAGAATAAATCATGCAAACTCAGCACAGGAATGAAGACGCCTATTATTTGCAGAAATGATAGCATAAATGGTCCACATTGAGTTTCAATGTTTCTACCTAATACGACTGGACAATGAGGTGCTTCTGCCAAAATAAGAGGCCATATATCAGAAGGCAGAGTTCAGGTGCTCTCTGCCAAGTGGCTCACTCAGGAACCAGTCTCACTGCTAGCTGCTTTAAAAAAGGTGATGTACTCTCTCTCTCTCTCTCTCTCTCTCTCTCTCTCTCTCTCTCTCTCTCTCTCTCTCTCTCTCTCTCTCTCTCTCCAAGCCCTCCCCTCTTCTCTCTTTAGCTCAGTGCCTTACTTGGGGGACAATACTTAGCAGTGGTCAATATAAAGAAATCAATTTCTCTACAAACCTTATGATTGAGTCTGGTTCTTTTAATCATTCTGCATGTGATTCTGTCACCGCAGCTGGAGCCTCATGTACACAGCCACTGAGGAAAGGAATCTCTTGACATTTACATGACTGTGGCGGGTACTGCTCCAATGTGGACATGGCTTCATTTTAAAAACGAGAGTGGGCTCTGTGGGGGTGTGTGCTATGCACCCGTGGGAAGACGGACGGAACACAGAAGCCCCTTTAGATTTCTACCACATTTGGAATCACACAGTATGAAAAGTAGAGCAAGGCATTCTCTTCCCTGGCTGCTGTCCACTTGAGTCCCCTCCCTAGGGCATTTCTGCCTTATTGGAGACAGCAGCAGACTCAACCCTGTTCCTTCCCATTCACACTTCACTATTTGCCTATAAGTTGAAGTAAATCTAAACTAAAATTTAAATCTATCCTAAAATTCAAATAAAAATGGTAAAAAGTCATGAAGTATGTCCTTAGAAAAGATGAAAAAAACAATAGTTGAATAAAAATGTTGAGTCTTCCCCAAAAAGTAGAGGGACAAGTTCCCTTGGCAGTCTAACCAACCCCACGGATCATCCCGAAAGGGCCAGTGTGCAGTACTCATACAGGAAGCCTAGCCGCAGATTGCTGCTGCCATGTGGCAAGGGGACCCAAGGGGCAGGTCAGAGAGACAGGTGATTTTCCATGTTCTCTGCAAGCTCTGGCTTGGTCCCAACTTCCTGACCCCCACTTTCTAAACTCCAAACCTAAATGCCATCTCTTCCCCCACAGTGTCCCCCCCTGGAGGACAGAAGGGAGTGTCTCCCCTAATCGCCCATCTGTTCTCCCCAGGCAGCACTCACTCCCAGTGCACACACAGACACTCATATACACCCGCTCCAGCCAAACTAGAGAGGACGGCTTGCAGATAAAGAGCCCGGTATGGAAAAGTGCATAAATGAAAAGCGACTTACTTTGTAGGTTATGCATTTCAGCGGTTTCGCTTTGAACTGCCAGTATCCCACCGAGAAAAAAAAATCCAAAGAAGCTGTTCTTCCACCAAGTGGGCCCAGCCCCCGAGGCTCCCCCGCCCGCTCGGCACCGGCAGTCGCAAGCCTAGCAGGAGAGCGCGCAAGGCGGGGGCGCGCGACTCTCCGCCCGGCAGCAGGCTCCCCCAGGCTAGGCTGTAGCCGGTCCCTCCGCCCCGAGCCCCGCCCCGGCAGCACGTCCCCGGCTCCGTGAGCAGAGCCCCCCTGGGTCGCGCTACTGCGCTGGGGAAGAAAGGAGCCCTGGCGGACGCTCGCCCGTCTCGCTCAGATAAAGATCGCGGCTTCATGATTAACTTGGGCAGGTTCAAATATTTGCTGAGCTAGGGATTTGGGGAGGGGGAGGGGCACGCAAGTCAAAGTCAAAGTTGTCATCAGGCTGACAAGTGACCGAGGCAAGACTAACTTGCTCATTTTCGCCCTGGAAATGAGAAGGGCATTGTAAGGGAGCGCTGAAAATAGTCCTCCCTGGTGGCCATGGTGCCTGTATGTGCAGGCAGCCCCCGCTCCGGGGGCTCAAGTGGCCCGCAGTGAAGCAGCACAGGAAATGGCCCAGCTAGTTCAGCAAAAAATAGAATCAAAGCCGCGTTTGTGAAGGCCTGAACCTCTCGGAACAGCCCAGAACAGGGTGCCTCACTCCCGTGTCCACCCTCCTCCCACACATTGGCACAGTTGGCCCCGCAGGTGTAACAGGAAAGCCCTTCACAGAGAGCATCGCACAGGCACACGGGCTGGCAGCCCCAGGAGGGCATCCTCCTTGCAAGCCCAGATTTTTCAAGAGGTCAACTTCAGCTCACCTTCAAGGTCCTAGGACTTTCTAAGAGGTGTGTCTGCACTGGGTTAACTGCAGGCTGGGCGCTGCAAAGGATAGGACAGAGAAGGACACACCTTCCTGTGGATTCTAGTCCTTTATCTGAGAAAGTTGCAACTAACTAGGTTTAGGGTTGTTGGCTGGCCAGAAAAGAATTCAAGTTTTTCCCTGGGACTTTTCCATTGCATCGACACAGAAGCCTCCACTTAAATCTTTTGAACCAGAAAGAAAATGCACAAAAGCCTACAAACCCAAAACATAACAGTAATTTAGATATTACCCCAGGCAATTCCTTCATACTATAGGGGAGGAAAAACCCCCAGACAAAAAGAACTCAACCTTCAGATTTTTGGCACTAAACTCCATTCTCTGCTCTTAGCTTCCCTTGGTTGAGGAAAGTAAAAACTGATAAGAAATGGAATTTACTTTCTTTTAGGCCACATGAAGAAAAAAAAAATCACACCTATAACAAAACTCTGGTTTCCTGGTTTGCTCCTTTTAGCTTAAGAAAAGTAAATTTGCTTTCTTATATTCATGCATTGCCTTGCTTTAAAAAAGTGCCCCTCTGGAAGAAACAGATACCTTGGTTTCTTAAGCATACCTGTCTGGACCTACCTCAGAACCTCCTAGAGAGATTAAAATGTAACTCTTGAGAGTCTCAAAACGAAAGTATCTATGGTAAAATAGTACACTCCCAAAAAGCCTTCAATTAGCCATGAACACCTTGTTGCAAACAATTTCCTTCCAATGCGTACAATCAATTGGCTACCAAGGACTCTCTACCGTGGGGCTGCAAGTGTTAGTAAGAACAATCTGTCCCCACTGATAAGATTCATGCTCTTTATAAGTTTAGGGAGGGAGCCCTCTGCTGGTGGAACCGAGCAAATCACTGCTGCTTCAGAGAAAACCAAACTTCCCATTTCATCTTCTCTAGAACCAAGACGCCCCACAAACTAATAGATATGATTACAAATATGCTGCTGGATATACAATTCACTAATAAACCAAAGGAACAGATGTCATGACACCTAGGAAATAATTTCCATTTGCCTGTTAAGCCCCTTTAAGAAAACCTGTGCTCTCTCAGTGTCCCATTTACTTGGGACTGCTGAGACCCAGGACACAGGAAACCTTGTAAGTCTAACTAGAGGATCACATCACCTTCTGGATGTTTCAAGCTAGCGTGTATCCCTTTCCTCGGGGGTTCTGTACAACTCCCTCCAGAGGCAAAGATGGGCCATGATTCTCCTTTCCAGCAGAATGCACCGAGTCAGGAAACTTTCTGATCATTAACATGGGTTTGAAACTTCTGGGACATGGTTTCTGCCCTGAATAAGTCCTCTCCAGGCATGGAGGGACCTATGGTCTGAGACCTGGAAAGCTTGCTTCTTCTCAAAAGACTCTGAGCACCACTATTAAAGAGTAAAAGCCATGGAAAAGGAGGCAGCAGAAAAAACTCAATGAATCACAATCATCGACGGTAAAAGGAATGAGTTCCTTCATAATTTTAACAGAACACAATTTAGAAAGTAGTGCCATCCAGCAGGAGGTAAATCTATAACTCCATGTCCTGAGGTCTCAAAGAACACACACTAAGGAAGAACATGCTTCAGTTAATAAACAGACCCAGGCTTACATATGCAAAAAGTCAGAGGCAGGCTAAGGGCTTGCTGCAAAGGTACGCCTACTGTCTAGTGGAGAGGGGAACTCTTTCCCCAGTGATTAGAGCCACCTCCCCCCACCCATCCTGTCCCTTGAGAGACAGAGAAGGCTGTGCCCTGAAAACAAAAGTAAAACCATCCCCAGCACGTGCCCAGAGCTCACAGTGCTGGTGCAGACTTTGAATAAAACTGGCTGGTTTTAATGGGATGGAGCTGGGCTCTCCCTCCATTCACCTCTACCCCTCTCTCAGGCTATGCATCTTTCTCAAAGTTTCATTCCTTACCTTTGAAACAACTCAGGTCAGACCCCATTTGAAACCCAATGGGATGGGGGTGGGGGAATTGAGAGAAAAGTAAACTGTTTCCCCCTGTCTTAGCATTTGCTTACGCCTCAGCTGAAAACCCAGCCCAGAGCATTTCAAACACAACGCATGAATTATGCTCTTCAGGAGGGATGTTTTGCAATGCGCCAGTGGTTAAAAATTAACTCCGACAGGTGTAGGAGGACAGGGGGAGAAAGAGCCACTTGTTGCCTCCTCCATGCTTGAGGGCGCAATACTAGACTCCAATTATGCTACATTAGCATTTCTGAATACGGCCGTGAAATCCAAAATATGGGCGGTATTCAGAGGTACCCTGTGTTCACTGTTCCTACTGTGGCTACCCTGCCGAGATCAGTTTAGTTCTCCACGTCTGGGCAGTGTAAGAAATGCCAGAAAGCCTGCCACTCAGCTTTAAACATATTGAGGACTTCTTGCAACAGAGGGAATGGCAAGCTAACAACAGAACTCTGAAAATGCACTCTCTGAATCACCTGGCCACACCTGTGCCTCCTTCCATAAGAGCAAGAAATCTTTCCCTCAAAGGGCTGGTGGATAAACAAAATGAGCTGGTTTCTAAAATTTCTTTGAAAACCCAAGTTTATCAGTGTTATGAGTATATTTGGAGAATTATTAGTCTGTGCTCAGACCTGTAACTGGAAGGGATCAAACTGAGAAATAGTTTTTGTTTTTTGCCTTTTAGAAATGTAGCCGAACCGATTAAACTAACAGTTTTGAAAAAAGCCCACGGGACAGTTGAAGAATAGGGAAGAAGGAATCAACAATACACACACAGTGGATGGGCCGTTTTAACCTGCACAGAAAGCACACTGGGGCCTACTGGGGCCCAGATGAAGTGGATATGGCACAGGGGACGCTGTGCACAGTTGGACATGTTGTGCACCGTGCAAAGGCGCATTGGCAAGGTGACAGGGGGAGCGGCACTGACATCCAGGCCACTCCACCCGCCAAGCCACACCGCTTATTTATGTCAGCTCATTTCATCCTACCAACCCTGGGAGACAGCGACCCATTCATTCTTCTCTCCACTGTGCATCTGATGAAGCCTTGTTCCCAAAACTACCCACCTGGCCCTGAGGCCCCTTGTTCCGTGTTGTCCATAGGCTCTTACTTCCCTCAGGTTTAGCTCATTATATTCTAGAAACTTCGGAAGGCTTTTTGGCTGGACACTGACCACAAGCCCATGGTTCGAGATGGTTCCAACAACTTAGGTATACAAAGGTTGCAGACAGGACAGGCTGGACCCAAAGGTAGCTCCTGGACAGATCTCCCTGTGGCGTACACTGGTCAGGTAGCAGAGCGAGCCTCTCATCTCTGTATCTTCAGGGTCCCAGTGGTACCTTATAACCCTGTCAGTCAGTGCCTGATGGGCCAGTTTGGAGAAACACAGTCTTAAGGGACCGACCGCGGTGTACAAATGTCCTAGTTGAGTGCACACAACCTAAAGATGTGCCTTCACTACTCTGATTAGCTGGCTTGCTGTCCATCTGCAAATCAAAATGCTATTTTTCCTTTGCTCCACTTAGAACTGGACCTGGTTTTCAAGGCCCTTTTCGGGGTGTATTCTTCCATGAACTTATCTATTCAGTTACCCCCAAAAAGTCATCAACTGTACCTCCAAATCTCTGTCTTAGAAGTGCACTCCCAGCTCGAATTTAGAGGCTATTTTTAACAGGCCTTATTTAAGATGATATTTTGGCCTCAGGCATCGGCCTTATCTTTCTAACTACTACCTGGTAGAACCCAAAGAAGCCAGAGACACGTCTGTCTGCCACACAACAAACACCTCCTTGTACTCCTCATTTACAGGTCCTTCAAAGACTCCCTTCTGTCCAGAGTGGCAGCTTAGATAAATGCCTGATTTATGAGCATTCACTGGAGATGAGTTTCCAAAGCCCTTGGGGACTCTTGCATGCTGGGCTGGTGGGGAAGGCACTGGATTCCCACTGGGTTGAAGAGGTCATTTCTTTTTCTGGGATACCCTGCCAATCACTGCGCTGGAGCTAGCCTGGAGCCCAAAGGTGTTCAGGATAAAGGCACTGCCCCTACCCTCTTGTGGGTGGAGCGTGACATGAGAACCTCTGAGGCATCCATTTAATCCCAAGGGACCTAGACAATGCTCAGGGTGGCTGAAAATTACCGCATGAAGTGAAAAATGGCTCAGATAGGGCTTAAGAATTACTTGGGTTTAATCCGTTTTCTTTCCTTCCTTCCTTCTTTCTTTCTTTTTATTTTTTTTAAAAGTCTGCACAAATACTGGGACAATCCAGGGTGTTCAGTCTTTGTCATCCTCAGTAGCGGAGCTGACGGAACTAATCCTGCTTTGAAATTAGTATGCCAATTCCTACGTGGGGGACTGTCATGCTTTTCTGCGTACCAGGCCACCTCGTGAGAACGGCGGACGATGATACATGCCTACTTTTAGAAGTCAGTCTGATAAAAGACATTTAATCCATTGATATTAAACTCCAGTGGTAAAACACCCCCTCTCCCCAAACAGACAAATAAAGACCTTAGTAATCAGTCCATTTGTAAAAGGCCCATCAGGAGTTAAGCGTCCTTGTCACCTGCCTGGTGACTTCAGGGAGTAAGTGTTATAGAGAAGGCCATGATGACCAACTCCTCAGCTCCCCTCACCGCACCCCAAGCCCTACAGGGCAAACAAAGCACAGCTGTGCTTCTTCTCCA
The DNA here is from genome assembly GCF_903992535.2 of Arvicola amphibius. Classification (NCBI taxonomy): domain Eukaryota; kingdom Metazoa; phylum Chordata; class Mammalia; order Rodentia; family Cricetidae; genus Arvicola; species Arvicola amphibius. The sequence goes on along the minus strand of NC_052049.1, from coordinate 46,192,707 downwards.
GGGTGCATCTCAATGTCAGTCAGGAGGAAGTGAACAGCTGCCACTCGGCGCTTTGGCTGGGGCCTGCCTATTCTTGGTGGCCCTCTTCCTTCCTAGCCTGGGTGGTTAGTCCCCGCGTAGGCAGTCTAATGGCTCACAGCCACATCCAGGCCCCACTCTCATCCTTACCCCCTGGGGCCAAAGGCAGTTCCTGAACATAACCCAGGGCTCCTGAATCCATTATCCAGTGCACTCTGTCTATAGCTCCAGGTATCCCCACTAAACGCTGTTTGCTGCTGTTTGCTGCGGTTTGGAACCTTTGGAAGATACCATGCTTGCCTCCTCTATGATCATGCTCATGCTAGGTAAAGTATTTTGGGTCAGTCCCACAGAAGCCGTTCCAAACTCTTGCATCTTGAGCACTCATCTATGGCCAGTCATTTCAGGGTGGAGTTTGAGCCCAAGCCCTTTCCTCTCTCAGTCTGCTGCATCCAGATGCAAAGAAGCATAGCTGGCCATGACAAAAAAGCCCAGCCTGCCGCTCTGTCCCAGTGGCTACTCACCCAGCCGTGCTAATCTGCATGAGTTACCCATCGCAGAGAGCAGAAGCAGGTTGCTTCAGTTTAAAAGCCTGGGCATACATGAAGAAGGCAAGCACAACCTCCTCCTGGCCCTGCAACCACACTTCACCTACTAAGGGCTGACTAGGAATCTAAAGGACCAGCCCTGCGTGCTACTAGATCACAGGTTGCTTGGACTCTCTAAGCGACATGCTGCTTTTCTAGGTGTGTCGACACTCTCTGCCCTGTTCAGTGTGCAGCTAGAAGACCACCTGGTTTCCAAGAGGCATCTGGCTCGACCCAACTGCAGCCAACACTGCTTTCACGTTGCCTGTGTTGTTGGAAGTGTTTGCTCTGACAGACATTTCTCGGCATTGTCCCTTCCAAAACATACACTCCAAATTACTTTAAATTATATAGTAATTATAAATCCCCCCCACCTTATAAATATTAGAAAAACCAAAAAAGAATAAAAAAAAGTCAACAGCTAAAACAAACTCCATAAATTTATGGAGCATAAGAGGTGTCAGGTCCAGAGAGCTTGCCCCATGCTCATCTAAGACACAAAGGTGGAGGCAGGAAGGAGGCTTGAGGTCAAGGCCAACCTCTGCTACAAAGTGAGTTCAAGGCCAGCCTGAACTACGTGGTGAGACCTTGTATTGAACTAGTAAGTTTAAGGAAAGTAAGACTAAAACCAAGAAAGCTTAAGTTTGGCAAGAACGATATGTACCACATAGGCCACCCTGTTGTTTTTCTGTGAACCATAAATTAGCGTCTTATTAAACATCACAGTTGTACCAGAAACCTGCATTCATTCGGAGGAGACAGAAACCACTGTTTCTATCTGTATGGGCCTCCTTTTGCAGCTAAGGAAGAGAGAACACAACGGTTCAAGCATTTGCTTGATGGTACCTACACATACCCTTACTTTGTTTCTTGTATTTATTATTTGTTTTTAAAACTTGTATAAGTACAAAGAAAAGGCCCAAAAAGCCGAGTGACCGTCAAATGTTGCAAAGCCTTACCTGGTGCTGGCTGTCGTTCATTCCATTCAGTTGAGATTAAAATCTCTATCACTTTTATGAGGTGTTCAGTATTATCGGAGCTGCAAATAAGAAAGGTGGTTCGTGAGAATCGTCCTTCCTAAAAACAATATACCGTCTCCAACCATCATCCTACTGATGTGTGTGGAGCAAGCCCCCAGGAGATGTGCATCTGTGGCCAGGATCTTCAGACACCCTTAAATAGTCATTAGGGACACCCCCACCACCCCCCACCATACCCCCAAACCTTCTTCTCATCTTTCACTTACCTGGAGGCTGGGAATCTAAAAAGCACAGGGCTGAAAATCTCAGAGAGGACTCTTGTGTTCAAAAGGTTTTTGCTGGAGGCTTGAGAGAGCTTGAAGAAATGCTTAAGCAGATACTGAAGCGTAAGCCAATATTGATGAGGTATATTAGGCGACCTAATGAGCTTCTTCAACAGCTGGATGTGGTCTTCAGGGCTTTGTACTTCTACAAGTTACAGAGAAAAAATACAGGAAACCGAGTAAGGCTATGCAGAGGTGCCAATGAGCCAATGTTTGAACCATTTCAAATCTCTGCTGTAGCTACCAAAGGAGGCCCAGACAGAAACCTTCAGGAGAGGCACCTAGGACCTTTGCCCTTCTTATTAAGAAATGCATTGTGAGAAAGTAAAGATCTCCAGTCGAATGAAATATAAGAACTCTTCTTGTAAAAAAACCACAAAATGTTCAGGGTGTGCTCTCAGAAGCCTGGCCTCCATCAGGCAGCCCCAAGCCTGATTGGCTACTTCCTCAGAGCATCAGATAAGGAGCACAGGTTAAACTTTGAAGGTCACGAACCACAATTTCCTGTCCCCAAAGCACTGAACAGAGCCTGGGCTGCTGATGCTGAGTGCTCCACCCTCGATACGTTTCATTCTGGGTGTGCAGGGCCGTGGACAAGAAGATTCCTCGCCGTGCATTCTAGTCCTAGGTCTCTGAATCTGAGGCTAATGCTTTGGTAGTCATGACCTTCCCAACTGCAACGATCTCTGCAGATCGTGATCAGAAGTGAATTAGCCAGTTTAACACATGGGCAGACTTCTAAGCCAACACAAATCTAAGTCTCTTCTGTCAAATACTCAGATGCTGTGTGGTAGAGGAGGGAATCTGGGGTGGTGGCAAGGCACTGGAAGGCAGCTTGGAATTTTCTCAATGCCTTCTCCTTATACACAGCACTTCACAGGACGACAGACCTATCTATATCTCAGTTACCTGTGTGGAGAGGTCTGGAGAGAGAAAACCCACCTTGGGCTAACGACATCATTTCGTGGTAAACAGCTACTGGAATGACAGGATTTGGTAAGTCCAAGAGATAGCGTTTGAAAGCATCTGCTAAAACCTGTACATCAATCACCTCCAAGTCCACTGAGGCGGCATCTGGGAGAGAAGTAATTTAAGAAACATTTCAGTCATTCATACTTCTGTTGGGCCAATTTTCCAAATGTGGGACTTTAAAAAAGACACAGGGAAGGAAGCAACTTGAGAGAAACAGAAATTATGGCACAGTGACGACTTTCTCATAGGGCAGGCTCCGGAATTTTGGACAGAACAGCTTTTCTTCACGTAGCTTTTGTTCCACATAATAAGCATTCAGCACGCCCAGACTTTAGCTATTATGCTGGTACCACTTTCCTTAGCGCAACAAAAAATAATGACATTATTACTGATAAGTTAATATCCTCCCGAGTGGTTGTGTTGAAAGTCCCAATGCTCCATCGCTACTTGGAGATGGATCCTATCACAGATGATCAGGTTAAACAAGGTTTTAGAGCAGACCCTGAAACCAATCTAACTAGCAACATTGTAAGAAAAGACAAAGTCCCAGAGACACCAGAAACCCAGGAACGAAGGAAAGGCCATGTGAACAGACACTGAGAGGCAGTTGTTGGGGAGTCAAGAAAGAAGTCTCAAAGAAAGCAAACCTTCATCGTCTGGGATCTCCATACACTTACACACACACACACACACACACACACACACACACACAGCCAATGTTTCCTCAAACCACATTAGGAAGATGAAAAATGAAAATCCCCAGGTTTTCTCAAATCTAAACTGATAAACGCGACATAAAATTCAGCCTTAACAGAATGCTCAGCTAAATATCAAGATACTACAGCATTTGAGCCATCAGTTTCAAGATTACCTATAGAATAATCCGGACTGTCCCAGAAAGCTTCTCCTGATGCTGCTATTATCTAACCTGAGAGCATCCAACTAGCTCAGAGAAGAGGAGCGAGTTTCTCCGATAAATCCATCAGTTAGAAAGGAGGTCAGGACAGGGGTAGCAGTAATCCAAAGCACTTTTCGGCACATGTAAGGTGTCGGTAGCCCAGCTCTTGGGGTGGGGAAGGAACTGAGGTCCACTAGAAAGCTGGGGCACCAAGAAGGAGAGTGGCTGAGGGCATCCATAAAAGAGGGGCATCTGGCGAGGAGAGACCAGGAGGAGAGCACGCTGGGGAGTGTGCTCAGAAGGTGGGCTGACACTACATTTTTTTTTAACTGTCTTCAGTTCTGGCACTGAGGGCTCTGCTGTGAAGGAGCTATAAGGAGCAAGATAATGTAGTTATGTAACTCAGTGTGTGGCTGAATGGGGCGGTGTTTCGGAGATGAGAAAATACCAGAGTCATGCTAAGAAGGTTCTACGTGAAGAGAGGACAGTATTTGGCCTATCCCTGAAAGATGGCCGTGTAAAGCAGGGCCCTTTCAACTGTCCCCTTTTCAATACAAAACAAAAAACAAAACCTTTGCTTATTCATGATCTCTTTGTAGCCAAGAAATTTTTATATCACCTGAAATAGAGGTCTGTAAAGGCATGCAAAGCAAATAATTATTGAAATTATAAAGCAGTTTGTTTTAAAAGTATTCTTAAGTACACATATAATTTTGCCATTGATTAAAGGTGAAGGCTAACTTGCATACTAATGAGAGATTTCCTTGTTTATGCTTATACAGAATTAAATCTTAGCTTAGTATTTGATACTGTAAGATACAGAGCGCCTTCAGTGCTTTTCAGAGCTAATCAACATTTTTATTTAAAAATTGTGAACAGGGGAATGCTGTTTTGCATAAATACGTGATCCAAAATGGCAGAATTGTGTCAAGGGCCGTTCCAAAACTTCCTGGAAATTTTGTTCTAACCCCAAACCAAACTTTATTTATTTTTTAAATAAAACTCAAATCAGAAAGTCAAACAACAGTTTTCACAAACATTTTTACGCAATCCAACCCCAAAATATACTAATGTGTGTATGAGAATATATTTAAGTATGAGGTATATGTGTGTGTAAATGTATCCAACTACCCTAAAGATACACATGCTGAGGAAGGATAATAAGAAAATTCATATCAAAGTCTCCCATAATTCAATCACAGTGTTTCTATGGAGAACTTTGTGTGTATGGAGAATCACGACAACTCATACCCTACACCAGTGTTGAACCTGAACTGAGGTATCTGTGGCCCGACGGCACGGACAGCATGCACAGTACAAGGTGCGAAGGTTTTGGGTCCCAAACTAAAGATACGGTGGAAGCGAAGGACGGCACGTGGGTACACGCCGCCAAAAACATCTCCGACTATTACATGTTTGGTTTTCACTTAAACTTTGATTCGGAAACCTTCTATTGTTGTCAAATTCTTCACAAGCACCACATGCGGTTACTCGACCCTTTATAGGAAATGACCCACGCATGGAGAGACAGAGGCAAATCTGGGCTGAAACTGAGGTAGAAAAGTTTCTCCGGACACAACATGACATTAAGTGGAACTTGTCCCACTAAATAGCCAGATGTAAGTGATCCTCACACCACACCTCATACTCTCAGAAAATCAGGCTAGTGTACAATACACATGGGCCAGGCCAAGAAAACCCTGCAGAAGTTGAAGGATACGGCAATAAAATGCTGTGTTGCTTAAACATCCAAAGGGCTAACCAGACACAGCACAGTCTAGCAAATGTGCAAGTGCCACACTGGGCCTTTGTGTAAAGGGTCTAGCCTGAAACTAGGTCATTATTAGTGACATGATACAGTGTTGATTAAGAGTACATGGGCATCACTGCAAACCCCCAAAGAATATTTGAAGCTTCTGGTCCCGCTAACTGCCGCCCTTGTGGGCCTCACTTTCTCTCTCTTTGCCTTGAAAGTCAGTGGCACCGAATTTCTCATCCTGAAAAAATATATGCTCCACCATTTGTTGATATATGTAGACTTCTAGGTGCTCGAGACACATGGCCCTTTCTTGGGCATAATCCCCTTGGTGATCCTGCTAGGCCAATGAGCCATCCTTTCACCAGGAGACTTGGCAAGCAGTCTGGCAATTATGTATCTCACATCATACTTAGGGGGCCTAAGGACAGAGTGTACCTCTCCCCTGCTCCTCCTGCCTTCCTAAGCAACCAACGCCAAGAAGCATGGCAAGTATGTTAGGTCTGGAGCTGTTAGGGTGACGCTCACTCCAGAGACCTTAAGAACCCAGGGAGTGTGGTCTACCCAGTCTTTTACAGTGTCTGAATGAAATTACATACGCAGGTCTCGGAATAAACTCACCACGTGTCAAAGGCCACAAGAGTTGATGACGGAGTATATTTGGTTTTATTTATTATTATTTTTGTGTGTGTGTATGTGTGAGATGGGACTTCCCATGTGCCCCGGGGTTCCTGACTTGTGCAATACAAGCTACGTCTTCGGTATGAACGCCACCCTGGCAGCTCCTAGACACCCACAGCTGTCTTGGTGTAAAGAGAGGGTGCTCCGTCACTTCACTTTTCACTGCACTACCAATGGGGAACCAGTTCCTTCGATACCACGTCAGCTCCCTGGGAGGCCCCACCCCCAGCCCCCAGCCAGCCAGCCAGCCAGCCACCAGCTGATCTCTATCTGGTGTAGTGGTTCCTAGGGCGTGGGGGTAGAACAGACTGCAAACTGGCACTATCTGGAGACATTCTAGACTGTCGTGACTCGGGGGTGGGTGCTACTGGCACCTAGTGGGTAGAGGGCTGGGGATGTGGCTGACTAACCTGCAGTGAACCTGACACTCCTCATCAGTGCGGCATATCCAGAGGGCCAGGTTGAGACAGCCCCAGTGCCCGCCAAGAGAAACAAAAATGCGTCAGGAGGAAGTGTTGACCATTAAAATTCAAGGAAGATTAAAAGGAGCGGGGAGGGCAATTTGTTTTAGGGTAAAATAAGGGAGAGGCGAGAAGGGCAGGGACAATCAAAATAATCTGGATATAAACCACAGCTTTGCCACTCGCTCGCTCTCCCGCCAAATCATGTTAAGTGAATTTGCTTAAGTTGTGCTTTCTTTACTGGAGACTTAGCGCCACTGACACTTCAGAATGAGGCTACCATGAGCGGCTGCAAAAGGAGCATTAAGAGAAGTGAGCTACTTGCCTCACCTCTGTCTGGCACTGTAAATTTACAAAGTTGTTCAGAAGCCAGCAATTTTTGTCAGCTAAAACGAAGGTTTCCTCTGGGACATTATAATAGCTCCAGGTATTGAAAAGTCTACAACCTGGGGACACTTTTGGCAGACGCACTCTTGAGTTTGGATAGTGTTTGCTCTTTTGTGGCTAAGAAAATGTGTCAAGTTTTCTACATGTGAGTTTTGGTGGCAATGGGGAAGGATAGCTGCCCATCAAAATATATTAGTGACGTGAGTGAATCTTGGTGGTTTTGCGCCATCTCCTGAGTGGTGTGAAAAAAAAATAATAATAAAAACAACACTTTTTCCAAAGCTAATGTGGATCGTTTTGTACTGGTCATATTAAAACCTCAACTGCAACTTTTCACAATTTCATCGGTTTCTGGTGTCTTCACATTTCCTGTGACTTTTAGCAAGCATGCAAGTTTACCTTCTATTTTGTTCTTGTAACCAATACATATAACCCGACTTCAATTGGCAAAGCACAAAAATTCAGTATTTCCTTAACGCCCTGGTAAGGTTGGTAGAAATACAGAAAACAGAAAAGGCTCTCACTCTGGACTTTTCTACCAGCCAGTGTCTAACGAGCAGATTGGCGGAAGCCCGGGACACACACAGAAGCCTAGAGGTACGCTGCCCTGTGTGTGCTTGGCTGAGCTCAAGAGACACAGGAACTGGAGTTGAGACATTTGCTTGGGTTTGCTTCAAGTGAACTCACTTGCTGATAAACATCTAGTTGCATGCTTTTCTCTAAGAAATGTCTTTTGTAGAAATTCCCTAAAATTGCCTAAGCCTCAAGCTACTTCCCACTTCAAACGGTTACATCGTAAGGGTCAGCTGGGCATTCCCATGCCAGCATCCTTCCGAAGGAGTCTTGCCCAGAACAACATAGGCAACTCTTTCATTTAAATATCCAAATTCAGGTAAATAATATGAGGTAGAAAACCACAAAAACAAGAAAGAAAGAAAGAGAGAGAGAGAGAGAGAGAGAGAGAGAGAGAGAGAGAGAGAGAGAGAGAGAGAGAGAGAAAGAAAAAAGAAAGAATACTATAAATGAATGAAGGATTTAAGACATTCTAGAAGTTGGCACGAGAAGATAGCTTCCGGGATGAGGGCACTACTTTTCCCTGTATGGAAAAGGAAAGAGGAAGTCGCAGAAAGCCACTATTTGGCAGAGTAAGTTAGTGTCTCCTAAGTAATGGTGGGCTGGAGCTGGCTGCTGGCTCAGGAGATCAAACGTCCTCAGTTTTTCCCAACTCCACATTCAATGACATCATGTTAGCATGAAGTCAACCACAGTGGTTCTATTTACATCACAGGAAGGGGCTAATACTCTAACCCAGTCATTTCCCTCTGCAGAGAGTACGGTCACCATTACACTACTAGATAAACACCCAATGCCATGATGTTACTCGACGGACATAGGGCATGAAAACGTAAGCAGGTGAGCAAGGAAGAAAGCCAGCAAGCCAGGTGGGAGGGAAGGAGCCTGAGAAGGGGTAAGAGGACACCAGGAGACACCTGTCAAATGACGCAGGCTTAGAATCTTTTCAGCTGACCCATATGAATGAGAGCTAACCAAAAGCAAAGCCGAGGAACATGGCAGAGATAGAGTCTGATAAATGCCAAGAAACTGTTTCTGAAATTCCTGCAGAACCCAGGGGCTCGTGTGTAGGGAGAAGGTGGAAAGCTTACAGCCTACACTCATGCCTCCACTTGGGAGCCACATAGACAAGGCGTGCACGGCTAACTTCACTGAGCAGAGGACACTGCACATGCTTTGAGGACTCCTTTGAGACTTAAGGTGTTGTGAGGATGGGGGTGGGGGAGGGGGCGGGCCATCTGAAACAGAAAGGTGAGCTTATCCTCGCTACAGTTCCGTGAACTGACTCACCACAATCAAGAAGCTGTCGTAATTCTGCAGGGCTGCTGGGGCTCTGTGTTCGGTAGAGAGTTGGACATTCCAGTCCTGGAAGACAAAACAGACCGTGTGTGCACAACACAGTTCTCCAGAGACTCGGTGAGCCTGCTGCCAGAGGGACAGTCCCATTTCCACCCAGCATCTATTCTAGATGGAAGCCAACCCCAACAATTAGTTGTATCTAGTTTGTCAATAATTTTTGGCAACTCCAGTGGGGCATTAAAAAGCAGGTCAATCATATTTATTAAATTATGAAGAACTGAATAGCTCCCACATAGTAACTATGTAGTAGTCTAGAATAGTGGTCCTCAACCTGTGGGTTGTGACCCCTTTCACAGGGTTGCCTAAGACCATCAGAAAACACAAATATTTACATTATGATTCATAAAAACAGCAAGATACAGTTATAAAGTAGCAATGAAAATAATTGTATGCTTGGGGGTCACCACAACATGAGGAACTCTATTCAAGGGTTGCAGCATTAGGAAGGTTGAAAACCACTTCTCTAGAGTTAGAAATTATCAGCCACAATTCTTCCCCGTTACAGAGACCCACACAGCTAGTGTGGTTAGCAGAGCCTCTGTTCACAGCAACCAGTAAGACATTCACATAATGAATGGCCCAGAGACACATATAAAGTATAGCAGTCACGAAATAAAGCTCTAAAGCACTAACTCCTTCTAGCAGTCTGGTTACCTTTCTTTTCAATGGCTTCGAGGAGCTTGATAAGAAGAGGTGGGGCGACATCAGGAGGGGCGAACTGCTCAGCCAGATCAGGAAGGGTGAAAACTGAAAAAAAGAAATTCCCAACATTAGATTTCATGTGCAACAGTCAGGTGCATTCAACCACAATACAGAATATTTAAATATAAATAATTCAATTACTCCCATCCATAGTAAAGTCAGAATGGAGCTAAGGGGAGTCCTCTACCACATTACACACTGTTGGGGCTTCAGGGACATACCTGGGTTTTGTTTTTCCCCCTTCAGAACGTTCACCAAATGCCCATCAAGAATCCCAGAAGACCCTGACAACAGAGCTTTGACAGTCTCTCCTCTGGGGCATCTTTCCTAGGACAGACTGCCCTGCCCTAGGGTACCTGGGTTACGTAGAGAGGCTCCAGGCTAGACTGGAGCTTAGATGTTCAGGGAGAATCGAGAGATGTGGTAGCATACAGCTCTCTTCACCCCCATGTCTCGGGCACATTGATATTTAAGAGCGCAATCTGGAGAGCTCAGAAAATCTGAAATTAGTCTGGCTTCTAGGTTATTATGAAAGAACTGCAGCTCAGGTAGGAGAGACTAGATAAAAATCTCATGAGATAGTGTGTTATCATGATATATAACTGAATAGCTGATCATAGCAACTGGACATTCTTTTGTACCCTTGCACTGAGTTCTATTAATGCAGGGCAACACAAATGACCAGTAGTCACCTAACAACAAACTAAACCCCTGTGTAATTGTTGCCAAAGTTTTGCTTTCATGTGTGTGAGCGCACACACGTGCATGTGTAGGACATAAGATACTTTAAAAAGCTCTTTAGGTTTATTTCATATTATGTATGAGTGTTTTGCTGGTATATATGTATGTGATGTATCTGTACCACTTGTGTGTCTGGCACTTGTAGAGGAAAGAAAATTGCACCAGATTCCCTGGACCTGGAATTATAGTTGCTCGTGAGTTCAGTGGATTCAGGAACTTAACCTGAATCCTCTATAAGAGCAGCAAGTGCTCTTAACCACTGAACTATCTCTCCAGTCCCAAGAAATACAATACTTTGATAAACGGTATCTTCATAAGTTATGTATATGTTTTGCCAAATGTAATATACAAAATATCTAATACCACGACAATCACAATTACTTCCTGACAATATATTGACCATATTTCTCAATCAAAAAAGTGGGGGGTAAATGAAGCAAAAGTATTTTTCAAAACTGTGCCAGAAGAGGGAGCTAAATATTTCACCTCAAATTTCTCAAACTTCAAAATATAGGGTTGTGAATCTTAATGAAAACATCTCCAGGAGTAACTTGTCTTTCAAAAATCCAGTAATTTCAGGGGTTTATGATTCATAACCTGCATCTTATCTAGGACAGTTTGTATACTTCACTAAATGGCTATAATTAGGTTTCAGTGAGGTTTTAGTGGTATAATTATTATAAGATGTATATGATATTAAAAAATTCTAATTAAACCCTTGCAAGTACCAAGAATCAATGTAAAATAGTAACAGATTTATAATATAAAAGCAGTGTTATTAAATACTGACCTCAAAGGACTAAGTACAACTTAGGAAGTCATTTTGGAAACTCTAAAACCCCTTGTCCTAAGACCCCTGCAGATTTCAACATGCCCAGTATAGATGGACCCGTGGCACTTGTCATTTAACTATACTGACCTCAACAGCCACCAGAATGACAGAAGAGCTAAATTTTGAAGGAAAACTCTATCACAACACTATACAATGACACTTTCTGTGATGAGAGAAACATTTGTACTGGCTTGCTCTACAATAAAATGTAGCCACTGCAGTTGTGACCACAGTATTTAAGCCTGCAGTCTGAGAACCGGGGTGAAGGCAAATTCTGTTAATGAAAAGTTAAGGAACCCACGGACCTCAGAATGAAGACATCTTTGTTCAAAATAAGGCATCCATGGTTGTGCTGAGCAACCTACAAAGCTCTCCATCTGGCTTCCTGGGAGACTCTGCCTTATGACATCATTCCCCTAGCTTTTGGCAAGATAAAGGTAGAGTAGATATGGCCTTAATTCTCTAGACAGCTACTGTGTACAAGGCTGTGGGGTAGAGGACTTCATTTCTGGAACCAAGGTCTCTAAGAATAGGGGGGTAGTAATTGTTTTGAGTTAGTAGTAAGTTTGACTTTGTAGATGATTTCTATGAGAAACCAAGCAACGAGAGCAGTCAGTTTTAAATGTTCAGATGTGAAATGTTTTTGAAAAGTGCTTATAATATAAATATGTTTATTAAAAGTTTATAATCATTTTAACTAAAAGCATTGTAAAATTAAAAAAAAATTAAGCTGTGTGGAAGTGCAGGTTTCTAATCAAGCACGTGAGAGGCTACAGCAGGAAGATCACAAGTTAAAAGATAGCCCAGGCTACCCAGCAAGACGCTGGCTAGAATAGAAATGCAAGCAAATAAACACACACACACACACACCCAGCAGCAGCAGCAGCAGCAGCAAAGGGCACACCATTTCATTTCCTTTGATAAACTATAAACCACTTCCCTTGGCTCTCATGTTTGAGCTCACAACAGTATTCTCTCCCACAAAGACCTTCCCCGTTCTACACTGAACAAAACGAAGGTCATCCTGTCCCTGTATGTATGTACTAGAAGGGAAACTGGCAGTAGAGAAATGATGTTAAAAAAATGCTATCAATCAGGATTCAACACAGCGTTTTCCTGCTAAGGAACCTCAGCACAGCCCCAAATCCAAAAGTCCACAGCTAAGTAGTAAGTACGAATACCAACCCTGCACTCGTGCGACTAACTTCATCAAATCCACTTCCATAGATAACAAGCATTTTTATGGAGGAAAAAAAAAAAACAAAGCTGGCATTGAGATAGGAATTGCTTAATAAAGTTAATCTCTTTCCAAAATCTTATCAACGCGATCACTTAGGCAGGCAAATATGAAACCAAATTAAATGATAATTAAACATTTCATGTGATTGTGATTGAAATATGCACCCAACAGTTGCTGGTTCTACAAGTGCTGCACAGAGGCATTTCCATCCCGCTCTCTACTCCTGATGAGAAAAAAAGAAAAAAAAAAGAAGAGGAAAAAGCACAACTCTCTTGTTTTCCTGTCTTTCCCGCACTTCCTTGGCAAAGATGCTTTGTGTTTGTCTTTGGTTATCCTGAGCTACAAAATGTCTTTTGTTTCACTCGTCCCGACTTTTCTGCACATCACCATGGGGGTCCCCACGTATCTAGGGGAACACCGGCCTTTTCAAGTCACTGTACGCTTGTGTAGGATGCATGAGTTCTCTGGCTTGTACTGTGTGAACGTCCAGCTGAAGTTTTTTTTTTTAAGATGAAAGAAGCTTTATCGGCCAAAGGCGTGAAGCACAACAGCTGATCGCGCTTTGGCAAGAGAAACTTTAAAAGGCAACATTTACAAGGTAAGACAATGAATACGACAACAATTCCAGGATTTCCTATCCGTGAGTATAAGGTCTCTCACTCAATGTGCTTCCTCTCGGGACTATGTAGACCCAGGTAATAGAGCAAGTTGCTGTCACCCGCTGTAGACAGTGGGGTTATCACTAGAATTCTAAACTGTATTCCAAAACAAGTGTTACTTTCCTCGAGAATCCTAAACCCAACTATTCTCTAATTCCATTAAATACACTATGTCTATATATCTGTCATTAGATTTCATCATAAGAGATTGCAGCAGGAAGCAGCAATTACTGGGAATGACTAAGCTTGCTACGTTGTTGATTAGTCCACAATAAGAGGATCAAATCATAGTCTGAAAAAAAAATAATGGCACCAAATATTTGTTTTCAAAAAACTACAGAGCATACATACAGGTTGGGACTATCAAGCAAAACACAAATTAGCAGCACAAACTTCTAAATTTTACACATAATTCCATTTGGTGTAAAATTTCCAGGTATCTTTGACCTGGAACGGAATGCACTTAGATTTGGAAGCTCGCCGTAGTGCATTGTCTGAAGCATCTGGAAGCATCCATGGATTTTCTGACACATCCAAGCCCAGTGTCTCACTCAGCCAAATCATTTTTCATTGGAAGACGTCAACATTGTGCAAGGAAATAGAAACCAAGGAAAAACAGTCGAAAGGTCTGAGAAGGGAGAACCTAACCATGTATAATTTCTAAGGAAAGGCAGACTTGTCTGGCCAGCCTTCCTTCCCACTCACAAGAACTCTGCTGAACCAGAAAGCCCTAGGTCATAGAAGAAACCACTCATGCTACAACGGAGGCCACACTTTTGTTTGCTCTTTCTGCAGGCCCTGGTGACAACCAATCATACATAACAGAAGAGACTCCCTCTCCCAATTGAAGCCCTTCCCAAACTAAGTCGGGCAAGCCTCAACACTCCTGGGCACCAGTGGTGCGTGGGAGATAGGAGCGTTCTGTGCTCTCTGTGGTGCCAACACCGCTACTAAGTGCAAGCTGAAACCAACACACAGCTGCACCTTTTGGAGGCTTTCTTCATTTAAAAAAAAAATAAAAAGAAAGGAAAGAGAAAGACATTTTAAAGTTAGTGCCTGGCAGGACTGACTGGAAAGTTTAAGCAGAAACATCAAAACGGCAGAGACTGCCCAAGCCAAGTACTTCATTCCTAATGGAAGCAGCTTGGAAGTGTGTAAAAAAAAAACCTGCTCATTACCCCTCAAAATGTAACTCAAAATACACAGGAAAGAAAGGATATATGCAAATGGGGACCGATATTAAATCAAGATGTTAAACTGTCTACTGACTCGTTGAAACCGAGCTTTATTTCTGTCTGAGACAATCTTCTCTTGTGACTTCAAAAGAAAAAAAAAAGTAGTGGACACGAATCAAAGCTAGCCCAATTCTGTTCTTAAGCAAACTCTATAAGCACGTTCATACTGTATACGTAGAGCAGCTAATACCCTGGACTCCAAACTCGTTAAGCTCTGCGGGCTGCAAACCACATCAAAAGTTGGTGCGCTCTTTGGGCAAGACAGCGTTAAAAAACAAAAACAAAATAAAAGAGAAGAAACCGTGGGTTCGTTGATCTTGGCACACACTAGTTTCATCGGCAGGGTTTCCATGATTTAAAGCACAAAGAGACAGGGGTACCATCCTCATAGTACCCGTTACTGATGGTAGTCTTGGACAAGTTAATTAACTTGGACCTGAGTTTTTTCATGTGTAGCATGGGAGTAATTATATATGAGGTTAGTAAGGGTTGGAAACAACACAACCTCTGTCAGTGGACACAGTACTCAGAGTGGAGGAAGCATAATCGTTATTAATGTCGGAATTATTCAAGAAATCTTTACTATGATTAAAGATTTGAAAGATTTTGTTTTTATGTGCATCAATGTTTGTCTGCAAATGTGCGTGCCTGCTGTCACTTGTGTGCCTGGTGCTCAAGGAGGCCACAAGAGGGTTGTTGAGTCCCTTGGGACTCGAGTTATTGTTGGTTTGTAAGCCGCCACGTGACTCCAGGCACTGAACCCCAGTCCTCTGCGAGAGCAGCCATTATTCCAAACTACTGAGCAATCTCTCTAGCCCCATTAATAGATTTTTAAATAGTCATTCATGATGACAAAATTTAAGATGAGAACTATTTATGTATCATATTAAGACAGTTTTATTATTATTTCTTAAAAAATATTTTTCACAGCAGCTCAAAGGTGTCTTTATTATTCTTGAATTAAAGGCGAGGAAACAGAGAAAGCTTGAAGCATGTCTGACGGAGTAGACATTAACATTTTGCCTCTTGCTCTATAAATAATAGTTAGTATCTCTTTAGGAGTCAACTCAAATATTATATTTGACCATAATACTAATCTGTTTAAGTTATGTGACTTCAGTTCTCTGAATATGAAAGAAAAACTAAGTTGAAATGATTGTGTAATAAATTATACTAATCTCCCAGAAACAAGATGGGTTTGATTTTGGAGGAGAAGGAAGATAAAATTATAGGCAATGAGAAATGGGAATTGATAGGAAATAAATCTTCAGGCGTGACCACATGGTTTTCAGAGGTAACTACTAACATGGAATTTTTCAAAACTGCTCACAGATTTAAGCTGAAGTCTGCAAGTCCTTGTAGATCCCTACGCTCCTTAGTTCTTCAGATTTCCACGTTCACCTCCCCCATCTCTTCTGCTCCACAGGTCAGAGGGCAAGGGAAGACTCCACCCACTTCATTTTATTTCTACATAGCAGACTAGCATCAGCGACAAAGGTCCTCTGAAGCAAAAGCCGGCACACAGCGCTGTCTCTGATGGCCTCTGCTAAAGCCTTAAAGTGACTAGAATATTGAAGCACAAGGTTGCTCTTAATCTTCGACAGGCAGGCTAATTAATTGTGATCCTTATCACCTAAATTGGAATCTGATGTAAAGATGACAGCTTACAGCGCACAGCAAATTAAAATGCTGAGTAGGAGGTAAACAAGGAAGAGAGTGAGTGCACATATGTGCGCGCGCGTGCACACACACACACACACTTCCTACCTAGAAAATATTTATAGTTGAGTCCAAGGAATTTCAGAGGCCAGTAATTTATACGGAAGTTGGCCTTTGGGTCTGTTGGCTTGGAGAGATTTCATCTGAAGCCTGACTCAGATGCCCCATAAAGGAAAGAATAGGGAGGTAGGGATGGGGAGAAAAAAAATAACATTTCATGCACATGGACTTGGCTCTATGCTGAACAAGCACATTAAGGACACAGCTAGGGGTCGTGTCCACACACCATTGTACACACGTGCTCTTATTTATTTTTCACAGCAGCTCAAAGGTGTCTTAATTATTCTTGACTTAAAGGCAAGGAAACAGAGGTAGAGAAGTTAAGTCATTCGGTCAATGTCATAAACTCGTAAGTTGTGCACGTGTATTCAGCTTGGGCCAATTGTCTCTCCGTCAGTTTCTGGCTAGGGAAAGAAACTTATGATGTTTCCCCAAATTTCCTTTAAAGGTTCCCAAATTTCAGTAGTAACTGCTGTAACAGTGTCCTGTAACACATAAGACATGTGATATTCAATCCCATAAGGTGATGGCTGTAATATTTACTGGTGGGATCCAGTAAAGCCACCTTGACAGCAGAGCAGCATGAGTTTATGTGTATCCTCCCCAAGCTAGACAGTAAATGTATTCTCCTCCACTTCCACACTGTTTTGATCAACAACGTTATGCTCACTGAAGCAACAAGTGACCCCCTGTTCATAACAGTCGGAGATGGGGAATATAGCAGAACTACTTGGGGGGGGGTGATATGTATTTCTCCCACATCAATTCAATAATAAATTTCATAGTCGAACTTATAAAAACACGTTACAAATGCTACAGGGAAGCCCGATCATAAGCTGTAATTTGAGAAGACCCAAAGGTAATTAAGAGAAAATGGATGGGACAGTTACTTATTACAGTGACACCGGAAGCCGGATCTAGGCTGCCAACCACTGACCAAGTAGAAGCAGATGCTGGCTGGCCCAGGGAGGGCGGAGCTTGAGAAGAAAAACTGCCAAAGAGGCAAAGTGGTCCAGATGAACAGTACTGAGAGTTTTAAGAAAGCCTGGATGCAAGTCAGAGGCACAAAGGAATCACCAACTCCCATCCTAGGAACCCCAGGGAGCCAGGGCTTTTCTCTGATATCTAAAAATATACTGAAAACTTGATCGAATTGGTTAGGGAATGCCTAGCGATGTTCCGCCTAGACCCTGTAATTAATATTTTGTTGTAAATGTTATACATAAATATTTCGGTGCATCTCAATATAAGGGGCACAAATTAGTTGCCACGGGTTGTATGTGTTCCCCATAATTCATAGGATGAAGCCCTTTGAGGTACCAGCACACCCCCCCCAAAGTGATGATACTCAGAGCCAGGCTCTGGAAGGTTACTGAGTTTAGATAAGGTCATGGGGGTAGGTCCTTCAGGATGAAAGTAGTGCTCTCATTGCTTCCAGGAGAGGATAAATGGAAGGAGGCCAAATACAAGCCAGGAAGAGGCTCACTAGGTCTTCACCTAGTTCCCAGAATATATTAAAGTTCCATGGTAATCTGAGCTCATGTATCAGCAACCATATGTAAAACAAAACAAAAAGAATCCCTCTGTCTTGGAAAAGTCAGTAACGAATACAAACTCTCCCTGAAGTATCTAGTAAATACCTCTGTGTGTCAGACTGTGTCGGACAGTGATTTATGGGAGCGCTGGCCAAGCTTTCATAGCAATCATTTTTAAGCATGTGTGGTGGCGGGCCTGGGATTGTGCATTCCCCACAAGCTTGCATGTGGTACCCATGCTGCAGGATCTCAGACCACACTTTCAAAGAGCAGGACTTGAGGATGCGTGTGCCAACTGTAGAGAGAAGAGCATTCAAAGAGCCAGACTCTCTGGCTCCTGCTACTGAGAACCCTTGCTTCACAGGTAGGTTTTACCAGGGACCTCAGTGGCAAAGCCCCTCAGTTGTGTTGGGAAGATGGCGTGGACTGTGTGGATTGGATTTGATGTCCTACCTAACTCAACGTCAACAGAAACTAGGAGCAGAGAGTCGGGTTGTTTGGCTCCTCTGTGTACCCCTGTGTCCCTGCGTGAGGAAGGATGGCAGGAGTCACAGCTTGACTGAGGTCTCAAGCTAAGTTTCAGCCAAGGAAAAGGCTCCTTAGATTTGGTGCGTGGTTTGGAGAGGAGGCAGAGAGAAATGGGGCATTGGAGAAGCCATGGAGGCCATGACCACTGCTACCAATGGCTTCAAAGTATTAAAAAGTATTAAAAAGTTAGAACCTTGAAGAGCCCTGGGAGGTCCTATAGTTGTCCTCAATCTACAGACGAGGAAAGTAAGATTTAAAAAATAAAGCGATTGGCCCAAAGTTAGTACAACAGAAAGTTGCAAACCGACTTGAATGACTTCCAGCTTGCTTTCTTGGGAGGTCCGCTTGGTGCATTCTGGAGGTGACACAGCCAAGAGCAGGGCTGCAAAGAACTTTGCAGGCGACTGATGTAAATGACTCTGGCAACATTTGGAGGCCTTGGTGACAAGAAGCATGTTTGTTCAAACTGGGCTGGGGTTGGTGGGCCAGCTCTCACCACGGCTCCTGCTTTATCTGGTTTGAAATTTTGCCAACTCACTCAGCCAGGCTAAATATTTTCAGGACAGCATTTATTAAATATTTTTCTCATAAGGCTAAACTAAGCACATTCTTCCTTAAGAATGTCATTGGGTTTATTCAGCTAAAAATAACTGGCCAACTTATCATATTTGGCAAAATATGAAGGACTCTTTGTGAATCATCAGGTGGTGGAAAGGGCCAGTGAAAAATATAATGACCCAGGGACTAAGTAGATGGCTCTGTGGTTAAGAGCACTGGCTGCTCTTCCAGGACCCGGGGTTCAATTCCCAGCACCCGTATGACAGCGGACAATGGTTATAACTCCAGCCCCAGCAGATCCAATGTCTTCTTCTGGCCTTTGAAGGCAGATGTACTACACAGTCATTCACACAGGCAAAACACTCAACATATAAAATAAATAATAAAAATGAAATATATATATATATATATATATTGATTAGAATTTCAGAAGAGGAAGAACAAGAGAATGATGGGTTGCACATGGAATGGGGAAGCAAGATGAAAGACTCAAAAAACATTGAGTGGAAAATTCTCTATAAAATGGGAGAAAATAAGTTTGTAAGTCGGAGTTCTTCCTTAACAAAATCTTTTTTAAAAAATCACAGGCAGATAAACTATGCTACCGCCATATAATAAAGGCAAATGATCTTGAGATAAAAGGGAACAAATACAACTTTAAAGGCATGAAAGGTCATGGTTTGAAAGAAATCAAGCAATATGCCTTTACTACCTCTGTTACAGGCAATTAATTCTGGTGGGCTAATACATTTTCCTGCTTCAAAAGATGCCATGTTCATCAAATAAATGAACAAACATGTACCCACCTCTTCATTAACAAAGTGAGCGGACTTAGCTTGGTTATGATTTTGAGACTGCTGCGTGAGTCCGTTGAAGCCGAAGACGGAGAGTACCAATGCATTCTCTTAAAAGCATTCCTATTTGAAACTAGTACTATGCTGTGGGGAGTTATTTTTGTCAGGCTATCTTTTTTCTTTCTTAACAGCAACACCAGGAAGCACTGCAGATAGAATTGTAGCAAAAATATTAAGTATATATTGATTACATCTGACCTTGTTCCACCAACGAGTCTCAGAATAAGCTAACAAACAGGGAGGTGACATCTGAAGAGCGCGCATGTGGTAATAACCTGCTTGCAAGCCCGTGGGGGTGAAGTGGTCAAGTCAATACCAAGGCGCTAACTGCCAAACGAAGTGGAGTTAAAAGAAGCCGGACTCTGGGTAGGAGGCGACCAGTCGGGTTTTTTAATCAACACCTTCGCTCTTAGTGGAAATACGGTGCCCTGCCGACAGGACACAGCTGAAACTTCCTGGCTGCAAGTGGGAATGGTGGGGGAAATGTCGATTTTCTATAAATGGAAATACCTGGGATGTTGTTAATGAAAAAGCACCGTGACTAAGTCTGGTTGGGGGAGGGGGGAGAACACTGCTTGCACCGTGGCGAGCCCTTTCTGCCTTTAGCATCTCAGAGATAGACCCTTTCTACGCTCCGCTCCCCCTCGCCCCTCCCCCCCCCCAGCCACCAATTCTCTGTTGGGCCGAACAGGAAGTGATAGTGCCTGCACCATGGGAAGCAGTTTCGTACATTTTGTTCTATCAGATTAGCCTCGGTAACTTTATGAATTATGAGCTGTCAACTCCTTTTTCAACTGCTATAGAATAGGCTTCTTAGAAATTGTAGCTATAAATAAAGCAACAGATGTTTTCAATTGGCTCCAAGAGCGAGCACTTCGGCAACTTTGTTAAAGGGGAGCAGTTGAAAGAAATCACCCTACGGCTGCATTAGGGCTCCGCCTGTCGGTTGCTTCTGTAACAGCCTTCTACAGACACATTTTCATCCGCAGATTGTGTTTGAGGCCACTTACAAACTGTGGGATTCTAACAAAGAAACCAGGAAGGGGTTTAAAACAAACAAACAGCTGGACATGCTCAGCGACCTCTACTGATTTATTTGCTTGTTTGCTTTTATATGTATGTATGCTTAGATCCTTTTTCTGGGCACAACTGTCACTATATCCCAGAAAAAAATAAAATTAAATTAATCCAAAAAGACAAGAGGTGAAGAATTAGTTCAGTGGTTTCCTGGTTTTTCTGTGAGCAGGGAGTCTGGTAACTTCGGACTAAACATTCAGGGTTAGTGTTCTCAGGCATCTGTACTGGCCTGCCCTTGCGGTCCTGACAGGATACGTCCTCAGTCGCAGCCACTAAGAGCAGCTCCTGTGCACATTCGCTATGTTCCCTTTTAAAGGTGGGTTTTGCCCACTTCCCTCTCTCTCTCTCTCTCTCCCTCTCTCTTTCTCTTCTGCCACTCTTGTCCCTAGGGACCTGTCTCTGCCCCTTTCTCTGCCCTTCTCTCCCCTCTTCCAATAAACCTCCCATGTGAACCTTGTTGCGTGGTGTGACTTCTCTTCGTGGTGGTTTTAAATAAATTGCAGTATTCACTATCTCTGAGCCACATTTATGCAGCTGAGAGAAATGACCAAGGATTAATCTGATTGGCCATATTAAACAGCTTAATCCTAGGGTCTGGGGAGGCAACCACATAGCTAAATACAAAATCATTAAATGTGCATGTGTCCTGTACATGAATCACTTTAAAAAGTAACTCTGTGCTCTCAGCAGCCATGCTACTGCAACCCAAGAACAATGTGAGGTGCCCGTGGGACAGCTGGTGTTAACACCACGTGCAGGTTACTGCAAATGTGTGTGTGTGTGTGCATGCACACAACATTACAAAGTGCGGGAGGGGGCAGCGATGACTGCCATATCATCATACAATACCCTGTCATCCTGAGCCCAGGGTACGGGGCTTAATGGGGTGCCTGCAAATTAGGTACATATTTTCACTTTGCCAGAAATAGCAAAGAGACTCAAGAATTCTGGTGACTTCCAAACATAGACACATGGAAGGCCAGTGTGTAAGTCATGACTGCTACAAACCAGACTGCGACAGCAGTGGACTCGGTGGGGAGGGAAGAACGTGGATCTGAGACTATCAAAAAGCCAGCCAGTGAGGGAAGAAGAGGGCCAGTCTCTGACCTGGAAACCACACTACACACTCAGGGTACTTCCTGGAGCCATGACGGCAACCTGGAAAAGCTCATCGGTCTCATCTGGTGCTTAGGACAGAGACTCAGAGAGATGGGTGTGGGCATCAAGAGCCCCTGACGTGTGCTTGGTACAGCAGAGGATACAGCACCAAGAGCATGTGTCTTTCCAAGTTACCTTTGGTTTCCTTCTCTTGCCCTCACTTCTCTATGCTTCCAGGTTGTTTATCAAAGAATCTCCTTTGATGGTTTTGGATTTCTGAGCAATGCATGCAGAGCACTGCTGGGCTCTGAGAGAAAAGGAGTCGGGAGGACGAGTCTGCCTGGGAACTACAGTCAGTGACAGGACAGGCAGAGGTGGTGACTCTGAGTCTGCCAGCGGGGACTTGCCATTCAGTTGTTTAATTCTTCAGAAAAATCATACGTTCTGTAAAATGTGGTAATGGAAAATAATCCCACACCACACAAGAGCAGAAACAATACACTAAGCCCGGGGCAACTGAACTCTGGGCACGAAGATGACAACAGTTATGGCCGACACTGTGCTACGGTTAACATGTGCTATGTTCTGCGCTCCTGTGCTTGAGTGGTTCTTACTGAAATTTCCAAATACAATCTCCCACCACACTGTGAGCAAGCTCTATACTCCCCATCTTTATGGGGGAGGGGGCGGTGGTCAGTCTCATATAGCTGAATCCATCAGAGCCAGCCTCCCATTCAAGGGACTCCCCATGGGCCTTCAAAAACGGACAGCCCAGAGCCAGATGGCAAAGTTAGAAATGGTGCTTGGGAAACTGAGAACTACCTGACTGGTTCGGCTCCCTACAGAACACATTCTTCTTTCCCTAAGAGTCCACACAACACATAGCAAATCGGATTGTTAGCTACCCACTGGCAACAGGACCCAGCATGGTGACAGTCACCTCTCCTCACACCTGAAAATCACAATACGACAACAGCCTGTGGGCACAGTTCTGTCCCTTCCCAACTGACCATTCACTTTGGAAGGGAAGAGACAGATCTGAAAAGAAATCAAATGGAATACATGACACCCGTCACCATGCAGACGTCAGACTAGCGCTCTAAGGAATCGCAGGGCCCTGAAAAAGGGGCCCTGAATGGAGGCAGGTATGGAATTAAGTTTTGCAGCAGCTACATTAACTTTTTATTTACTCCTATAAATGTAAAATATGATCACTTCAACTGTAACAGATCAAAGAATTAAGCGAGAATTCTACAGGCTAACGTTTCTACCCACGCCATACTTGAACAAGCTCAGGATAGAGCCAGCAGCTCAGTGCGGTGGTGACATGAGGAAGGGAGACCCTGGAGTGGGCAGCAGGGCTTTTCAAAGAGTCATCCAGTCTTCCTCAGTGTGGCTTTGGTTATCTGGGGGATGTATCCATTTAAAAACCAAAATTATTAAGACAAGCAAATGAGGAACTATACCGCAGTATATTATGGGAGGGTCAAATAGGAAGGTGTACTTTTACTGATAGCACTGAACCACTCAAAATGAATCAGCCCTCCTGGGGAAGCATTTGGGCTGAGCTGAGTGGGAGCTGGGAGCACCCACAGCATTTGACACAAGCAAAGAAGCTGCTGCAATATGAAGTCAGCTGTCCCAGAGTTTGTCACGGCGTCCGGCGTGAGGTCAGGACATCAGCAGGGCTGATATACATAGTGAAGTGGTGTGATTAATAAAATTGTTGCATCTGATGCTTCTCCCATCTGCTCCTGGCCTCCCCTAAAATGAGCAGGAAGTTTGACTGCTTGCCTCCTGTTTCAAGCCCCTCGTCTGCTGACTGCAGATGACAGAAGGTTCAATTAGCAGGGAAAGGCTGGCATCGCTGAGCCATTAAGTCAGAAAGCCCACGGTCTGCTTAGGTTCACATCTGGACAATATGAGCAGCAATAATTTCATTTATAAAATTAGGGGTCATTAACATGTCCCTTATTGGCTGAAAGACAAATGAAGAGAAGTTACAATATAGAAGGGACGGAGGTAGGAATATCTACCAATATTAGAGGCAGAGGCTGGCACCTTAGTGAGCTCTGTTTCTTCTTGATAAGATGGTCTAATGGTGTACATTTTTTTTACAGCACAGTCGCCACCAATTCAGTCTTTCTAGAACATTCAGGTTAATGACCTCATTCTTAAAAAGACATGGAAGTATTTTTTAAGGGTGGTGGTTACAATCTAAGCTATACACTGTCTTGAAAAATCAAAAAAAAAAACAAAAGAAAGAAAGAAAGAAAGAAAGAAAGAAAGGCTATAGAGAACAGAGACATGCAACAAATCCTCCTTATGCTGCGACGCCGTCTTCTCGCATGAGGTGCCTACGCTGCCTGCTGCTCTGTAAGTTCGTGACTTGTGGAGCTTCAACCAACCCCTAATTGGCACTTAGGAGAAGCAATGAGTTTCATAACTCATATATCTATTAATAGTTTGGGCCCAGAAGAGAGTTTCTTTTAAAGAGGTGAGTGTCTTTTGTTCTCTCTGAGTGCAAGGTGTTTGTGGGAGGTGGTGGTGAGGGTGGCAGGGGCAGCAGAAACGAGAATCGCAGACAATTCTCATCTTGGATCACATATTATAAATTAACGAAAGACACCCAATTAAAGAAAAACGATTATTCAGGAAAAGCAGCAAGAAAAGAACAGAAAGTTATGTTTCCCACGAGGGAATCTCCCTCAGAAATGTCACTTCCTGGGTGACAGACGCTGCATGCACTGAATAGGCACAGCTAACACAGAACAGGGAGCAGATCTCAGCGGTGTGGAGTCTCCTTCAGAAATGACAGCAAGTGGTTGGTTAGAGCTGTCAAAGTACTCCGCCAAAATCATCTAATGAAGGAAGAATAGAATCGCGCAGCATATGTATAAAAGCAGCAGCAGGACATAATACAGCCCAAGCATTTCACACCCCGTACATGAAATATTCCAACTGGCTACCATAACCGCATCGAGCCAAGTTTACTTCATGGTTACTCTGTAGCGTCAACCATCTTTCTGTTAGACAGAAAGGGTGACGTTTGAGGGGGCATCGGAGTTCCGCATGTCATCCACCCATCTGTGTTTCCCTAAGTTGCGAATTCTGTTACTCGCTCCTCTGACCCAAGATGCTCAAGGGAGGCTAGGGTGAGTCCAGATGTGGTGGTGATTGGGGCTGCTCCCACCTTGGACCAGTCAGCCCGGTATCCGGCTTTCTGTGGCACCTAGCACACCAGGAAGTCTCAATAAAGTACTTCTGACCTCTCCCTAGAGTGACCATGCCTGAGGATGCTCTATACTGCAAGACAGGTCCAAGGTACCACCTCTCCCTGCAAGATTACCACGCCACAAATACCCAAGGGAATGCACTGCCATTCAATAAGGCCAGGCTAGAATACAGGGCTTATGTTCATTGAACAGCTGCCCTTCCTTTTCCAAACCCTTGTTCTTAACTTGACAATGTTTTCCTTCCTCCATATTTACCCATTCATAGTCTCTCTCATATTCATTCATGCCCCCCCCTCTTCCTCCCACTGAGCATCTTCCCCAGTCTAAGAGAAAGTTCAAGGTTGCAGGTAGCCTCTGGCCTTTGCACACACAAAAGCCCACCTCTTCAGCTGACTAAAAAAGAAATCCATCATATTGGATATAGAAACTATGAAACTAAAATGATCCAGGGCGCAAGGATATGGTCAGTTTTCACAAAGCATCGAGCCCAATTCTCATTGCAAAGATGCGAGGAACAGTTTTCCCTGGAAACGACTGCTCACTGACAGGAAACTGCCAGAAAAGTCTAAGGTCATCAACACACCACACAACGATGGATTTAACAGTAGAGATCAAGATACCCAACACACTCACTTGACCAGAATCAACTTTGCTACCACAGAGTACAGGAAGCAAGCCATAAATTGATGTTGCATGTTAAACATCACAAAATGGCTTTTTAAAATATATATTATGTTTGGAGATTCTAAAAATGAAAACAAGAGAAACTAAGTGAAGAGAAACACAGAGTGGGGCGGGGGAAACACTGTTAATTGTCAGTCACTTCAAATCATTTCCAGGAAGGAAGGGGAAACGTCGTCTAGGTGGGGAAATCAGTTGCTTTGAACTCGGCCATTTTGTATCAACAGATACTGTTTTTAAAGACTTCTTTACAAATTCAGGGTCTTGCTCCCTAAAACAGGGGCTTCGGAGAGATAATAAAACTGTACCCCAAGGGCCCTGAGTTACCAGGTCTGCAAAGCTCAGGCTCCTGTGGCTACTGGGGCTCAAAGTCCCAATCAGTCACCAGTGCAAGCCACAGAACTGGGAACTCAAGGAAATAAAGACGGGGGAGCCATGAGGTGCATCTAACTTGACCCTTTCTGTCTAATTTGCAAAGCCCAATACTCCAAAAGGTGTTGGAAGAATATTCTGAGTCTCCAAGTTAGAGCCTCGCCACTACCATAGCAGTGAAGTCTAGAGGATCCAGGGCTGCGTGGGAGCAGATCCTTACCGGCTTCCTTATTGTCCGCTGACACTTTTGTCCTGACTTCCGCCCTTTAGATGAAGCACAGTGGGGCCTGAGTACGCATGGAAAAGCTCAAACAGGGAAGCTGCGATGAAGATGCTGCCAGTTCCAACCCTTCCGCATTTCCCCCAGCCCCATCACTAATCATGGCCTCATGTTCCCCAAGGATTATTTTGTAGGGCAGAGTTTCCATAAACTCCTGGTCCAAAAGAGGCACAAAGCAATAGCCAACAAGGAACGTTGTTGGCTCCACTGCTGAAGCAGACAATGAGGCTGCTTTGGAGGCTGACCCAGGTCATCAAATTATTCCAATATCGGCAGTCAAGAATGAACACAACCCAATCTTTGGGAAGCTCCTAACTTCAGAATTTGTTCCTGAACACATTAACTTCCCTATTTTTTTTCTTCTTTTTTTTTTCTTTTGGTACAAGTGAGTTTTCCACAATGTATGGCATGGAAAATCTTTGACCACATATTTGGGATGACTGAAGACAGTGTCCTCGAAAGCCAATCAAACCGTGTTAACTTGTATCATCTATTTACATATCTCAGAAGCTCCCAGAAGCTCTGTAGCAACCCCAATGGCAAAAACGTTCCAGGCCTGTCTAAGTCTGTTCCTCTCTAAGGCTCTCTCCCCAGAAATGCTGCCGCAGGGCCACATCGAATCCATCCCTGGAGTCAGGGCCTGACTCGAGTCAACTGGGGACACAGGCAAGAGGGCCTTGGAGATTACCCAGTGGAAAATTTAGGAATAAGATTCCAGAACCTCAGGAAACTGTGATTTAATTTAAGATACTGTTTTGTTTGCCCCGTGGAAGAAAAAAATGTAAAAGGCAACTGAGGTAATCCGCACCTCTGCATTCCATAAAATTTAAGACCAACAAAAAGATTGTGGGTCTAAAAAAATAGTTACATTCCTAAAAAAGGTGTCATCTCTTGAATCACGTAAACCCTAAGTGACAACTAGAAATCAGGACACTTCTTGGTCCATTCAGACCAACCCAAGACTAACCATGATTTACATATTAAACTGATATTTCTATAGGCCTAGCTTTAGGGTCTTGAGGGCATCAAGTTTGAAACTTTCACTAAAACGACGAAGCCTTTGTCAAGCATTCTACACCGAAAACAACCAGATGATGACGTCCTGGTGGCAGCTCGCAGCACGTCTGCGCTAATCACATCATCCCTCTTCCTGTGGGTTTATTAATTTTTTTTTCTTTTAAGGAGAGTAGAGTGCGAGACGATAACCCCTCCAGTCCTTCTGCAATCTGAAATCCATGACTCAAAATTCTTTTCCCCAAACTCTCCATCTTCTATTCTGATAGGAGAAGATGAAGAAAGAGGAAGCGATCACACAAAGCAACAACACACCTCCGGAGTTCACGTAGGTGAAGGATGACCACTTTCTCGGGCATCTCTCCTGGCTGGGCTTTATTTTGGGAGCTCCACCAGATGAACAGAAACCTCACAGGAGTCCTGAAGTTTGCTCTGACACTGACTGATACCCATTCGTCTCTTTCAAATGTGCAGAGTTCTATTTACTGGCCATGCTGAGGACCAGATAGCCAACGTGTGAGCACCTCTTGAGATCCTGGAACTATGACTGAGAAGAAGTCTCAGTCAATGAAATGTCTGCTGCACAAGCAACAGGACCCGAGTTTGCATCCCCAGCACCCACATTAAAAACCTGGAAGAGCCTGCCTGGAACCCCGGCACCTGTATCGCAGAGGCAGATGGATCCTTGGAGTTCATTGGCCAGCCAACCTAGCCAAATCAGTGAACCCCAGGTAGAGAAAGTTTCTGCCATAAAAAAAATAGGGTCAGAGGACTGGAGAAATGGCCCAGTGGTTGATGCTGCTGGGTGCTCCTGCAGAGGACCCAGGATCAATTCCCAGAAACCACCTGTAACTCTGGTTCCAGGGAATAGAACACCCCTTCTGACTTCCACAGACACCAGGAACACACATGGTGCATATACCAAACACGCAGGCAAACGCTCAGGCTCACAAATAAACATACATGTTTTTAAAGGTAGAAAGTGACTGAAGAAGACACTAGGCACTGACTTCTGACCTCAACACACACAGAGACCTGCACAGATGTGAATACACACAAAACACAAACTCATACAGAAAATCACATGCACACACAAGAAAACCAAAGCCAAGCAAAGCCTAACGCTGACCCACGAGCTACAGAACGCCACTTGCCACTTTTTTAGTGTGGGCACAGACAGGCTGAGAGGTTTGTGTGTCAGCCGCGGGTTCCCACGGAGCAAATGTCCCACCTGCGTCCTCAAGTGCCAGGTGACAATGTGAATGCGGCTCTGCTGCTGGGGGCAGGAAGCATGGGTTCCAGTTACCAGAAAGAACGCCAGCAAGGCAAATGTGTGCGCCAGATTCCGATAGCCCTGCTCAGGGAAGGGACTCGCAAACACCCCGAAAGGCCCCAGCTGCTTTTAATTAATAGCACATGCTGGAGCACCTTGCCGAAGTTAGCAAAATATCACTTTATTTTAAATAAGATTCTGAACATTTTTTATATAGCACTGGATCCATTTATTTTTCAAGTCAAATAAATAACCCCAAAATAAATTTAAACTGGGCTCTTTTAAAAACAGTCGTATTTCACACTGAATGTGCTCCTGAGGCCGGAGGAAATGGTCTTTCCTTTCGCAAACTTTGTAGCCAAGTCCCCACAAACCACGTTTCTTCCCAAGAATATTTGCTTTTTCTTTCTTTCTTTCTTTCATTTTTTTTGTTAATTTCTCAGAGCCCAGTTTTTAAAGGCTGGAACTTTTCACAAGGCAAAATAATTCCATTTGCCAGTTGGCTCCTTCTCTGAGTCCAGCTTGGATCCTATGGGACACATAAACCCTTGACTGAAATGCAGGCTAAGTGTCGTGAACCATGCTAGGAGATCGGTCAACCACAGCTCAAAGCCCAAATTCAAAGAGATTCGGGAAGCTAGCTTTAAAGCAAGAGCGGCGAGCAGGCACACCACTGAGCATTAATCTTTAAGCCAAAGGAACAGAAACATTCAAGGAGAAAATACACACTTTATGACTAATTGGAGACTAGGACCCGTAGCCAGATAGCAACGACTGTTAGGAAGATGGGACCAGGTAAATAGATTCAAGTTTACCCAGAATGCCTGAAGCCCAACTTCGAGTCAAATTCTTTTGTTGAAGACCATCTGTAGGGCCTGGGATGCTATCTCGGTGGCAGGGGGCTTGTTAAGCCTGGGTGAGGTCCTGGGTTCAATCCCTAGCATTGGGAGGGGGATATACAAAATTAACCAGCGGAGAAAAAAATTGAACAGCGGAGGAAAGGAAAAAAAA
Organism: Arvicola amphibius; assembly: GCF_903992535.2. NCBI lineage: Eukaryota > Metazoa > Chordata > Mammalia > Rodentia > Cricetidae > Arvicola > Arvicola amphibius. The sequence goes on along the minus strand of NC_052049.1, from coordinate 46,163,007 downwards.
AACTACAAAAGTGAGCAGTTTTTGCTTTGGGAGAAAAAAGTGGGTCTAGTTTTCAGCGCCTGTGCTGTGTAGCCAACCACCACTGGATGGCAGTGGGGTTTTAGTTAGTGAACGTGCTCATGGCTTTACTGTCTTTTCTCCAACACGCCTGGCTCTGAGGTCCCAGAGGATTTTTTAAAAAGGGGGGGAAGCTCTTCTCTACAAAGAAAGGTTGGGGACTTCTGACCTAGAAATCACAAATCTCTGTCCGATGTTTTAATAAATTTCTTGAAAATTATTATCAAGGTATGGAACTGAAGACTAAAACCAACTAGAACTTTTAGATAATTTCTAGGGGGTTGCAAGTTGGGCAGTGCATGCCATGCACAGGCACACATGTGCACGCTGGCAAACAGGAACACACACACACACACACACACACACACACACACACACACTTCTGTAGTCTGCTAATGAGATGCTGTCATCCTGAGCCCAGGAAAGAAACTGAAACTGCACTTCCACCCCTACTTTTTTCTGGTGAACTTGATGGCTTCACCACACTTTTTAATGCTACACATTTGCCTCCTTCCCTCGGGGGTAGGGGGGAGGGTGGGGAGTGAGTAACCTCACCAATGACAAGCTTTGCTTGCAGTGAGGACCTCTGCCAACTTAAACAGCATCTCCCAGGGCAACAGGATAATCAAAGACACATGTAGGCCCTCACTGTCACCAGATGCAAGCAAGCTCAGCTCTGACTGAAATTGAGCCTATAATCCTTAGACTGAAAAAGGTGTGCACCCGAGGGTCTAGGATATAACCCTTAGCTAAATAGCAGAGAAGGGACCCAGGAACAAACATCATCTCTGCAGGGCTTCTAGCCAGCACTGCTCGGACAAAAGACAAGGCAGGACGATTGCTCTAATACTTGGTGGTTTACCTTAGTGCTCAAAGCATCGAAATCTTCCTCAATCCAGCTCATAAGGCTTGGGTGCTGCCAGCCAGGCTGGATCACAAGATGTCAGCAGACACACCCAGGTAGGCCACTCCTGCCCACAGCCAGGGCCCCACCCAACCCCAAACTAGGGTCAAAGCCCCAGAGATTCCCAATCTGGGGCTGCAGGTTCTGCCTTTCCCACCGCTGCCTGCCTTGCTCTGTTCATCTAGGAAAACGTCAAAACCATGCAAAGTCTGGAAACGAAAGAGAACGAACCTAGAAGGCTAGAAAGAAAGAACAGAAGTTGTAATTCTAGTCTACGAAGCGGCTCCCTACCCTCTGCGGCTGGGTCCATGGTCATGGGCAGCGGGCTGATTCATCCAGTCCACAGGGAACTCCAGGCAGCCCCCACCCATGGGCAACTTGACCCATCGATGGCTTACAAGGGCCCAGAGCCCTCGGGTTTTCTTGTTTTCAGTCTTTTGTTTTGTTTTGTTTTGTTTTTTTGTGGTACTGGGATTAAACCCAGAGCTTCCTGTGTGTTAGGCAAGTAGCCACCGCTGTGCTGGCGAGTTTTATTTCAGCTAGCCCATTCTGGAAGAAGGGGCCTCAATTAAGAAAATGCCACCACCAGATGGGTCAGTCGTGCAGGGTTTTTTGTTTTGTTTTTGTTTTTTGTTTGTTTCTTTGTTTTGGTTTTTTTTTGATTGATGGTTGCTAAGAGAGGATCCAGTTCACCATGGGGGCAGTACCTCCCTTGAACTGATGGTCTTGGGCACTATAAGAAAGCAGGCCATAGGAAGAAAGAGAAAGTCCATGCTCTCCTCTATTGCCTATATATCAGTTCCTGCTTCCAGGTTTCAGCTTTGAGTTTCTGACCTGACCCCCCTGGAACAAACCCTTTCCTCACCAGGTTACTTTTGGTCATGGTGTCTTACCACAGCAATAGAAATCCTAAAACAACCGCTAACCTTCATATGTCAGTTATCCCCCGCCCCCTTCCTTCCTTTATTCATTTCTCAACGGGGTCTCAGACTTGCTCTGTAGTCCAGGGATGCCTTAAACTTAGTCTCCCAAACAGCTGGGATTATAATGTGCCAAAGCTCTGGTTCAGAATGCTCAGTATAGCCTAACAATTTATGACTTAAAGGGCCATGGGCCACAGGGATTATAAGGATATACTCAATATAAAAATGACTACCTAAATATATCCAGAGATCCTAAACAACCAATGGGTTTCAGAAATGGCGCTTCTACCATTTGAGCTGAGAACATGAGTGGACTTGGGCATAACAGGCTACCAGGGATGTTTCGTAGATTTTTATCAAAAGTATAATATCACTCATACACTATGACATTACTATTTCAAAACCTATTCTAGAGTTTTGTTTTTTCTTATTCTTCTATCGCTTTACTTTCTTTTCTTCCTTTCTTTTGAAACATGGTCTCAGCTTGTATCCCAGGCTATCCTTGAACTCTTGACTGTCTTCCTTGCTTTGGCTTCCTGAGTGTTGAGCCTGTAAATTTGCACCATCATACCCAGCTTGAGAAATGATCTTATAGTCCAGGTTAGCCCCCAAGCTCATTATGTAGAGCAGGTTGGCCTCTAAATCCTCTTGCTCCTGTCTTCCAAGTGCTAGGAGTTCCACAATAGAATTTTTACCTCCACAGTAACAGAGGCAATGTCAACCAGCACAATAATCATATTATCTATTATCTATCTTATCAAATACAGTTGGCAGAAACAACAATAAATGGGCGTGGTCTCAGGAGTCTCAGCACTCAGGAGGCACAAGCAGGAGGATCTAAAATCCAAGGTCGGCCTGAGCTACACAGCAAAATCCTGTCAGGACAAAAACTAAACAAACAAAACAAAACGAAAGTTCCTATCGGGAACTCTCCTTGGTCAGATCATGCTTAGGCAGCCATGCCGATGAGACTTGATGGGTGTAGCTTCTGACATGTTTAGCAGACACTTTCTCATATGGCAGGGGGTAAGCTCACAAAGCCTCAACTATAGAGAAAAAAACTGCAGGTAACTAATGCTGAGAATGGGAGAAACACTTCCCCAGGGAAGAGCACACAAACCGGTTATCCAATACCAAACGGCTAGCCCGAAAAACATACATATAAGTAAAATTATTCAGGCTGAGCAGGTTGTGCTTATGTATTTAGAAATACACACACACACACACACACACACACACACAATATGCAACAAAAATTAAAAAGAAGACACGAACTTGAAAGAGGAGGAGGAGGGGGTACAATAGGGAGGGTTTGAAGGGAGAAAGAAAAAGAGAGAAATCACATAATCTTTTTTTTTAAAGAGAGAGAGAGAGAGAGAGAGAGAAAGAGAGAGAGAGAGAGAGAGGCACCTACAACAGTGGTAGCAATGACCCAGAAGAGGCCATTGGTTTGGAGGTTGAGCCTTTAATATTGATCTTCCCTCTTACCTTGGGGGTCACAAACCACCAGGGGGACAGAGCACAGGACTGATGTCTATGTGCAGAGTATTGAGATAAGGACCTCTCTGAGGACACAAATCAGTTTTCTTTCAAAGGAGTCATGTCGCTAAGCCCAATTTTGAAATCTCATAACGAATATTAAACTTTCAAGGCAGCTCATTCCTATTCCTGAGTACTGCTCTTAGGAATGGGAAGCAATGAACACAGTCGTGTTCCCAAAGTAGGCTCTCCTCGTAGTCTGGCTGTCGCCACAGGAAGTCTCCAGTCTACATATGGATACTATTTCTCAAGCTCATCTGTAAGCTGGCTATGTAAAACCTAAAACACACTTTGCCCCTAGAAATGATATATATCTGAAGGTTAGAGCTCCAGGTTAGGACACCAAAGTCCACCTCACCAACATGAGTTTTAATGATTGCACTGAAGTCTGCCAGTGGGCATACCAGCGATATTATGGGTGACCTAAATTTTAGCAAATGAATATAGAAACCCACCACACTTTAAGGAAGTTTCCATTTGATATATAGGTGTGTCAAGCCCAACAGAAATAGTCAAGGCTTCTCCCTGCCACCATAATAGGTAAGGAGCTCAAAAGTTGACCAAACACAGGAGACAGAAGGAAAGGATGACAACGGGCAGGCAACAATGCACAGGACTCCCCTGCATTCCTTCATGGGGCCTATTACCCCTTCCTGTCCCAACCATCTGAAGAGGGCTTATCAAACCCCAGCTCTCCAGCCGCAGAAGGAAAAGTGCAGCCACTGGGAGAAACACTTGCGGGACTAAGGAAGACAGCTGAAAACCAGGTGCCCCACTCCAGTTCCAATCCCAAAGGACACCACTTGCCTGATTGGGTGGCATGCATTCTGCTCCCTGCTGTTATGTTATGAGCTTCGTTCAAGAGATCCAGGCTAGCACTTGGCATAGAATGAGCACAGAACACACAAGACCGTAAAGAGGAGTCCTCGGGGAATTCTCCCCAGTTATCTTGGGAACAACTGGACGTCAGCAGTTGGAGATGGAGTAGGAGATGGAGTGTTGCTATTTCAGTTATACGCTCCCTTACCAAATGGTCGGTCAGCTCACTTTTGTGTGGGAATGTTCAAATGATTGCTTGAGAAAATGCCAGGGTTACCTTTCCTTCCCCAGCAGTTTTTGTTCGAACAGCCCTTGAAATGCGAGGTAAGTGATGCCCTATAAACACCTACTAAAATGCAGCTCTCTGAGAGGTTAGATCATTATAATGGCAGTTCAGGGGACCAGTGGGCGACAGAATTTCTAGAAGGGTTTGGGGGATTATCCTGTGCCATCTAGAGAAAACAATGTAGTTATGAGGATGTCCAACGGTCCAGTTCAATATTGTTTAAAAGGGAAACTGAGTGTATGCTTCAATCCTGGCTTTTATAACAGGGCTTCTTAGTGCTAGGGTAGACAGTCTTTCCAGGTAGGGTTTTAAAGCCCAGTGTATCTGCACTTATGAATTCCAAAGAGAAACACCAAGGCGGGGTACCAAGATACGGATCTGATGGATGAGAGGGGGTTGTTGGATTGTTTTAAAAGGGATACATATCAGATAATTGGGAAATGTCGACTTGAAAGAGGGACTGAAAGCTTTTGGCATACCTAATTCGATTCTTCTTAAACAGTAGGAACAAAAGCAACCCGAACAGGAAAATGGCTTTGAATTTTAAATAACGAGTAAGCATATATTCCTTTTCCTAAAGGAAGGGACAAAAATAGACAAGAAAGAAAGGTATCATTACTGGTAAATGGGCAGGCCTTTTCAGCAGGAAATTACGCAGCCCAACGGCAACAATGCATTTCAGCTTGCCTACAGGAGATGTTCATGCCTCAAGTTTCTCCACAGTCTCCACAACGCTGCCCTTTCTTCCCTGGCCCTCTTTTTAGTCACACTGAACCACCGAGGGTAAGCTTCATGCTGGCATTCATCAGACCCTGCTGTACACAGAAATAGGTTCTCCTTCCTTCAGGAGACATCGCTCTTTCTGCATGGCCTCCCTCCAACCATTCTTCTGCCGGCTTCTTGCTTGTATCATGCTCCGCTCACTTTAGCAACATGTTGCTTTGTAACAGTTTATATATTTGTTTCACACATATATAGGTGCACTATGTCAAGATGCAAGCAAATAACATATGGGTTCCCCGGTTCCGCTTGTTCCCCCTCTTTCTTTAGCTGTCATCGTACTTTGTTCAGGGTGGAAAGAACGTGAATTAGTTAGCTGAACATGGAATGCCCAAAACAAGACATCAAATCATTATTTGGGTAGTACAGGGCATTTAAAAAAATGCTCATAATTCCAAAGATGAGCAGGCACACGGGAAGGAAACAAAGCCACAAGTTAGAATATGCGCCTTAAACATAGTTTGTTAGGATATTACCCAATATACACATGCCCTAACATACACATGCACACACCACACATACACACACACAGAGCCCACAAGTAAAGCAATTATTTGTATACAATTTAGCTTTCAAGATCTATAAGGTTTATTTACAGACATTTGGGATAAGAAGTAGATTTTAAATGACAAATTATTGCTATACTAGTGCTTTCTATTGAAGTTCAAGCTGTCTTAATCATTGAATATATATATATATATATATTCAATATATATATATTCCACCCATATATATATATATATATATATATATATATATATATATATATATATCCACCCATAGTAAAGAAACACTTTTCCCTGTTTGCAATGGCTTGAGGATTTACCAGAATCCGTGTGTGTGTGTGTGTGTGTGTGTGTGTGTGTGTGTGTGTGAAATGCACCTTATGACATTAAGCAACTCTGGAGAGATGCATTACTTAGATCAACAGTCTTTAATTAGTACCCATGGTCAAGTTAACCAGATCCCAGCACCAGAGCCGTCAGCCGCCCATTCCAAGGGCCTGTCCCATGTCAGCTGGACAGGAAATACCAGATTCCAAAGGCTGGAATCTGAAATTTTGAAAGAAAGCCCAAACCAACCGCAGAGTTACAAAATCAGCCATCAGTTTGTCTAATTAAAACTTTATTTTCTATTCCACTAAAATGGAATTCTGATGGTCTCAAGAAATATGCACTTAAAAGAGCTATGTACGGCCTTCTCCTTAAATACTTACCATAACTTACAGAGACTGACTAGAGAAACCAGGTTTTAGGTTCCTAATGAAATTGTGCATTTTCAAACGTTTTTAAAAAGAGCATCATGGAAAGACTCCTCTCCCATTATCACACCACCTGAAGCATGGGCACTTCCTTTTCCTCTACTTCTCTCTTTTTACCAACAGATGGCAGCCTCTATTGGGCGAATCAATCGGATTCAGAGCAGGCGTCCCCTCCCTCCAACCAAAGCCTTGCTCATCTTTCTTTTACTAACGAGCTACTTTATAATGAATCAGTGATATGAAAACAAAATATTTTAAAATTACTTTGCTATTGTGAATTCCGACTTTGTAAAGGAAAATGAAGTTCTGAAAATGAAGGTTTTCCTCCAAAAGAAACACGCTAAATGAACAAAGCAGAAGAGGCCTGCGGTTCTGGGCCTGCTTTTGTCAATAAAAGCTCTGTGTTAGGAAACTCAGCTGGCCCAGGGATGTCTGTGTGTGGGAAAGCACTTACACAGCTGCGGAGAAAACACATTGGTCCACAGAGCACCACCGGCCCTGTCTACCTTCCACTGAGAATGAAGTGAACTCTCAAACGGCTGAGTGTTTTCGAAGAGGCAGCTGCTGTAACCGTGGTAATTCTGCTGTCATTTCTCCTTTGGACCTCGGCAAAAGCCAGGAACGAAGAGTTCACTCTTCTCCGTGAACCATTGCTTCATGCATCCTCCACTGTTTAACCTGGCCCTTGGCCTTTATTTCCTGTGGCTAGGCAACTTCAATTCCTTTCGTTTCTCTCGGATTTAGGCCTATCACTTAAGTCTAAGACTGGGCGTGTCCAATGTGTAATTTCCATTTTGAACATCGTCATCAAATAGCAAGCTTTAACCACTCCTGTCCTCTGGGACTCGAGGGGTGACCGGGAGAGCGCCCTTATACCCCAGCCCCTTGCCATCCATTCTATTCTACAGACGAGAAAGCCAAGGTTAAGTATGTGACCATCTTTGGGTCGGGCAGCAAACAATTCACAGTAACTAAGATGCACAGTTTGCCAAGGATGTCCCTGGAAGTTCTTGGTGCCTGGCTTACTCAGAAGTATGGCACAGGAACAATACCAAAGGCAGGGGACACTGAGTGAAGAAAGGGCAGTGGTTCATCCGGGGACCCTACAACAGCAGAAACCACCCTGCACCCCATGTTCTCTTCCACCTGCCCAACATGTAGCAAATAATGCAAAAATCTAACCAATTGGTGTGTTTTTTTTTTTTCTTGAAACTTTTTTATACAACTTCCTGAATGTTCCGGAAAACTATTCCACTGCTGACTGTATTCATTTTTATTAAAATAAAGAACTATGAGAGACAACCGGGATTTGGCAGTGTACTCAATCATCTGAATTGGTTCCTCTACAATCAGGAGATTCTTTTTCGCTAGAAAGGGGACAAGTCACAAGGCCTGTTGCATGCTGTACACTGAGCCCTTCGGGGATGCTGAGATACAGTGTTCCATCCTACAGACAGCAGCCAAACCTAAGAATCAGTCTGAAGTAGGGGCCTCGGGTGCCTGGCTTAATCCCACAGTAACTGTGAGAAAGGTCACCCTTCTGCTCAGCCCCTTGTGCAGAGAACTCAAGAGAGGCCGAGGACGCTGCTGCCTCTCTGGGTTCCTCAGAAACTCTCTATAAAACCCATGGGAAATACAACGCAATAGAATCAGGCAGAACATTAAAGACCACACAGTAAAAGCTACACTTTTTAACCTCTAGTCCTACTAATTCATATTGATCTGAAAAATTCAAACAAGTACATTTTTTTCTTCCGGAACATACAGATTGCCCTTATCGCTATTACTGGAAAACTAAGGAAGCAAATGTCAGCAATCGGTCTAACCAGCTAACTATTCAGAAGCAGTTAGTTAATCAGCACAACATTAATATATTTAGCATGAGTTATGATTGTGGTCAAGGCTAAAAGTCTTTTTTGTACCCACAAAAATTTAATTTATTACTTGACGTAAAATAAAATCGGCAATTAGAAAAAAATTTTTCCGTAAAGCCCACTGAGTGAGCTTACTATTTCTAATTAAAGTAAATAAGCCCCAATGTCTTTAATTATGACCCATTTAGGTAAGAGACTTTCAACACATGCTTTCTGCGAAGTCCTACTGAAAGAAGACACATTTTCCATCACTCAGTCCCGTCTCCATGTAAATACACTCAACTGCTGCGTGCTTCTGATTTGTTTTCTTCTACATAGCCATAAAAAGGAAACCAAGTTAAATCATTTCAATTTTAAAAGGTTTTTACTATAAACAGAAAACTAAAAACCCCACTAAGGACTGCGGTGCGCAGGAGCTTTTATTTCCCCTTGATGAGCATATATTGTCACTTTTATGTATCTGTCAAATCCACAGGAACTTAATCTCAACAGAGAATAGAATTAATGTAGCCACAGAACACGCCAAATTAACGGTTTAATGTAAACTACAGCTGGTTAATCTTTCCATAGTAAAAGACCAGCATACTTAAAGCTTGGTTCTAGGGGAGCGGGAAATGAACATGGGTACAGAAAGGAAAATGAAGGTACTCGACTGTCTGAGAAGCTTTGGGAACCATTTTATATATTCTCAGTTAAGCAGTCCTTTGTCATGTGGGGGCCACATGATTGCGCAATGATGGGCAGCCGGTCCACTCTGGGTGCCAAAGATAGCCTGCTTCAGATCCTGAGCCATCAAAATCAATTCAGCACCTGACGTATACTGAAGACCCCGGCTGGACCAGTCTTGCCGTGGCAGGAGCTTACTGTAGCCGGCATGCTGAACCGCCTCTTCAATGACCTGCTGGCCATGGCTGGCTTACACCTACTTTCTCTAGCAGTCATTCGAGAAAGGCACAAAGACCGGTGCACACTCCTAGTGGGCCACGCTACTATGGCCCTATATGGGAACCGAAACCTGATTCTCAATATTTATTTAATATTTATATACATGCATATACATTGATCAGCTCTACCGCACTCTTCCCTCTCCCCACTACTTTCCCTTCAACTTCATGTTGCTTTATTTTTAATTATTATTTTTAAACCCCCCCCCCTGAGATTCCCACAACAGTCACCCACCACAGAACTCAGGTCTTCCTAACCCCTCCCTCTTTTCATTCACTTCAACTTCCTTTGAAGATGTTTTTAGGTTATGACCTCTATGGATGTCTCTTCCCAGAGCCGAATTTTCTCTGAGGAAAATCTCTTCTTCTAGGAGTTCATAGGAGAGGGTGATTTTTAAGAAACAAAACAAAACAAAAAATCAGGAAATGAACGACAGAACCTGACAAAAAGTTTTATGTGTCTGATTACAGCGGCGGAACAAATCTTGTCTTAATCAAAATTATCCTTCGGCAGCTAGCGTCCAGTGGGTGTTACGTGCTTGTCACCGAGGTCCAGAACACTTCTCCCCATCCTGAGGCAGAAGTGCAGGTTTCCCGTAAGGGGGTTCAAAACCAGTTTCCCCCCTTCATCTCAGCACTGTGCGGAAACTCTGACACTGGACCACTGGGAATTCTGGCAGGAAGCAAGTCTCATCAAAGACAGACATTCTGTTTAGTTTATTTAAAAAGAAGCAGCAGAAGCAGCGGCCACCGCCGCTTTCTGCAGAAAACTTGCATTTTCCATTATGTGGTGTCTGGGGAGGGTGGGAAGAGGACGGGTTCCCTATCTGTAGGCACTGTAATTTATGATGAGTAATGGGAAACATAAATGAAAAATGTGACCCTCGGAGACAGGGGTCAGCAAATTTTATTCCCACTTAGGTCCAGCTTCCTCTGCCAAAGCAGGGGCTTTCCCTGGATAGACACACTAGAGTTTACCCAGACACCAGGGGCTTAATCCACAAGACAAAGGAAGGTACTTCCACAGTGGGAAATCCTCAGCTCTTGCTTGGCTTTGTGGGCAAGCCTGGGCTCAGCATACTTCTTCCTCACAGGAGTGAGGGTGACTCTGTTCACAGCACTGGGATACCCCAACTCCTGAGCAGGATGGAATGAGAGCCCTGAGGCTATGTGGCCTCTCACAGACAGCCACTCGGTCTCACGGGCCCAACGTGGGAGGACAACGTGGGAACGACTCAGAAGAGCATGCTTTCCTGGCCCTGGTGTCCCCTGAAATCAGGACTTCAAAGATAAACATGGCATCCATCTGATGACATCACAGAACTGTCCAACACCTAAAAGTTTTGCCCTCACAAATTATGCCGGAGATGTGAAACAAAGTCTGGCCACTATGTTCTCTGAGCAAGGCTCAGCTTTAAGCCCCATGAAAAACATTCACATCCTGACTCAAGAGCTCAGAACTGTTCTTTTTGTAAGCAAACAGTGAACTTTCCCCTAACCAATCAGATAAAGCAAAAATAGCCTTTTTGGACTGGGATTGCTAGTAAGAATTTCAAATCTAGGTTCTAAAACTAATAATGAACTATTGCCACCTTTGCTAAATTAATGGCGTCACCTGTAAAATCTCACAAAGGGAACTTTGAAAGAAATGGATATGTCTCATAAAAATAAGTACATGGGGAAGGTCGTGGAGAATGGTGAGGAATTTGTTCTGTGTACATTATATACTTGAATGAAAATAGCCTTGTGTAACCATGTACAATAAAAAGTTAATTAAAACAAATTTGAAAAGTAATGAGTAGACAAATTGCCTCCTACGGGTCTCTGGTTTATTACAAGCTTCAAGTACATGATTCTGACACAAACAGGGTATGGATCAATATAGCACTTGAACATCCCTAGCTGTGGTATTTGTAAGTTACCTTGAGAGTAAAAGGAACGTGAGCAAAAATTACGGAAATTAGAAACTACATTTAAGTCTATGGTTTAGACACTGCTCTTTCTTAATGCGTCAAATACGGCTGTCTAGAGGTCCCTTTCCTCCGGGCTGGCTGTGAAGGTTGTGTGCATGGTGTTAAGAAACACACATTCGGAAGCAAGTCTGCTGTGCAGACTGACTCTCCAGCCGCTGTGCGTGACCCTGGTCTGGTTTCTTTTCCTCTCTAAGCTTCAACCTGCAAACAGGACTAGGGAGTTACACTAGAGTGCAGTGCACAATGCCCAGCACACCACACACACTCCACACATGCATTCCTGCACACTTAGGAATGGCCACGTGGAAGCTGAACTTCTTGCATGTCCGAGCAGGGCATTTCCTCTTACACGTATGTATATGAAAATGAGAGTGTGAAATCTAGGACCATAAAGTCACAAATACAACCTTTCTAGCAAATCGAAAACCCATGTACTTATTCAGGTGCACGCCCACAGACGATAGGTCGGGAGTCAGGTGACAACATTCCTTAGCACCTGCCTTGCCTTCAATGGTGTCACTAAACACAAACTCCCTTTTCCATCCTCTATAGGCAAAAAAAACTCCCACCTTCGTGTCAAACGAGTTTCCAGTCGCTATTAACTAACCTTCCTACTTCCCGTGAGAGTAAACACATTTCCAAATGTGAGCTAAACACAGCATCTGAGGCTGATATAGGAGGTTCCTCAAGGACCCACTGAACCGAGGGGCTCATCAACGTCTAAGCAGAAACCACAGCCGGAGCTTCCGTGTGTGCTAGAAAACGGGATGAGCCGGGCTGCCTGAGAGGCGAGGCTGGACGGCAGTTCTACATTTGGAAAGGCTGTTGCGAAACTGTCCCATCCCCTTGTGAAGTGTATGAAAGGCAAGTCTCTCACAGCTAGACAATACAAGGACAGGAAGGGTAGAAAAAAGGGAGGGAAGGAAGGAGCCCGGTGGGAAATATGAAAGAGAGTGAGGAAGGGAGAGGGAAGGATTGTTTTACCCTTAGAAAAAAATTTACTCAAAGTATTACCTGCCTAGGTTTTAGAATCAAGTTGGAAATGGTCAAAAGCAGTCATGAAACTCAAGACTGTGAACTATGACAGTTGAGTTATTTGACCAAACTGTGATAGGCGACCAGTTCTCGGACCTGCTGCCCAGATCCGGGATCTGGCAAAGCAAAGAAAGGTAAACATTCCTGCTCTCTGTGAAAGGTTTCCTTAGTGAGAGCCAAAGTTAGCCGATTCCAGCCACAGAGAGGATGGGGAGATGTGGGCTGACAGGAATGGGAGTTTAAGCTAAACAATTGTGAAGTTTCTGCGCCAATGTGTTTAAACTTCCTCTACTCAAAAAAAAAAAAAAAAGCCGACAGTGTTTCTCAAGTTTCCCTTAAGGGGAAGATTAGACCACAAGTGACAGTTACAATGTAACTGTCCATAAAACTCCAAACAATGAAGGCCAGTAAAGTAGCAGCAAGTTACAGCCTGCTTGACAGAACAAGCGGCTCCATGAGAAAGGGACACTCCTATAATTAGCCCAGCAAAACCTTCCCTAGGGCCTTAGAAGCTGGACTATCGGATCTATTTATGTAAATATAATTTCATATATATTATGTGTGAGTGTATAATAATGTACATATGAACACTAATTTATGTTTTATATATAAACATGTGAAATGTATAGATGATATATGATTAAACTATGATATATAACATCAAGAAGCACTAGTTAAGTGAAGGCTTAATTTGACAACTCATATTTTCACCAATCTTAATAGACTCACAGGTTTGGACTGGGGTGGGGGCGGAATAGCTCAGTCACTAGAGGGCTAGCCTCTTCAGGACAAAGACTCCCCAGAATCCACATAAAAGTGCTGGCCATGGTGGTTCACATCTGCAATCCCAGTCCTAGGGAGGCAGAGACAGGACAGTCTCTGGGGCTTCCCGACCAGTCAGCCTAGCCTAAACATTACGTTTCTGGACCACTGAGAGACCCTGTCTCAGCTGAGATAGATCGTTTTCTTAGGATGGCATCTAAGGCTATTCCCTGGCTCCCAAATGACACACACCCCTTAAACAACAACAACAGGTTGCAGCATGCAGAGGGGATAAACTGTCTTTAACCTGAACCACCCTTTCCCAGCTTGCTGACCTGGCAATTCCTCTGCCGTCAGGAAGAATGACTCCCACGTCTGCTTCATACATTAGTTTTTCTCGAGTCTATTTCCTGAGACAGGAAACATCCACTTTGTTTAGTTCTTTTTGTCTTGGCAGACCACAGGTCACTGGAAAGCCAAGGGGTCATTTGTCCTTGGCTCCAGGACACACCCCTGGCTCAACAGGAGTGGATGAGTCACATGGTGTAAAATGACTACCTTGCTAGCATGGCACATCTGCCCGAGAGTATAGTGAGGTCCCATCCCCCCTTTTCTACTGGCTGTGTGACTTGGGGGCAACATTTAACTACACTTTTACAACAGGTGTGTGTACATATAAGGCCACCATCATAAAGTTGTCACAAAAAGTAGAAAGCTAACATGTTATTAAGTGTTAAAAGAGTACCCAAAACACGTGCAACATGCAAATTCGGGTATAAATCTAGCTTTAGATTTATGTGTGTAGACACAAAGAGACATACATACATTTCTTTAAAGTTTTTTATGCCGAGTCAGCATTTTTCCAATCACATTTGTATACTTTGGTTTTATCATTTATAATTCGAGGAATTTGGAAGATTTACCCTGCATATGGCTAACAAGCCTCAAGTTAATCACAATTAATTTTAATGTATGCACTTTCTAGCTGTGAACTGAAGGTTGAAAGTATAATTTTTAAGCCCCGCCCCTACATGACATGAAAGGTTTAATGCGTTATTTCCGAAGACGTGTGTATTAAAGCATCTCTGAAAGGAAGTAGATACAAAGCCCAAGGGGAGCAGCTCATGCCCTAGTTTGCCGTCACTTCTCAAAACTGTTAAAACTGAACAGCTTTGGGCACCGATAGCTAGAGGTGGAGGGTAAACTTGTTGCTTGGTAACAAACACCTTGCACACATTTTGACAAAGAACCTTGATATTACTGTTACAATCGTTCTATTATAGTTTTCTACAAATTACCTAAAGGTGGCTTTACAGGGACACCATGCGGAACAATGGAGAACACGTTGAGATTGCACACTTGCCTGACGCTTCCTCGGCCATGTTACCCCGTTCTACTCGAACGAGTTCCTGCTCACCAAGCCGCGGGTTCTCACCCCGCGTCCCTTTGTACATCTCCCTCATTCTTCTTCTTTGGGCTCTGCAAGATCTTCCCTTTGGCGTCCCTCTCAAGACACATCTACTTTTCAGCAATGTCCGTCCTGGTTTTTTGCTATGACTGAAGTTTCTCTAATAATTCCCCTTTCATGTCACCCCAGCCTATTGTCTCTTCAGCTCATAATCACCCCTCCGCTTTCTGTCCACTTCGAGCAGGCAAGCTTGAAACTTGCAACTCTCTCACTTTGAGTGAGAAGTCTCTCTTGCCTTCCAACCCACGGTGTGCACAAAATGACAGTTCTCTGGAGGCCTGGGGGGGGGTGCTTTTCCTGTTTAGGAATGAATAAGATCTCTCACTGATGATGCTGTTGGCCTATCCTCTCCATCCGCTTGGGTGCTGGCTTCAAGTCTAAAGTCAGGTGGCAGAGTGAAGCCAACAGTTCCCAGGCCATTCCCAAACAGATGTACATTTCAGCGTAGTTTTGCTAGCCTGAAAGAACAATCCTTTCCGGTTGTTAGTCTGGTTGTCCGAGGTCCTGACTGGTCAAAGGCCTCGAATGCACAGCTCTTCAGTCAACTACGACTTGGTAAGCCACTCAGCTCCTTACAGACCCTGCCTTACAGTCCCACCCCCTAGCTTACTGTAGGGAAATTGGATTTTTTGGACAGATCTCATTATGTGGTCTAGTTTACCCTTGAAATCCTTGCCCCTCAGTTTCCTGAGCACTGGGATTACAGGTCTCAGGTGCCATACTTGGTTATTTTTGGAATTATTACCTCCTGCTGAACAGGTAGGTACAGTTGGTGAGGTGAGGAAGAGGAGAGAAACACCCCAGGGACGAAACAGAGACAGGGAGGTCGAGAGGCTGCCTGGATACCTGTGGGTGCCCAAACCTTACTCTACTGTGTTTGTAAACCTGGGTCCACTGAGTTTACAACAGGCAGGCTCCCCAAATAGTCCTGATTCCTGGAAGCATTGAGAATGAGTTTTTGTTCTTGCCTCTTATGACTGCAGTGGGAAGCGACAGCCTCTTTGAGGCTCTCAAAAAGTTATGCCAGAGCTACCAGTTAGGGCCTTTTAAACTCAGGGAACATTTTACATGACATTTTTTTTTCAGTTAAAGAGGGAAAAGCAAGCATGAAAGTATTCAAGACGTCTTCTTGACACTCCTTGCTCCAGACACAGGATACTATCACATTGTCTTCTTAAATTCCTAGAAGTAAAATTCACCTGTGCCCTACCCAGGCCCTCATCCACCCTTCTGTCCTTGGAGGACAGGTTAGCAGAACACAATGTTTACATTACAAACTTGGCAGTGGCAGACTCTGTTGAGAAATAAAGTTTGACATTCACGGGAATTTAGTAATTTACTCAGCCCCCTAACGCGGCGTTTACTGCTAACTTTGACATAATTCAGGGAACAAGCCTCCAGGTTCATTTGACTCAACGTGCGAGTTCTCGGATGTAAAGACTCCAAGCAGCCGCTCTTCACACGCCAAGACACACAGCTCTTAGGCTGGAGAGTCTCAGGATTTTGGCTTTGAAGCAGGTCCGACCCAGCCTGTGCTCCATTCTCATCGAAAGGATATGAGCCCAAAATATGAAAACTAGAAACTCAGATGCATGTGAAGCAGCATCTAGTTGCTTGAAAAATAAGAGAGGCGGGGTATGTGTGTGGGGACAGCTATGTGTGTTCATAAAACTATATAACTTGTTAACTATCTACCCAAGGTACAGATTTCCTGAGGTGGGGTGGGGCATATGTAGGCATATACCCAAAATACGGCCTTCTTTCTGAAGCCTCAACCATCTCTTTGTAGGCCAATCCTTTGACATCTTTATCAGAAATAAGAAAATGCTGTAAGTGATATGTACTATGAAGGTAGCTGTTTTTGCAGATGAGTGAATGGGATGACTGGTGTAACTTAGCAGATGAGGCAGACACACATGAAGGTCATTCCCAAAGCAAACTTCAGCGGCCCCTGACGTCAAAGACGATTCCAGGTCAAGACCCATGCTGTGGCTGCCACTTTCCCGGATGTGGCTTTTCACTTAGCAAAGGCTGCTTGGCTATGGAATCCCCTTTCTTTCCAAATAAATATTCACACACTAATCTGAGCTCATGCTTTATCTCAAAATTGTTATAAGAACCGAACCTACCTTTGTAGGATAAGCAAATAGCAAATCAAAACCTGGCTATAAAATGCCTAGCAGAGGCCTGGTAGACACTTATGTCTACAGAATTTTAAGTTCAGCTTAAAATCAAAGATATTTTCAGTAGATATATACCTATGAGTGTATATATAGATATACACCTATGAGAAAGTGTGGGACAGCAACAGTGATATTATACATACTTTGATATATTCTACACACATTTGTTCCATCGCATTCCTTGGAATTAGATAAAGTCAGTGTTCTGGCTTATTTAAATATGTTTCTTTCAAAATTAAAAAAGGCATTTTTGGCTACCTTTAAAAATAACCTAGTAGAGCTGGGTAGTGGTGGTGCATGCCTTTAATGCCAGCACTTGGGAGACAGAGGCAGGTGGATCTCTGTGAGTTCGAGGCCAGCCTGGTCTACCAAGGAAGTTCTAGGACAGATAGGACGTTTACATTGAGAAACCCTGTCTTGGGAGGACAAAAAACAAAACAAAACAAAACAAACAAACAAAAAAAAAAACAGCAAACCTAGTAGAGCTTGTTATTGGTAGAAAATGCTTTAAAATTTTACATAATATACAAATTAAAGGTTTGTTTTTGTTTTTTTGTTTTTTTTGTTTTTCGAGACAGGGTTTCTCTGCAGCTTTTTTAGAGCCTGTCCTGGAACTAGCTCTTGTAGACCAGGCTGGCCTCGAACTCACAGAGATCCGCCTGCCTCTGCCTCCCGAGTGCTGGGATTAAAGGCGTACGCCACCACCGCCCGGCACAAATTAAAGTTTTTAAATGTTATATATAAAAACTGTAATTAATCATAAATAGCTCTTTGACAATGACACCGACATACGCAATACTGACAGAGAATGCTTTAAAATTATATATAATATACAAATTAAATATGTAAAGTTAAAGTGTTATATATAAAAACTATAAGCAATCACACATACCAAGTTTAACAATGACACCAACTATGTGTCTATAGTTAAGATAGAAATAAGTGAGAAATAGAAAGTAGTCAAATGACTTGCTTAGTGAAAAAAACAACATTCTTAAGCTGAATTAAAATATACATCAAAAGCCTGGGGTATAGCACAATGTTAGAGTGCTTGCTTAGCATCCACAAGGCTCTGAGTTCAAGTCCCAGCACCAGAAAACCAAAAGAAAAAAATCATTTCTTAGAAATAAGGTAAAATTAAAGCCAATAGCATTCAACGCAGTCACAACAGTTTATAACATTGGAGGAAAATACCTAATATCACTAAACAGTGACTTCCCAGCACCTTTAAGTAATTTTGAAAATTGCATTTTATCAAAACAAGTAGAACAAGGCAGAAGCTAAGACAGCATCTTTTTGCTGAGCCACTGATCCTATGTGTTGAGACCGGTATTAGATGTTTTCCTGTCGAAGAGAAAGCTGGACCACGATGATGATCACACAAGACTGTCACTAGTACCATGGCAGGGTCATGCCTAATAATATGCAAATTCTTCTATAGATGTGAAGTCTACATAAACAAAGTTTTGGAATCTATACACAGCACTATCCTTTACTGATCCGGGAGAATTTAGTGCAAATATCCATTAAACAAATCCCGAAGAACAACATGAATCCAGAGGTGGCACAGGATTAGACAGCATTCCACAGACACTGTTTAATTTGCTCCCATCCATAAACCTTGAAGAGTCATGAGCCAATAAGGAGTTCAGCCACCAAGTGCCCACCAATAAAAGTACAGAAATCACTATACACTGGTGATATATGTCTTAAGATCGTGGCTCATAGATATTGGCAAGAAAGTAACAACTGGACACTTCATTAGCAATAATTCATATAACCCCCAGAGCAGCTTCTGAGCAGATCTCAAGATGAGGTCTGTGGGCCCTTCTTCTACCCAGCTACCCTACGTCACTCTTCCACATAAACTCTCTATTTGTCCCGCATCCAGGAGTTCAGGGTAGTATTACTGGTGAAAGAACTTATCCTTAGGGTGTGCGGGAGTTAGTTCTCCAACAAATCTTAGCAGTAGAAATTGAGAGGTTGAAGCAAAAAACATAGCTTCATCTCAGAAGAGTCAGTATGAACTTTTCATTTTACAGTTAGCGTGCGCTGGTCTTAAAGTAGTTAAGGAATATTTAGGAAGTGAAGCAGAGTTTCTGATCCAAAGAGCACATCAGGAAAAAAAAAATAGATATTTCAAGTATGCCGATATCCTTTCCTGCCCTAGATATCAAATTTAATCAACAAATTACAGATAATCTTCTACACCAACTTCAAGACGCATCAAGCTGGCAGTCAGAATAATCTAAGCCCGGTGTAATGCATGCCACTGGCTGAGAACAGATAAGATATACAACAATAAATAGATTGCCAACCCCTCCAGGAAAGAAATAGTCCGGAAAAGGACTTCCAAAAAATGCCGTCCAGGCAGTTAGAGTGGCTGAGGGCCACTGGGAGAAAGGTCTGCACACACCATTAAATAGAAAGTCTTGCCACAGGCTTCCCTCTCCACTACAAAGTTGTATTTGAACAATGTACCCTGTATTTGACTTTTAGTTATAAGACTGTTAGTTAACAAGGTTTCTACTGCCACTGCGCTAGCATAAGGGGAAATAAGGATACTTTTGCATAAATAATGATAAAGAAAGTAGTCTGACACTATTTTGTAAAATTGAGAGCAATTGCATCCAAGTTACCGAAATAAAAGCAATTTCTGCCTTCCTCTTGTTGGTCTCTATGTGGATTTATTAAAAACCTAAAGATTGCCAGGACATTAAATGCTTTAAGCTAAACAAAGACATAGAAGCATGAAGGTCAGTCTATCGAGCAATCCTGCTCCTTGTCTTGCCAGTGCTATCAAGTTATCTCCCCGATCCCCATCTCGGTCTTCGGTTCATTTCACATCCTTTCTTGTGGCAATCTGTTAGCAACAGGAATCCACATATAAGCAACAGCCAGCTGCACTGTGAACATTACTTGCTGTGTGTTCGTTACGAACTCAACTATGAATATGCAAATGACGACACACTTGGCATGTGCATTTCCCACAGGTACAAATTTTTTTCCTTGTGGGATGCAACTTAGCAGATGTATGGCACCATTTGTTGTTGACTTTCAAATTTTTCTAATGTTTATTTTCTCAGATCCAACTGTACTGAAGACATGTTTACTAATCCCTTTTTGGACAAAGATACACACATCCGCCTAGAAACCACACTCGACATCAAACTTATCAAAAACCCTAGCGACAACTAAAGAGAGAATACTTGTAGTCTGTGGGGTTTTATCTTTATGACAGCGAAAACTTAGGCCCTTGACATTAATTCAGTCCTTAATGAAGAAAATAGACCCCTCTGGTTAAAAGAAGTTGTTTGAATCGAAAGTGGGAGGGCTTCATCCACACTGAGCAGGTTAGATCTGTGGCCCTTCTCACACTTTGCAAACACATACACATATATGCACACACCTAACCAAAAAATGCAAAGCCCAGAAATTTAACATAGCACATGAGGAATGCAGGCGTTCTAAGACCCTCAATGGGCACCTAAATACACAAATGGTACCAATCTCTCTATTTATACCATTTTCTCCCTATGCATACACACCTATAAGAGTATAATGCATAAACAACTAATAAAAATCATAGCAATATACTGCATTAAAAAATAAGATAAATATGGTCACTGCCCCTTTCTCACTCAAAATTTCTGGTTGTATAGTGATGTTTTCAGCCCCCAGTTGACCTCAGGTAGCCAAGAGAAGCAAAACCGGGACTTAGAGGGACCTACTGCATTTCACTTAAGAAAAAAAAATGTGGGAGAAATGACTCAGTGGTTAAGAGCAGGTGTGCTCTTTCAGAGGACAGGAGTTTGATCGCCAGGATCCACGTCAGGCAGTTCACAACAATCTGTAACTCTACCTCCAGGGAAATTCAAGGTCACCAACACTTGCCCACATAAATACATACATAACGACAAAACCAGAAATAAGTCTGCTAAGAACGAACCTAAGCTGCCTGTCGCGGCTGTTGATTCTGAAGGGTACGGGTCCTGTTATCCAGGCAAATAACTTTACTGCTACCGGCTCTGCTCCAGTCTAGCACTATGAGTAATACCCAGGGGAGGGAGGTGTGTCCTTCCTCTAGGCTGGGAATGCCCAGGGCATCCTTGACTCAGCTGCTCTTTGCTCTGCCTGTCAGTTCCTAACTAGTGTGTCAGAAGGAACTGAGGCCTCCTGGGAAAGGGGGGAAAGGGAGAGTACTTCTCTTCTTCTGGTTTTCCTTTACAAAGGGGTATGAATATGCCTCTCCTTCCTTGCAATCATTTCCAGAGGAGAGGGCTGGGAGGGGAGGGGTGGTCACATTTTAATCTAACAGAAAAAGTATTTTAACAAATCAAGAATTTATAGACAAGAATATTAATTGTTAATTATGTGTTTATATTCTCAAGGAAGGGAGGGCTAGATCATAATATGTAATAGTTTATAAGTAATAGATTCTATGATCACCAAAGAAGTGGTTAGGGTCATCTCATTTTATCAAAATTAAGAATTACATTTGTAATCAGAAATGATGATAGATGTTTGAATCACAGCACTCCCAAGACAGATGAAGGCAGATTTCTATGACTTCAAAGCCAGCCTGGTCTATATAGCAAGTTCCAGGCCTGCCAGTTACATGGTGAGACTGTAGCTCAAAAAAACAAAAAGAAGTACAGATATGGGCTAGGTATGTGGTACTTGCCTCAAATGCAAGGGTTTGATTCTCAGTACTATCATCATGACCGGTAAAAAGACAACAACAATCAGAATAAATATTTGTGATTAATCAATTACACTGACGAGCTTTCAAGACGTATATTCCATTTCCTAGGAAAACAGAGAAGGCAAACATTCAAGCTTTTTCTGGTTATCCAGAAAAAGATAAGAAGGGAGGCTCAAGGGGTCTCTCATCAGAGGTCCTGTACCTCAGCCTGCTTTTTCTGCAGAGTACCATGAACGCAGAACAAGGGAGGGACCACCACCAAAGTCAGATGCCCGAGACAGTCATCCAGCTTCCTGGTGATGCCATACTTGAGAGAAGGAAAGAAGGTGGACAAAGTTAAAAAAAAAAAAAAAGAAAGAAAAGAAAAAGAAAAAGGAAAAGAAAGACCTATTCTGAAACAGGCCTTCCTATCTATTGTCACCAGCTGAGAATCGCGCATTTAGAACACGGCATCCC
Source organism: Arvicola amphibius (assembly GCF_903992535.2). NCBI lineage: Eukaryota > Metazoa > Chordata > Mammalia > Rodentia > Cricetidae > Arvicola > Arvicola amphibius. The sequence goes on along the minus strand of NC_052049.1, from coordinate 46,141,038 downwards.
AACAAGGTGTGTAATCTGGGATCAGGTCTCTCCTTTCTATGACCTCTGGGTGGTGCAGAGTTGATTTATGTGATTTATTGCAGCCTTGCTTTCAGACAAGGAGGAACAGGCATGGAGGGACACTTAGAGGCCCGGGGGGTGAAAAACAGAAAGATAACATGCCCGGGGAACCATGAAAACAGAACACAGACTCTGCTCTTTTCTTCTCATATTTAGAAAGGATTTTGATCAAAATGTCAAACAGGTCAAGCCCATGTCTGCTTTTTGTTTTATATGTGAAGCCAGCTAGGACCTGCTGTCAGGAGACCTCAGGGTCATGGGTGCACGGGGCATGCCTGAGGTTTATGTAAACTCGGGTGCCCAAGGGGCCCCTCAAGTTGGCAGATTTTACAGATTTACACAAACTGTCTTGGCCAGAAGCTCACAAGACGAAGTATCCAGCCAATGCCTGCCTTCACCTGGAGGACTGCAAAGTACGTATTCAAGTTGCTAAACAGCGTGGCAGACATTTCCGCACAAGAAGAATGTGCTTGTAGTTCCCATCCCTAAATCCTCACCTACCATTGAGTCACTTCCTTGTACTGGAGAGGAAACATGAGTCCCCAACAACGTCAGCTTGCGTGTCAGACAGAATGCCTTTACCCAATAGCTCAGGCAGAGGGGCCAGATCGCTGCTGTGTGCCTCAGAGTAAAACAGACAGTTGCACAGGCCAACAAACCAAGACCAAGGTCGTCCCAGAAGAAGCTCAAGTGGGAAGCTAGGTTACAGGAAGGTGGAATAAAGCACGAACCTCATAGTGATAACTGCAACCCTCGTGCAAAGAGAGAGCCATAAAGGGGGAGGGCGCTGCAAATAATACAAAAATCTGTGCCCCAGGTCACCCGCTGATAAGACACACCTTCTGCTCCCTATCAGCGTCACCCACTTTTCCCGAGGCAGAACGATCTGTCCCAAGGGCTGGGGCAGAAGATAAGCATTCTGGAGGCACAACAGGCAGTGCTGTAGGTCAAAGAGACAGAGCACCTGGGAGGGAAGAGAAGCAAAGGGCAACTAAGGCATGGTGGCCAGAAGCAGGCTGAGCTATCCGGCCTGGGCACCTACACATGACACACATACATGTGTTGTGGCTGGTGGATCAGGCTCCAGCATGGGATTTCATCACTGGATGAGACACCAGTGCACTGTGTTGCACAGCCGGATCACAGAGGACCAGCACGCCTCCTCTCGGAGAGCTCCCCGTGAAAGAGCAGAGGGGCGGGGGGGGGGGGGGGGGGCAGCAAGGCCAGCTTCAGGGAGAAGCGGAGGGGGTCAGAGCAGATGAGGGACCTGGGAAAGGACTGCTGGAGCTGAGAGGGAAGCACAGCCAGGAGGGAAGGGACGCGGAAAATGTCTTCATTTCGTCTGCTGCTTTGCTTTCTAGCACAAACTAGGAACCCCATCTGTGTTTACTGAATGAATGTGATGCCCTCAGTCCAAGACGGTTCGAGAAACAAACTCACTCACGGCACAGGCCAGGGTGTTCCAGACAATGGCGTGTAAAACGTATTGACATGTTTCCTGAGAAGAGCTCCTCGCTCAGATGTTCATCTAGGCTGGGTTTTGTTGTTGACATTTACGGAGCATTCCCTTTGTACCTGGCACTCAGTAGCCTGGCTACATACCTGGGCCTGCCTGTCCTCATTTCTTCAACCCCACAACTAAATGTCCTCGTCTTCTTTTGAAATGCATGCACTATAAGGGAAGAGAAAGGTGGATTCTACTGCATAGGGAGGAACAGCTCGAAAGGAGTCTACTTTGGGCCAGAGTTAAAGTCTTTGAAATGCAGGAGCAGTGGGTACACAACTGTAGTCCCAGGTGCTTGGGAGGTAGAGAGGGAGGATGACTGGAGCCTAGGAGTTCAGGACCTCCTCTCAAACATGAGGAAGAGAAAAGAGGATGCCCAGGGCTGTGGAGAATCAACAGGCCAAAAGAAATAGGGAGAAGATGCGCACTGGTCCAAGCTTCCTCTGTCGACATCACCACCCACCAACGGCATCTGGGGTCCAGGTGCCCAGAGGAGAGAACGACACCCAGTTCTTAGGCTTGAAGGGGGGCCTTTTACGTGAGAGAAAGAAAGCAGAGAATTCAAAAGGAGCCACCTTAGATGGAGAGAGTCCACAGAAGAACGACAAGACCGAGGACATCAGTTACGACGTAAGAGGAAAAACAAAAAGAGAGAGAAGAACGCTTCTTTTCTTGCCGTCACACAAGTTTCCGCTACCGAAGCTTTGGAAATGAATATTTCTTGGGCAAAAGAAAGCTGCAGTGGTACCAACCTGGGAGCTGCTGACCTCCCACGTCACATGAATCATATTTAAATGAGACTATGAGGCTAACGTTCCTAGCGTATCTGATGAACATTTAGTACAGTGCCCTCCTGGTGACCCCTTCCTTCCACTGTCTTCCCGACCTTCCAGTTATTCCAAATGTCTCACTTACGTTCAGGCCCGTTCTTCCTAATATTTCCACGTACATCATGACGGGCCTCCTCTTGCATCCTATTATAATTTTTCATTTTTCTCTCTTTCCACATATCGGAAAGAAAAATGAAAAGGCTGTTAAAAATCTCCATGCTCACCAGAGTACAAAAGCACAATGAATAGCGCAACGCCTTACAGAAAAGAGGGTCATTTTTCCTGTAGGTCTTATCCCTTGACAACATATGACAGTCAAATAAGCTTATACAGGGTAAGTTATCGAATATACGTTTGTCTAGAAGCTATTTTCACAGAGTCTTCTCATCAGTAATTATGACCTGGCGCGCTCAACTCCACCTTATGAGTCATCTTGAACTCAGCTGAGCTTTTGTTTATGGTTCTGCAGCCCTTTGTATCTGGGGCGCAACGAGGTTATTTTTCTTCTTAAATGAACCTACTTAACTGTTTCTAACTTAAAAAAAATAAGAAGGCAGGGGAGCAGAGAGAGAGGGCTAAGCAAGTAATAGCACTGGCTGCTCTTCTAGAAGACTTGGGTGCAATTTCCCAACACCCACATGGTAGCTTATGACATCATGTAAGTCCAGTTCCAGGGATCTGATGCCCTCTATTGACTTCTGTGGGCACCTGCATGCCTGTGGTGTACATATATACATGGTCTGACACACACACGTGACATAAAATGAAAATAAGCAAATCTTTCAAACAACAATGGCAAAGAGAAGTCAGGTCAGAAAGCTGTTATTTGATGGAAAGAAAAACCAATGACTTGTAAATCTTCAGTCTCCTAAACCAAAATATGGGAGAAACACAGCACTTAGAAAACTGTCTGTGCCCCAAACACATGCACAGTTCAAGACTTTCTGGTTTGATTGGGGAAAAAAATGCTTTCTTAACTTAGTATAGTTTTAAAACTATAGTATAACATTCTCAGAACAAGTAACCCTTTGGAGTCCATTGCGGGAGGCCAAAAGAGCAGCCAGCCCTTCGGGGATATCTCAAATCTGCCCTCTGGCACATTTTCCACCCTGCTGCCCAGTGCCTAAAGGCAGCTCTCACCCTGAAATCTGCCTTTTTCTTCTCCTGCGCTCCTTCACCTGATTCAAAACCCTTCCAGAAGCCTCCCGTGCAGGACCTGTCCAGCTCTGCTCAGTATGGAACCACAGCTCAGCAGCTTCATCTGTCTAACAAACCTAGTTATTCCTTTCTGAGTCTCTGGGGGTGGGGAGAAAGACTATGCCACCCCCACCACCCTCGCCACCCCCTCGCCCCAAAGGGGCCCAAGATTTACTAGTGAGAAACAGTATCTAACAAAACAGACAGCACCATAGCTGACTGTGAAGCTCATCTCAGTGAGAAACTGAAAATAAAAAAGGAAAAGAAATCTACCCAGGAACAGCTGTGCCCAAGCCCAAGGTCAGGCCATCTCCAGTACATGGATTTTGAATGGAGGTAGCCTCCATTTAAGAGAAGTACCCAGTGAGCCTGAGTTTCTCCTCACTGGGGCCAAGCAGATGACTGGAACAACTGCCACAAGGGCACAGCCCTTGTGGGAACAGAAGCCCCTTTCCTTTTATGCCAACCCCAAGCCTCGAGAGGAAACCCAGGGGCAGATTCTAGGTTAGAAAAACAATGGTTTCTTCTCTGCTGAGTTCTGCGGTCACTACAAGACTCGACATTTTTCCGTGCAAACCACATTAATACTAAATATGCTTATACTAGACTTGTCCTTCGCTTTCCCAAAGCAGTAACAACCATAAGAATAGGAAGCCTGCGTTAAGTCAATGGCCACTATAATAATAGTGTTCAATGGTACTCACTAAACAGGCTCTCAGACACCATCTCCCAATTTATACAAGCTCCCAACCACACACACAAAAGCAAACTTCTAGCCATGTCATGATTGCCCAAACATTTATATACTATATATCAGTTCATGTCCAATTGCCAAGATGACTTCTACTCAGAGCTTAGTGTCCCAGCTCAAATCTAAAATTTTACCAATTAAAAAATGTTAAAAAAAAAAAAAAACCTAAAAACAAAAGGTTATTAAATAACCAAATACTCATCATGCTGACCTGGTTGCTCAGTGTCTGCTTCAGTTTTTGAAGAACCCGGGGCTACAGGAAGGGGCCGAGGGGGGCGGGGCTTGGGAGTGGGTGGTGAAATCCTTTTCCTTCCAATATATTCAACGTAAGTTCCCGGGAAGTCTCCCCTTTCCCCGGTGGTTTCATTGTAGCCATTTAACCAGCCAATCTCTTCAGGCCGAGCTTCCTGGCCATCGCTGAATCCAAGAGCCACTAAGGAACCTTTATTCACGGTCAGTATGTCCCCCAAATGCAGGTCGATGTCCTCCTCTCTCTCCTTCTTGTAGTCGTACAGCGCTCGGTACTGGTACCCTTCGGCGCTCATGTCTGCAGCTCTGTCACCCGGCAACAGAGGAGTCGGCTTGCACACCGCAGTCTTGAGTTTACGTTTTGAGGGAAAGCGAGTTCACAGAATGGGCTAAAATCCCTAACGGGTGGCCAGCCGAGGACGAAGGACCGCTATCCAAAGGCTTAAGAGAGCTGACTGGCCGTCCGGCTGTCCATCTGTCCTCCATCAATGGTGTGACTGAAGACAAGGCTCTACTCCCTCGGCATGCCGCAATCCGCCCTGGTGTCCTTCTCAGCGGCCTGTCAACACCTCGACTCCAGGCTGACTCTCCCAGCGAGGCCCGATCCTTTCTGACGTTCTTGTCACAATGTCCATCTGTCGTCTGATTTTACTGCCACACTCCCCTCTCAGCTTCACCTAGCAAAGCAGAAACAAGGCTTATGAATGAACATCACACTTTGCCATCTGTGGGGATTTGAATTTCTACTTCCATTCAACAAGTACTTAATCACTCTGGCAGGCGACATACACGGGCCAGTGTGCTACTGCTTGACACAGTATACACCACCAAGATTAGCAAGACAGGCCCTGCCTTCTAAGAACACTAGGCGGGACAGGAGGAGGAGCCGTGCTAGCGTGTGGCAATGTTCTGGAGAAAAGACCAGTACACAAGGAACCAAAACATTAGGTAAATGACATAAGAGATGCTGACACGAAATGCCATGGGGTTCGAGTGAGAGAGAGACCACACTGCAGGAATCTGCAGCCAGAATGGAATGCAAGGCATGCTCCTGGCTACAGACGGACCAAGCAAATGCCATGTTACAGAGAGACGCAAAGGCATTCTCATCCATCAGAAGACAAAGCGGGAACAGTGAGCCTGGGTTGGAAAGGCAATCGGGCCATCTGAAATGCACACGGACAGCCAGTGTAAGTCAGTCCTCGACAGTGCGCACTGCACAGCGATGCGGGGAAGCAGTCACGGGACGAAGCCTGTACAAAAAGAATCCCAGTCTGGCCTCAATGCTTTGGAGGGACCGGCACAGGGAAAGGATGGAAGCGAGGGCTGCTGAGAAAGGGAGGGCAGAGACAGAGAGGCGGCAGCAGGCCTGTAAAGGCGCAGGCTCAAGTGGTACATGGTGTTCCGGGAAAATGTGTGGAAGGTGGATAAGGCTCACTGGCAGAAGCAAGGGGGGCAAGTGCTTGACCCTGTGCTGCTGAGAATTAATTCTGTACCAATATTAGGCAAAGGAGAGCCAAGAGACCATGAGCCATGCTAGGCTCATGGGATAGAGACAGCCACTGCAGAAGTACTAATGACCGGCCGAAAACTCTGGCTGAAATCAGGAGGACACCGGAGGCATTGTAAGCAGAGCTGATTTCAGGGGGCAGGAACCATCACTGACTTTCTTGGATGCCAGGCCAGTAATGAGGATACCGCTAGATCTTAAGGAGTTAAGATAGGAAAGGAAGTAGCCATGCTGCTGCTGCTGCTGCTGCTGCGGAAGTACTATGTAAAACAGGCTTGGCTGAGGCCAGGGTAATGACAAACATTGTCTTTCAGTTGCCAAGCGTAGTGGGGGCGGAGCAATCCGGGAGAGCCTTAGTCATCCTGGATGGCTAGTAGGACAGCAGGCACCATAGATCCACGCTGCACCCCATGTACTGATCAAGGCTACCTTTACTGCAGAGGCGAAATTCAAGCTAAAGATTTCAGTTCAGCAACCTGTACAATAAAGCGATACAAACACAGCCACATGGGTCTGTGTCCAATCAAAGAGACTTTCCTAAGTTTGGAAGAGAGAAACACTTTAGCAGTTGAGTGTTGCAGGAGCTCTTTCAGTGCAGGCGTCTTAAGAAGCAAAATCTAATCACAGATTAATTGTTATGTTGGCATTCAGAAGTGTAAAGCATTCAACTTCACATGGCTAAAGCCTCTTAGCTTTATACAATAACGCTCTAAGGAGGGCTGCATATTAAAAGGAAGTGAAAACAAACACTGGAAATCTTTGTGTAGCAAGAATATTAATTTGGGATAGTGCTCTACTTTGCATTTCAGCATCAGTGGGGAAAAAAAATTAATGCGGCCAGTGGAGCGTATGAGAAAAATAAGCTAGATTACGTTTGAAGAAAACCTCTCCTTCTGAAAGATCCAGAATTAAATTAAATATTCATTGCATAAATTCACACAAAAATGTAGAACTAGCAAATCTCATTTTTTTTGTACTAATGTGCTCTGTACAAAAGAGACACAGAACTCCAAAGAACATGAAAATTTACATATCCCTAAAAGCTTGGAAACCAGGCAATATGCCTAAGAATAATTTAATTCCTTCAAATCTGCCCTGAAATTTTTGTTAGCTTTTCCTGGCAATGTATGTCTTTTAGGGGGGAGGGGAAAGTCCTAAGTCAGTAGCCAGGGCCGGATCTTTCTGCCAGCTGGTGCCTTGCACTTCCTCAATTGCAACCACCCAGAGGACCAGCTTGGTGGGATTCTCAGTAGAACAGGAAATGCAATGCCTCCAGTCCCCAGCTCTCATGAAACAAGCCCCTAGCACACAGCACAATGATGCAGTTAGGCATGTTCCACACCAGCGACTCAGAAACTGCTCCTTGCCTTTTCAGGGCTTTCTGACCCTGAGAGCCTCTTGATTGTGCCTGGGGCTAAGTCCACAGAAGGGAGCGAGACTCTGGGAGGAGTCTGATAACTGTTGGAGGCTAGATTCTCCAGAAGCAATCCCCACCCTGTACGCCTCCGAGGCCTCTAAGCTTGGGCCAATGCTCTCTCCTTGCCACTGGCAAGAGAATCTTAAAAGCTCTGCAGAACCCCGGGTTTTACTCTAATACAGGAACCCCAGATCTCTTATGGCTCGCGGATTGCAAGTTGAATGTGTCTCAAGAATGGCAGGTAGAACAAGGCCAGGATGATCAATGCAGACAGTTATGGTTGGGTGTCAGGGAAGCAGTCTAAAGGCAATGTTGTAAAAAGAGAGTGAGCACACAAGTCATTCATTTGGGTGGGGACCTGGTCGTGTGGTGACAAAGTTCAGAGAGACCGTGGCTGGCAGAGAAGGCAAGCAGCCCTCTCTGACTGCACTAGGTACACTTCTCTGGCCTGCCATACCCATTTAAATGAGGCAGTGTTATCTCAACCAGCATCACATGCGCTGTGCCTCCATTAACCCCTTCCATCCCCACAGTAACCAAGGTACTCTAGATAGTCTCACTTGACAAGTGGAGGAAGTTTAGCTTCTCAGGCGTGACTGCACTCAGCACCAGATGCAGAACCTAAACACAGATCCAGTCAACGTGTGGAGCCCCGGCTTTGAAGACTCAGCTACGCCAATGTCCTCCAACACGACTCCATTAAAAGACATCCTTGCCTAGGAAGTCCATAAACTAGGGAATAAAAGAATCCCGAGTCCATCACTTCTGGACGACCGCCCACTTCTCGAAACCTGTAAAGGAAGCTCCTGCCACCTGTATTCCTCTTGGCCTGTCTGCCCTGTGCTACTCTCCTGGGCCTCTTAAGGCACAGTTTCTAAAACCTTGGCTCCTCCCTGGGGAGATAAGCGAAGCCTCAACCCAGAGTCACAAGGACTGGCAAGCCCTCCCTTGCACTGTCCCCAGGACTGCAGCACCCAGCAGCCTGAAGCATGGGAAGTGCCCGTGTCGCCCTCCTGAGATCAATTTGGAGTTTGGACTACACAGCTATTTCCCACTTTCACCGAATTCTGCCTCCAGCTCTCTTCGACTACAAGCACCTGCCCAGCGAGCTCTTCCCAGCCAGATTCACTTTATATTCACTGTCAACAAAGTAGTACTTTCAGATACCCAGGCAAGTTTACGCTGTAAACTGTAAGCTAGGCTAGGATATTGTATCCCCCCCAAAGGAGCAGAAAGGAATTCTGTAAGAAATTGAAAAGTAACTTATTCTTATACAAGATCATATGCAACTGCCTTATGGGAATTATTATTATTATTTTGCTCCAGTCTCTCAACCCTTTCATAGCTGTCTACAGTCCCAGTCACTAGAAGTAAATTTTCTTTCTCTGCTAACAAACTGAGCAATTTTTATTTGCCCAAATAAAATTGTTTTTAAGGCTTGACAATTACAAATCCGTGACTGCTTAATGTACAATGGCTTAAAAATATTTTTTTACTTATTTATTTATGTATTTTTAGTTTAACCTTCTAATCTGTAGGCACAATCAGAAAGAACCAAAAAAAAAAAAAAAAAAAAAAAAAAAACCACCCTGAAAAGCCCTCTGGTTTTGTCGCATTCTTCTATTCGCCTTTTACAAAGGACAGCATGTGGGAAACTGAGTGAGGAGTCAGAAATAATGGACCTCCTCAAACTGCATTTAAAATTAAAAGCAAACAAACAAAAAGACAAGATGATACCTACTTCTACATCATCATCCTGTGATAAAATTAGCAGTGTGACACTGGGTGGCAGCACCAAAAGGCTCAATAGCCAAGACAAGATGGGCAGCCTACACCTCTATGTGTAACCTCCTCCCTGAATGTGACAGAGCTCAGAGTCCAGGGTAAATGTCCCACCTCAACTTACAGTCTTCTGAGAAACAAGAACTGTTACTTGAAAATATGCCTACCTTTCAAAATTCTTGAAGTTATTAACTATTAAACTGACCTAAGAGTCTAGAAAGACCATGAGTCTATATATAAAGTGATGGGATTGAATAGCCTCAATTAAAATAGGATGAAAAAGATGGGCTCAATGTAAGCCCAGTGTCAGAGCATCTGATATCTTCATTCCTTTCGAAAGCAATGAGCTAGGCAGAATGCGCGGCCTGCTGCCACACTCCAGGCTGGGTAGCTAATGTGGGTAGGTAGGGTGTGGAGGCTGTAATTCCTGCCTGCAGGCCATTTAGGGGCAGAGAGTACACATCCAGGTGACACAGTAAAGAGACAGGGCTCCAAAGCGGTTACAGCACTGGGTGTCCCTGAGCACACCAGAAGGGGAGAGGAGAGAGCTCCTCTGGCCCACTCACAGCAGCCCTTCTAGACTAAGAGGATCAGGATGGAGAGAGGGGTAGGACGAAGGGCCATGTGACCAAGAAGGGATCCTCCCACCAAGAAGATATGAGGCCGATATGCCTGGTTCCTTGCAGCACCACAGTAGAGAGGGATTGAAACGATGACCCTGGGAGGAATGACCAAAGGGAGATGCCCTAAAGTACTTCTTCTTGTGAAACACACACACACACACACACACACACACACACACACACACGGAAGGAAGGGAGGGAGGGAGGGAGGGAGGGAGGGAGGAAGAAAGAAGGAAGGAAGAAACAATAGGAGTCCTTAAAATTCATGGTAGGAAGGGTGAATTCTGCCCTGCAACTAACAGGGGCTGTCCTGATCCCTGCCTAGATAGGTAGCTATTGGCAAGTCCTTGAACCCTCCCTCCCTTACCATTTATTTCATCACCTGTGAGGCCTGGAAGACGTAGGCCTATCCCTCACTAGGTCATTATGAGGATTAAAGGCAATTACACTCACAAAGCACGTAGCACCATGCTTCTCGGTACCAGCTTAATATAATTATCCCTGACTCGGGGGCTCACTGTGTGCCAGGCACAGTGCTGGGAGTTTTGCATGCACTCTCGCAACTGCCGTGGCTTAATTATCAGCCCCATTTTGCAGATGAGAAAACAAGCCGAGTGAAATAGCATGCCTGAAGTGACAGTCAACTGTAGTGGTGGCATTCTTGCAGACTGCTCTCAGGAACGACAGGACTGCTAGCAATATCAGCGTTGAACGTCACTGCCTTTTACACAATGCAGATTTAAAACAGAAACAGACAGGTGCCAGGAATTCTCTCTTGCGCTGCCTTTCAATGCTGCAAGCAGTTCTAAAAGAAGCCTGAAGCTACCTAAAATAAAACCCTGCTGTAAATAGAGTCAGATAGAGCCTGCCTGTGGACTTAGCCCAAGTAATTCTCTCTCCAGACCCAAGGTGGAAAGCAGCTGAGTAGAGGTCAGAGGGGTGTTGCGTGGGAGGGAGGGTGACAGGAGCCTGCTTGGTGACAGGGCACGAGGTGGGAGTCATGACACTGTCGTCTAATTGGGTTTCATGGCTGCTCCCTAGGCTGCTCTCAGAAAGGAAAATCTGAGCCTGCTAACGCAATGCTCAGGAGAATGAGGGCAGCTGGGTCCTCATGGGACAAGCCCAGTCCTCAGAGCCACAGAGGCATTCCAGGATGAAGGCAAGGGGCAAAGGCTGAACCGCCCGGCAAGGCATCTGGCTTCCACCGACTCACAACAGCCACTGGTGGAGCCTCCTGACCCTTTGCCAGGTTCCTATGGCTTCAGTTCGCTCCCAGGTGATCATTAACCTGAGGACTATTTTGACTACAGGTGCTGATGGCTATACAATTGATTGACTTTAAGGAAAACAACGGCACAGAACAAAATCTCCAGCCATGTTTTTACAGGCCCTTTTTATTTCTACAATTAAGATTGTAGTACACTCATCCCACATTTCACCAGAAGAAGGTATTGGGGTGGGGGGTGGGAGATAGCATAAGCCAAACAAGACAAGCTGTACGTAATTACACAGTCTACTTTTCAGTTCATTTGGCCTTAGTGTACAAGAAATGGCCTTTAATTGCCACTTCTTTAGGCAAGTGATTTCAGTAAGAGTACTGGCAAAACCACGACCAAAAAAAAAAAAAAAAAAAAAAATCACATTAGGGAGGACACAAACGAGGCTTTAAAAAACACAAAAAATAATGAGAACTTTAAAAGTTAATCACAACCAAGGTTTCAAGAAGGAAAAATGATACAATTTAAATTGTCTAATTTTAAAGTAAAACAAAATTTTAAAGTAAAAACAAAACTGACAGTTGGGTTTGGTGGCACAAGCCTATAACCCCAGGGCTTGGGAGGTAGAGGTAAAAGGCTCAAGAGTTCAAAGTCAACTTCTGGTACAAGTAGATAGAGTTCAAGGCCAGTCAGGACAACTTGTGACACTGCCTCCAAAATAATGAATGTACACACACACAACACACAACACACACACACACACACACACCTGAAAATCCCTTCCATTGACAGGTGACTTTCTAGTTTTCAAAGCTTCATCAGCTGCTTCATTCCTGCGTTTGCTAGCAAAACCCTGCACCATGCAAGAGGCTCTGGGCTTAGCCAACCCAATACGCATAATGGCCTGACAGGGGCTACCATAAATTTCTACACCCCCCTTCATCCCCTCCCTCCCCCCCCCCCCCCCGCCAGTTGGATCATTCACTATCTATCCAATAAAACACATTTTGCAAATCAAAAATGCAAACACAATAAAAGCTGGACCAGAATTGTTTCTGTTTTAACAAGTATGTGGACAATTTTTCAATGCTTTTTACATTGAATGCTTTTTACAACACTCCCATACACTACTTAGGAGAAAGGGGGGCAGAGAGGAAATTTTAATCAACACTATAACCTTAAAGCTCATGGTGCTCGTGGCAAAAGTTTAAAGGAACAGCCAACACTTTTAAGGGAACAAAGTTTGTGAGTTGCATAGACTTGTACTTAAGATTCAAAGCCTTCTGAGAAATTTAGATGACAGGGGAAAGGGACAAGAAAGGGTAATGGGGGAGTGAGTATGACCAAAATGTGTAACATTTTTGTCCCCAAAAGTTGCCAGGCAGTGGTGGCACATTGCCTTTAATCCCAGCACTTGGGAGGCAGAGGCAGGTGGATCTCTGTATATTCAAGTCCAGCCTGGTCTACAGAGCTAGCTCCAGGACAGCTAGGGCTTTGCACAGAAAAACCATGTCCCACAAAAACCAAAAAGGAAAAAAACAAAAAAGAAAAAGTTCCAAAAAATTAATATGCACTAACAAAAATTCTTTAAAAAAAAAAAAAAGCAATCCATCAGCTTAGGTGTAATTAACATTTCCAAAAGATACATGCATAAACCCACCAACAGCAGTTAAAATACATATTCCTATAACATGTTCTATTGCTCTCTCCCCAAACCAACTTTATATATATAAAACTAAAGAAAAAAGCACATCGGATCAGTGGGCAGTGAAATACTTTTTTACATGGCTACAGTGCATCACAGATGTGAAAAAGCAGAGTGCTATCATAAAAAATGCAAATAAAACAGCAGATAACAATGTGCACATGGCAGAGTTCTGTTATGCAACTAGGAGCAAGTCCCAGGGCAAGATGAAAGTTAAAAGCAAACTCTCCCACAGCAGTCTGAGAGCCAGGATCAGCTAAATCCAACTTTCTTCAAATCATAAGAACGGACAGATTGCTATGGAAAAGGAGTGTGGCCTGCAACAGGCGCACAGGGGAAGGCGGCCGGTGGCGGCATTGCAGGGAACTTCTGTAAAGCCAGGAGCTTCTCCCACTTGCCTTTCCTATTTCAGCCTGACTTTGAACCAGGAGAGGTGCAAGAAGAATCAGGATCATTTTCTTTGTAATAGGCAAAAATAGTTGTTTTCCAAAATTTAAACAACTTGTGTGCTTAAGAAAACGACCTGCTTACCATTTGTTTTTATCTCAAAAACAATGAATGTAACTGGTTAAAAAAAAAAAAAAAAAAAAACTCTCCTGGGGTGCTGGTTTCTTGTTCTGTGACAAACGGTGCAGGGACACCTCACCTGTGCAGAAGGCCCTGGAGTCCTAGCGGTTTCTACTTTAGAAACCATTAATCTGCTAATCCGTGGCAGAAATAACCCCATCTGCCTACTACTCCAAGCTTTTTTTGCTCAGAATTTACTCTCCTTAAGGTGTCCAAAACACACCATGAGCTAACGAAATATTAAGAGAGGGCTCCACATGGAGTCTAGGTCAATCAGCTCTGTGAATGCTCCTAACACCTAAAACTTGAAACTCGATCTCACTAAAAATGACAATCTCATGCTACATTCAAAACCCGGAACTGCTTTATCCTTTCCTACTTCGCACTGTCTGACAAAGGGGAAAGACAGGGAAAGAAAGGGGAGAAATTTTTAAGCCCTAAAACCATGAAACCCCTACATAAAGCCTAAACTCACACCAGTACAGAACCAGAGCCTGCAGCTCCTTCGAGAATTAACGGTGAAAGAGAGACCTTTCCGGTATTAGCAGTGCCAGGAGCAGAATTCCCCTGAATCCAGTGCCGGCACACAGCATTCAACATGCCACAGCCACTCCGCTCACACCCTTGCATTATTGTGCACGAAAGCTGGTAACCAAAATGCATTTCTGTACATGCGTGCCTGGTCAGAGCGTTTCTATTCTCTTTGTCTCGTGATCTGCCGGGCAGTTTCTGCCTTTGGGAAGGAAGTGGCTTGCAGACAATTCCCCCTGATATTTTAGTCTAGGCTTGGACGCGGGGCCGGCTCTCCCGGGTCGGCCACATATTGCTGGGCAGGTCCCTCCAGGGTAGCCCCGCGTTAGAAAAAGCTGGATTTCCGGGCGGTGCCAGGATCCCACTCATTATGCCTCTAGCAACCTGCCCAAGCCCGGCGGCCGCCAGACGCCAAGCTAGAGCCCCAGCCACCGACCGCCCCGAGGCGCACTTCCCCCACCCCGGAAGAGGAGGGCGGCAAACTTCGGAGGGCGGGGGCTGGGGGCGAGCTCCGGGGACCACCGTGGCCCAGCTTGGCCGGCGACCCCGGCTGCAGCTGCGGGCCTGGAGGGGACGTCACGCTATTGCAAAGACAGAGATCCAGGTTCTCTCCTCGCGCGCTCCCGGTTCCAGGAAGCTGTAGGGCAATAGGGGACCCTCGGAAGCGTGAGGTGACGAAGGAGGAGGGAAGCCGGCGATCGCTGGCAACTCCGGGACCGAATGCGCCCAGTTGCGAGCAAAGCCGGACCGGGGTAGCACCGAGGAAACGACAGCAGGAGGTGATCGCGACCATGCAGGCTAGCCACTGGCCCGAGAAGGTTTTCCAGCGGCGGGGAGATGCTGGCGACTGGGGGCTGGCAGCTGGGTCGCTTCCCCTCGAGTGGCTCCGCAGCAGAAGCGGCTGCCGGTGACAGGAAGAGCGGCGGCCGAGCGTGTTCGCACTGCCTCCCCCTCCCGGGCACACGGGGACCCACCGCCGCCACCTACCTCCGGAGCGGCTCGCTTCCTTCCTCTGCCTGGCCTGGGCTTCAGCGGCCTCTCCAGCTCCCAGCTCCCAGGCGCCTGCGATCCAGCTGCGACCCGCCGGCGCTCCGCTGTCCAGGCTCTTTGGTTGCACAGCCGTCCTCGCCTTGGCCGCAGCTTCCTCCAACTCGGCTCCAGCTGCTCGCTACTCCTTGCCGAGCACCCTCGGCTCCAGCGCCAGGCGCCAGCCCCGCCCCGGGCCCGCCCCTCCGCCCCGCCCCCAGACACACACCAATCAGCGCCAGAGACCCCGCCCCCAGAGCCCGAGCCGCGCCCTCCGCCTCTACCAGTCTCCGGGCGGGCGACCAGGGTCCGGGCGCAGAACTCGGTGCCTACCGCCCCTACCCCCAATCCCCTCCCCCGCCGCCTTCGCCTCCGCCCCCGGCACGGGGATGTCCCAGGCGACCGGACGGCGGGCGGTCCCCGCTGCGGAGCTCTACTTCTGCGCGCTTGGGGCTGATTCGTCTTCGGGGCGTCTCCCGGACCCGACTGGGAGTGGAGGTGGGGACCCAGGGGGAGGTGGAAGATAAGTTCTGGCCTCCTGGGAACCCGGCTTTGCTACCTGCTATCTTCGAGACCCTGCGTCTTTCGAACACACTATAGTTTCAGAAGCAGTGGCTAGGGTCAGGAGGACGCAGATGCCAAGGCTCGCCAAAGAAGGGAGGCCCTGTAATTCCTGGCCTCGCCAGCACAGCTTCCCTAGTGGTCAGAAAAACCGCGCCA
Source organism: Arvicola amphibius (assembly GCF_903992535.2). Classification (NCBI taxonomy): domain Eukaryota; kingdom Metazoa; phylum Chordata; class Mammalia; order Rodentia; family Cricetidae; genus Arvicola; species Arvicola amphibius. The sequence goes on along the minus strand of NC_052049.1, from coordinate 46,125,349 downwards.
CCCGGCGTGGCACTCCTGGGGTGAAGGAGGGGTGAAAGGGTGAGCCGGAGCAAGGAGTGCCCGCAGCCTGCTGCCGCCTGCAAAACCCTGGCACCGCCGCCTCCCGAGCCAGGCGGGACCTGGGGGAAAAGAAGAGTTCTGTGAGGAGGGATCTCTGGCGGTCCTTGGACCGCAGGGCCAATGTAGGTCAGATAGCCCACCGCCCTCTAATGCTTCCGACAGGCTGCAACTCGAATTCTATGGTTTCTAAAATGTAAGAATGCAGATCCTTGGAGCATTAGCCACACCTGAAGCTCCTAAAGAAAAAAGTGATGTTCCTTCCCATGATTACGAGAAGATGTCAGCCCGTGTTTTGTTCTCTGAAAATGTTCAGGAATTCTTGAACTTTTAAAAAGTTTGCTCCCAAAATATGGCTTATTTTGCAGTTCAGGGATCCGCAGCCACCCACCCTTCTCTTCCTAAAGTTCCTTTTTGCAGCACTTCTCCAGTATTCTGGCAAGAATCGTACCTTTTCTTAACCAAGTACTTAGTCTTTTGTCAAATTCTAAATTTGGTATTGTGTTACTGTGAGTGTTGGAAGCAGAAGGGAAAAGATGAAACCCACAGCTTATTCTTAGCAAATGTAACCGCGTTTAAAGGCGACTCTCATTCTAATAAATCTGAGATTTCCTTGGTACACTAATGTTTCTGTTACTCCTGGTTTCTGGTGAAGACAAAAGACAAAAAGCAGGCAGCTGCTCACATCATATTTAAGAATCCACCTGTCATGTGGGATGTGGTAACCGACACCTGCAATCCCAGCACTTTGAAGTTGTGGCCATTGGAGTCTGAAGTTCAAGTCAGCCTAGGCTTTGTAGAATCTCTCTAAATATTGATTATGTTAATTTGTATAGGGAGATCCATCTTAATTATGAGTAGAGAAATTACCCCCCTGGGCAGGAGGTTCTGGATTGTCTGAGTGGAGAAAAGAAACTGAGCCCTATGCATGCACGCATTAGTTTTTGCTCTTTTCTCATTGAGGACATAATCATGACCTACTAATTCAAGTTCCTGTTGGCTTCCTTGACTTACCCGTGATGACCGACTATTTGGATCTGTGAGCTAAACCCTTTCTCCCTTAAGTTGCTTTGGTCGGGATATTTTTTTTTTTATCACAGCAATAAGAATCTAAGAAAGGAGGGAACATTCTTTGTACTATGCTAAATGCAGAGCCTCCTGGTGGATGGGAATGATGTGTTTCCTGTGGTAGAAGTCCTTGGATCTAATCCAAACTAAGATGACTAAAATAATAAACACTCACAAATGTTTTCCTTGGGATCACCTCTGAGGAAACTAAAACTATGAACTCTTCCAGCTATCTCCTCCTTGTGCACTAACTAGAGCCTTGTAAAGAGACCCCACCATAGGAGTCTAGTCAGCCTGAAAACAGTATGTGATTCCTAATCATGATTCTTCTTTTAGACAAGTCTTCAGCAGTTTATTGTACACTTATGCTTTCTTTGACTTTTTCCCATATAGCTGAACATGGCACACAACTTATGTCAGAGAGGGTCACATGGGAAAAAATAGTTATTTCTTCATGCATAGCACCAAATAACCTGTTTCGTTTGTATCAAGTTGGTAACTTCCCACACATGACTAGTATGTGTTGACTGAGGTTTCTGTCCCACCTGGTCCCACAGTCGTTCATTCCCAAAGCAACACATAGAGGTCTACATTAATTATAAACTGATTGGCCCATTCGCTCAGGCTTCTTATTAACTCTTATAACTTACATTAGCCCATAATTCTTGTCTGTGTTTGCCACATGGCTTGGTACCTTTTTCGGCGAGGCAGTCACATCTTGCTTGCTCTGTGTCTGGCTTCTGTGTCTGGGTGACAACTGCAGACTGCCTCTTTCCTGTTTCCATGATTCTCCTGTTCTTCTTGCCCCACCTCTACTTCCTGCCTAGTAGTCTCTTCTATACTTCCTGCCTGGCTTCTGGCCAATCAGCGTTTATTTAAAATATAAGTGGCAGGGTTACAGACCATTGTCCCACAGCAAGTATGGTATAGGTTCTATGAATTAAAAGCAGTGACAATACATTCATCATTATTCATTCTTGGAGTGTGTGTGTGTGTGTGTGTGTGTATACATGCTCACATGTATATGTATGTATGTGTGGGTGCATGTGTGTGGTTGACAATAACTCTCCACCTTATTTATGGAGGCAGGGTCTCCCACATGAACCCAGAGCACCCCATCAGATAGTCCAGCTAGCCAGTTTGCACCAAAGATCACCTGTCTCTACCTCCTGTGCATTGGGATTACAGTTGAGCCCCATGCCCACCCAGCGTTTACTTGAATGCTAGGGATCTGAACGCGAGAATTTACCCTTGCATGACAAGTTCTTAACCTTTGAGGCACAGCCTTAAACTTGTGTTTTCTAGTAACTTTCTCTTGAGTAAAATCTTATCTGGAAACAAAATGTAACTGTTATAAAGCAAGAAGCTGATATGATAAGGCAGGGGCCCATTGTGTGACTTGCCTGCCTTTCTTTTCTACAAAACCTCCAGATACTTGAGTCAGAGCCATGCGCATCTCCTTGAAGCTTACTGGAAATTTAAATTCGGTGTCTTCACTAAACCAAACATGTCAGATTGAAGTGGGGGGAACTGCAGGTCATTTGCTGCATCCTGGGGTTTGAGAATGATTGGCCCAGAGCTTCTGGGACATCCTGGAACCAACTCCAATAAAATGCTCATATGTCATATAGACACAGTATTCTAGTTTGCTTTCTGTTCGTGGAATAAAGACCAAAATGGGAAGGAACTTTGGGGGGAAAGGGCTAATTTTATTTTATATTCTACAGTCCATCCTGAAGGAAAGTCAAGGCAGGAGCTAAAGCAGAAGTCATGGAGGAACTGCTTGTAGCTTGTTCCTCACTGATCCAAGACCACCTTCCCAGAGGTGACATCACCTACAATGGTCTGGGTCCTTCCATATCAAGAGTTAATCAAGGAAATGTCCCCCAGACTTGCCTACTAGCCAATATAATCAAGGAATCTTCTCAGGTGCGATCCCTTCTTCCTGAAAGACTCCACCTCATGTCAAATTGACTGAATCAAAACAAAACAAGAACAAAGGAAGGAAGGAAAGAAGGAAGGAAGGAAGGAAGGAAGGAAGGAAGGAAGGAAGGAAGGAAGGAAAGAAAGAAGGGAAGAAAGGCTAACCAGGACACACAGTTTAACTGGTACTGGTCAAATTGTTGACATTGGCATTGGCTGGTGCCTAAAAATGTCAGAAGATGTGCAACCCCCTAACCCCCTACAGGGATCCAGGAATATCACTTATAATGCATAGCAGCAAAGATGGTTTGGAAATCAGAGTCAATCAAGAAAGAACCTGCATTATAGAGAAAGAATTTGAGTGAACAAAACAAACGGAGATGATATCCTTCCTCAACAACAAAAAGTCAGTAGGATGCAGTTACTGGCTGACCATTTGTACTCCAGCCAGTGCATTAACTGTCATCTTAGAATATGCTTCCATTAGGATTGAAACCTGTGTGTATTTTAGAGTTCCAAACACAAACCAAATGAATACAAATGTCCTGGAATCTAACTCAACACGAGGCCCACAGATGAACAACTTTGTCAGAATTAAGAGCATGTTAGAAAGACTGAAAACGAGGTCCTATCCTAAACCCAGTGGCTCACAAACTGCAGTTAACAAGATGGCAAGGTGATACACATGCAGGCTAAATGACGTATCCAAGTGGCCCTCAATTTTGACCACGCCGCAAAATTGCCTAGAGAGTTTACCAACATCCAAGATCTACCCTGTATCCCCAAGATGGTTTTTATAAAATGTCCAGAGGTAAGCCATGAGCATCAATTATTTTTTAAGTATCTTCACATAACATCAAGGTGAAGCCAGCTTTTAAGAACCACTACCGTGGAGAATGCAGGTAGGAAAGGGTATCTTCAGCAAGGTTGTCAGGTGTGGAAACATCTGATCTCATGTATAGCAGCTGATGCTGGAGGCTAGTTGAGAGTTGTTGCCTAGACTCTAAGCCCAGGTTTTCCACCCTTTCCAGTTTTCAGAGAGAAACTGAAAATCTGAATTGATGGGAAATATCCCAATTATTATGTGGTAGCAATTAAGTCATCGTTTTTGATTTTTGGTTTTCTTTTTTAATATGGGTTAAGCCAAGAGTATGATGGTCACCACTTTGTGAATTTAAAATAAGTAAGACGAAGGATGTTGAGATGTTTCGGTGCTGGTCTGAAGATGCATCCATCCCACATCTTCTGCTCTTCAATACTATGGAAATTGTAGGCACTTGATGACTCAGAGCTGGTGACTGGTGAGGACCATGGCTTATGGCCTTGGAATCAAACACTGTGGTCTTTTGCCCAGTACTTTCCTTTCCCCCTTTTTCCTGCCTGATAGTTGAAAAGTACTTGGGGTGAATCCAAGCTGCATGCTACTTATCTCAATATCTTTAACTATTATGAGTATCTAGGTTAAATACATACTATGAAAAAAAAATCATTGACCAGGATGCTTAAAATCAGAGTAAGAATTCAAGAAGCTAGCATTCCTATAATTCTCATTTAGGTGTAATGAGCTTATTAAAGCTATTATGTATGAAGTTTTGAAAGAGGGAACCTCCCACTGTGTTCTAGAGAAAGACTAAGTGCATGGTTGCATGCTTACAAATCTCTGATAACAGCATATGCCCTGGGGACCCTTGTTTTTTGTAGGTGAATGGGAGTACATGCATGAGTGCATATGTGATACTGGGAATGGAATTCAGGCTTCATGTATGCAAGTGCTGTCATGCTATATGACTGACTGTCTGGGTATGAATGAGAAGTAATGAGGCACTGAGCATTTCAATTAACATTTTGCCTAATATCTTCTCTTCAAGCCATCTTCAACAAGAAGGTAGGCTATGAAGCAATACGCTTGGCTAAGTAAATAAAACATAAAACAAGCAAAATTTATGCATTTCCTTATAAACTGCTCTGTAAGGGAGCACTCAGCAAGGGAGAGAGGTCTGAAGGGTAGGACTTCTGACTCCCTGCTAACCTCCTATATCTGTGACTGTTAAATATTACAGTGTGGGTGATGTGCATGCAGCACATCTGAAAGGCATATAATCCAGATCCAGACTTGAGGACAGGTGAGTGGGGCCAACGTACCACCAGTCTACATGTGTTGTAACCCATCAATGGGCATGGGACATGGGCATGGGAAGTTGTGTACAAGGAAAAGCGAACTTTGACCTTACCGCTCACTATATACAAATTAACTTGAAATGGATCATCAGCTTAAATTTAACAGCTAAAGCAATACAACTTTTCAATGTTTTGGGAAGGCCTGGAAAAGCTTTCCAGAATATTAGGACACAAAAATTTGAAATGGATGAAAGGAAAAGATAATAATATGTTGGATATTATCAATGTTCAAAATGTTTCTCCCCAAATTATACTATTATGAAAATTAAAAGCAAACTTGGTAAAAGTAAATTTGAAGGTTTTACAACTGAATAATAAAAATTGTGGTTTTGAAAAGTGGTCAAAAGGTTCCAAACAAAATTTCAACAACAACAAAAAATATGGATGAAAAACCAATTCACATATAAAAACCCATGGGGAAGTACAAATGAAAACCACAAATGTCCGTCAGACACTTATACATCATGTTCATAGGAACTGTGAACAATATTCAGCCATATTCAACAATTGCCCAAAGCAAATCCAAATGTCCATCATCACATGAATGGATAAATACCTCCATGTCACACAAAAAGCATATGCATATGTGCATATACATAAGATAAAATATTTTTGGTGAACTTGCTGGACACAGATAAACTTTTTAAAATGTCATGCCTAGTGAGACAGAAACCATGCAGAAATATCATTCTATTGTCATGAGATATCTAGACTAAGCAAATTCATAGAAAGGGAGGGTTCAGAATAGCAGGGCAGGAAGGGCTTTAATGGTTGCATGTTTCCATTTGAAACACGCCGGTGATGGCTGCATGGTGCTGTAAGCATAATTCTTCCTACTACACCACAGGTTCACAGTAGACACTACAGCCACTTCAACGCAACAACGTTTTTAAAAATTAAGGACCCAATTTATTTAAGAAATGTTATTTTGCATTCTCTGTGCACTCAATAAATGACTGTCAGATTTTAAAAGAACATATGATGAGATAACATCGCTATACCTGGTCTACTAAAAACTAAAATTCCAAAGGTTGACCATGCCAAGTCATGGCAAGGATACAGGACAAGTGTGATCCCACTACACCGGCAGAGGTGATACGGACTGGGACAGTCAAGAAAACAGCCAAGCAGCTAAGTGTATATCTACAATAAGATCAAGCTGTTCCTCTCCGAAGGATTCAGTCCAGAGAAATGAAAGTCCAGGCCCACCAGAAGCCTGTAAATGTTCACACACGTTTTGTTTGCACTGCCCCCAGCAATGAACAGGTGAAGGAGTAAACAAACTCTGGTGTTTGCTCATTGGGGGATACTGCTTGTCAGTCGTATCTGAAGGTGCAGAGGCAAAGGAACTAAGGAGTCAACTGCTGATAGAATAAAACAGGTCCACTTCCAATTACGATGCTGAGAGAGAGAGAGAGAGAGAGAGAGAGAGAGAGAGAGAGAGAGAGAGAGAGAGAGAGAGAGAGAGAGAGAGAGAGAGAGAAAGTCCAAACTAAATGGTCTAAAAGGGCTTGTTTAAATGCACTTAAAATGTTAGAGAATGTGAACTGCTCTGTGATTAATTGATTGCTGCTCTGCTGGGTTGATGTAGGCGTGAAGAGATGGAGAGTCTAAGCAAAGGCATGCAGAAATTTTGGGGCATGATGACTATGCTCACTGTCTTTATTATGCTGATGGATTCTTGGCCTCAGGTGTCTGTTAAAACTCCCTAAATTTTACACATTAAGTATATGCAGTTTATTATGCCAATTATGCAATACTAAAGATATAAGAAAAAAGAGGATAGCTCTTTTTTCCCCCAGCATTCTAAATTCTGCCAGGATTTGCAATGATTTATTAATGTTGCTGAGAACAATGGGAGTTTTCTAGTGTCTTCCATAAAGCTGTTGCAATAAATATTCAAGTCTACAAAGTACATGCCATTACTGATGTTGTCTTTGATACGATCCTCTCGTTTAGTACACAGCCTGCATAGCAACCTGAAAACCTCCTCGTTCACCTTAATCCCTTCCTGAGTCTAGGGAAACTTCAGTGCAGGATGATTCACTGCAAGATTACTACTTCTGCGGCTGCTGTTTTGGAAAGGGGGTCTCACTGTGTAGCCCAGGCTGGCCTGAGACTAGCTGCCCAGCTGTCTCAGGCTCCCAAGGGATGGAATTACAGGTACGCCCTGCCCTGGCTGGACTGAAAGGTTCTTGTTAATGGGTTAATGGGTGGGGACTATTGCTGAATATGTCATCCTGACTATAGAAAAAAAAAATCTTTGTTGAAATCTCCTAGGTGCCTGGTGGAGTGTGCCTGGGACCATGTTCTGGTGATTGTCTGATGAAGAGGAACATGTCCCTGTTCCCTCCCTTCCTATCCTGGGATGGCACACAGTTACCTTACTTTAATTAAAACCTGTTTTCTTCTTCACAAAAGTTGCAGTTCTCCGAGCTTTGGGCTTCTTGACTTGCCATCGGATTTCAGTTCCCCCTCTTAGAGACGAAAGCTTAATTACCCGTTTCAGACTGGGAGGGTAGATCTTCCCCCACTACTGTTCACAGACTGTCTCCTAGAACAATTCAATTGTGGATCACTGTGTTGATTTCTTTTCTTTGAGGTCATTCCCGTCTCCCCCCCCCCCCCCCCCCGCTACTCAGTGTTCTAGAGTGGCCTTCTTTTGACCCACGCAGGCCCTGAAGTCACATGCCAGTTGAATTCCAGAAACCATTCCAAGGCATCCTCTGCTCTTTTTAATCTGAAAATGAGCTTGCCTTAGAAAAGTGACAGGGAAGGGCGAGCAGAGTGGAAAGCAAGCTAATAAATTACGTTCCTTGGTGATTCAGCTAATTGGAAATTTAGCCCATGGTTGATTGTATTCCACACCCAAGCCTGGAGCGCTGGCACACATTGTCAGGGCGCTGCTACAGCTGTCGGGGTAAAAGGATTTGCTTAAATATGCTCTCATTGGCACTGCCAGCATCAAAACCAAGAGCAAAGTCACACAGACAGATAATGAGCCCTTTATCAAAGAAACTGTGTCGGACAATGTCGCCGCTCAGAGAAATTTTCTAAAAGAATCCCCAGTCTTTGTCCCCTCCATTGGATGGGACCCAGAGCTGTTGGGACTGCTGACACAACCTAGTCAGGGGTGTTCACACAGCCTCTCAGGATGCAGGGGACACATGACTATCAGCCTGCTCCATCCAGCCCTAATCTCAGAGCCTTTTTCTGCTCCCGCCATGATGTGCATGTTCAGAAAACACTTCAGACAAGGTGAGGCTCTTTGGACTTCATGGATTTCTCTGACAGCATTAGAATCTTGTCACTCAAAGGCCTCACTGGGGGAATGCATCATCGTGCTAACGAGGATTCGCTTCCAGCAGCCATAAATAAAGTGTTCTGCAGGCATGACTAACAGTCCTTTCAAATGTTTCGCGAGAGGCTGATTTCTTGAACTGTTGTGTTTGAAAGGGTCCTTTATGTCTTCTTGATGGCTCTTATATCAGATTTTAATTTTTAATGTCTAAAGGGGCTTTTATAAAGATGGTTTTATTTGATGCACTGGCCCTAGATCAAAGAAATAAAATGTATGATGACTTTTTTATTTTGAAGACGACATTGCAGATGCAGGGAGGTTACATCCTTGGGCCCTGATCCCAGGAATGCACATAGAAGAACAAAACCTCTGCTTTCCACTTGAAGACCGCATGGCCTGTTGCTCTGTTTGTTCCCAGTTCTGCCTTTGTAACCTGCCAGGCCACATCCAGGCACTTTCACCTAAAACTATCATTAACCATCCCATTATCTGCGCACATGAGGAGGGAGCTTTGAGAGGGCTCTAAGAGGATTTCTAAGGGTATCACCCATCTTAGAATAATGGACAGGTGTCATATGTTACTAGTTTGAATTTGTTATTTCTGATAAAGAAAAATGAGTTCTAAAAAAGTTTGCCAGCTATCTCTCTGTTTCAAAATTATTTGCTGCTCCAAGTCATAGAGCTGATTGATTGGTGGCAGAACAATGAAAAGAGCTGAAGTCTATTCTAGCTCTCAACCTGGCTGTTTGGGCTCTAGCCTTATGATACTGTTCAAGATCAGCTAGTTCCTGGCAGTACTTGAACATAGCAGGCACCATCAACTTACTGAAGAAGAGCTCTATGACTCAAATAAATGATTACAAGAAATGTCAACAATGCCCTTGTAAAAGATTAATACTTGTGTACAAATTTCAGGCACTGTGCCACAAGAAAAACACAAGGAACAATAGAGCCGATGATGCAATCGGAGGTGAAACTTACCCAGTTTGAATGCTACAAACCGTCCACTGCAGAATTCTGTGCAAAGGACCTGTGGGTTCCTGCTCTTTCCTTCAGCGACTGAATTTGAAAGGAAAAGAAAATATACATCCGTTGTTCCTAAACACACATGTGACCTTGGATGTATGGACGCATCCTTGTTCCCAATTCTATCGTACAACCCACATCAGACCCCATTAAAACTTCATACCTACATCCTTCTCATTCATTTGGGGACTCTGTGTCGTGCTGAAAGTCTAGTGTTACCAATAGTAAAAGTACAAGATGAGGGGTCTTCCCAACCGGTGGCAGAGGGAATGTCACGGTGTTTTTGTTTTTTCTCCTTCATTCTTTCTTGGAAGGGATTCAGAAGCCTCTTGGCTTTCTAGGAGGGTACCTTGCCAAAGGCTGCAAGGCCCCGTGTCACAGAGTCAAAGGGGTATTGTGACATGATCACCAAAGCGTTAAGTTTGAGGCACTCACTCCGCTGTAATAAGAAAGTTTGATTGTAACTACGCTCTCAAGTAGAAAGTTCCTGAACAGAGAAATGCTTTGCATATATTAATTCATTTCCCCTCCACGAATGTCCTGAGAGGGAGCTACGGTACCATCTTCTCATTTTACAGAAAAGAATTAAGCTCTGAGCTCAAACCCATTCGCTGCAGACAGGAATCTGCGAAACAGCACATGGGAAGACTCAGGGCCATACCTGCTTCTTCTTGTTTGCAGTTCTGGGCATCAAACTCAGACCCCAAAGCGAAGCAAGTGATCTACTGCTTAGTTTCCAGTTCTGACTTCATGCTGCCATCCAAGAACGGAGTGCGGTAGCTCAGTGGCTTTAGCAGAAACCATATGGATCACAACTCTCAAGACTGACACTATTGTTTGGCTCTTTTCAAGAAGTACATTGGCTTTGCAGTAATTTATACTGGGGAGTAATAGAGACTGTCCCTCTGTCCCTCTGTACCTCAGTCAAAGGTACAAATACACATGAGGGCAGTTTTTTCTCTATTTTTTTACATTTATTTATTTGGTGGGGATGGGGATGAGGAATGTGTGCCATGGTGTGGATGTAGAGATCAGAGGACAAGGTGTGAGAGATGGCTCTCTCTGCATGGATTAAACTCAGATAATCAGGCTTGAAGGTAAGGGCCTTTAGTTGCTGACCCATCCTGATGGCTTCCTGTTATATAGAGCAGCAGTTTAATAACCAAGGACAGTTTATCATCTCTAATTTTTCACCATTCAGATTAATATAAGAAAGATTAAAAAAAAAACAAAAACCAAAAACTCTGCCCCTGAGTTACCTTAGGGTAGAGGACGCCACAGATCTATTAAGTTCACACTTGTCAATGACACCATTAAAGGGATATTTATCCCCTTTCTTTTTTCTTTTTTTCTTTTTCTTTGTTTTTTGTTTTGTTTTGTTTTTGTTTTTCAAGACAGGGTTTCTCTGTAGCTTTAGAACCTGTCCTGGAACTAGCTCTTGTAGACCAGGCTGGCCTCGAACTCAGAGATCCTTCTGCCTCTGCCACCTGAGTGCTGGGATTAAAGGCGTGTGCTACCACTGCCCGGCCCCTTTCAATTCAATAAGCAAGACTGGGAGGAATATCAAGCAGATGCAGGAAGGCTAAAGAAAGAGACTTCAGCCTTTGCTAGTAACAGGGTACAAGGCTGAGACAACCTGAAACTTTGTCCAGGCTAGTCCTTGGCAGTACTATCCAAGCCTGTTGGATTCTCAGTGCCTAATGTCTCTCTATGCTAATGTAGGTTGCCTACTGAGCACTCAGCCATAGATTATTTTATAAATGTTTTTGGCCATTTATATGTTTCCCCCAATGGTTGTGGATTCCTTAGGGGAAAGTCCATAGGTCAGTAAGTCAATAACACCTGGAGTAGGGCATCTGTCTCCCGGTCCTTCCCAGGGTCACATCCTGGAAACCAAGAGGAAACCTGTAATAACTATTTTCCTGGTGTTGTTTTGGTGGGGAGGGTCAGGGGGTGGTTTTGATGTTATTATTTTTTTAAATGCCATCCATAAAACAACCTACAGGAGATCTTTATGTGCAACCATTGCCACCGCACATAATATGCGCGTTTGATCTTGGGGTGTCGAAGAGTGCAGGGCCCCCACCAGCACCCTGAGACTTGTTGTCTCATATGTCCATATTTTCCCAAATGCACCGGAATCTCTGTGTCTGCTGTTCATGTCAGCATTCTGAGGAGTATTCATGTTCATCAGAATGAGAGTCAAAACACTGGAGTTGGTTATACAATTTTCCACCTACAAAAAAGCAAATGATACTTTATACCAGCATCATTTCAGAATGAGCAATTTGCTTTGTTGAAGGAATCAGTTCTAACCTCATACTCCAAATCATATAAACATCCCTCTTTTGGCATTCATATGACATTCTGGAAACATTAGGTGCCATGGTGATAATTTTTTTAATAAACTGAAATATCTTGTAAAATTACAAGCCTTCCTGGAGGTATCTTCATTTAAATCGTATGGTTCATACATATTAATTTACTCAGTGGGAATTATATTGGTGAACTTTCTGTCAAGTTGTCTATCAGTGACACCTTTTTGGCAGTTTTAGTTCATGCTAAGTTGCCCTATCACTTTGGGAATGTGGTAACCCAAAGCAATGGAGCATGTAACCCAGCAAAGCCATTCACCCCTAGACTGGAAAGCAAGAGATACAAGAGGAACATGGTCCCATAATTCCCTTTGAGGGCCCTCCCCCAATGACCTAAAGACTTCCCACAAGGCCCTGTCTCTCACAGGCCTCTCTCCTCTACTCTGAGTAGCAAGTATTTTACTCCTGGATTTACAGACAACCCTGAAGAAACCAGCTAGAGCCAGCTCTCACCATTAGCTTGGTTTTTCTTTTTCAAGTCTTATTCTCCCGGTCCTAGTACAGGAAGCTAGAGCTATCATAGGAGTGTTGATTTTGGCTATAGTTTATCAAGGTATACGAACCCAAGTGGGCCAATGATAACATTTTCTGGGTCCTAGTTCCTGGCACAGTTGATTGGTGCAGACGAAGTCAGGTGTGGATTTCATACCGCAGAAGACAAATGTCTAAAGTCTAGGCCTGAACCCTAGGCAGCTGTTGGTGCGGGGAAAATTATCTGTATTCTGTCAATCATGTATTTTAATAAAAGGCTGATTGGCCAGGCAGGAAGTATAGGCAGATCAACCAGACAGGAAATAGAGGCAGGGCAATGAGACCAGGAGAATGCTGGAAAGCACATTCCTCCCATTGCAGCCCAGACCACCGAGAAGCAAGATGTAACCTGCCTGGCTGTAAGGTACCAAGCCTTGTGGCTAACATAGATAAGAAAATGGGTTAATATAAGCTACAAGAGCTAATAAGAAGACTGAGCTAATGGGCCAATTGGTTTATAATTAATGCAGACTCTCTGTGTGATTTTCTCTGGGACTAAACGGCTGGGGGACCAGACAGGACAGAAACCCCAACAAGCCCTGCTCTCATGTTACAGAATGGCGCCCACGTGGAGGGCGGGACTGAAACCCCAACGAGCAAGCCTGGCCTTCATATTACAAGCTGTCACTTGCTATGTTTTCTTTATACTAACAAGAACTACAACAGATGCTGATTTGTGAGGAGACAGAACAGTGCAGGCACAGGGAAGTATCACTGAAGAGAGAGAACTGCAACACCATCAGAATGCTGATTTTTTTTCCCTCAGCCCTACCTGTAGATTAATTCCTAGAGCACAGTGTATACAATATCTTTGTATCCTTAAGGTAGAATGATCTTTTTGTTTTAGCTCATTGGAATGCAATTACTAATATTTAGCACAAGATTGGCAATTATGCTAGGAAAATATGTGTAGTGTGTGGAAAAATGTATTTATCAATAAACTCCTTCACGTTCCAGTTGAGGGTGGACACAAGGCCAAGGCTTTCCAAGAGCAGTCATATTCATCGTTGCTGCTGATACGACTGCGGTGGTTGGCTTTAATGAATAAGAACCAAGGATTTGTAAAGGATATCTTGATGACCCAAAGAGAAAAGTAAAGAAGTTATGTTAAATGGAAGTGCAATACCTGTCTACATGAGATCTTATCTCAAATAAATGAATAATCACAAAATAAAATGAATAGTATGATACAGTTGTTAGAATCAAAATCCATCCTCTAGCTCTCTCTGGTTCTGGTCTTTGTTCCTATCTCAACAGAACCCAGGGGCCTCAGCAGAGGCCGGTGTCTTTTGCTCCCATTTCCCTTCCAGAGTCTGTTGTGTCGATCATTCCGTCATTGCATCTGGGATGGTCTGAATGATTCCGTCATTGCATCTGGGATGGTCTGAATGAGACGTGTCCCCATAGGTTCATGTATTTGAACACTTGGTCCCCAGTCAGTGGTGCTGTTAAAGGAGGTGATGGCCCTTTTAGGAGTTGAAACCTTGATGGAGGATGCACACCATTAGGATGGGCACTAAGGGTTTATAGCCTTGCTCCACTTCTTGCTATTCTCTGCTTCCTGTGATTTGATGAAATGTGTTCAGCTCTTTGCTTCTACCACCATATCGTGCCTTCCCTGCCATAGTGGACTCTAGCCCTCTGGAACTAAAAGCCCAAACTCTTTCTTAAGTTGCTTTTGGTATGGGCTTTTGTTTTGTTTTGTTTTTAGTTTTTTGAGACAGGGTTTCTCTGTGTGGCCCTGGTCATCCTGGAATTCACTCTGTAGACCAGGCTGGTCTCAAACTCAGAGATCCACCTGCCTCTGCCTCCCGAGTGCTGGGATTAAAGGCATGCACCACCACCTCCTAAGCTTTTTTTTTTTTTTAAAGTAGTGCCATCTATCTTCCAAAATATGTCTTGTATTCTTCAGACAACTCTTTGGAGTGCTATTCAGGAGGTTAATGGGCCTCTCCTGTTGTTTTACCATTACCTGGAAAATTCAAAATAACAACAACAAGCCATGTCTCCTCACCTTCCTTGTAGAACTTTGGATTTAGTCCCCTTGGAGCAGGACCCTGTTGCTGATAGTCTAAAGTACTCTGCTTGTAAAGAAGAAAACAGCTCTAGGGGAACAGGTCCAAACACCAAGCATGGCTGTCTCAGCTGCCTCCTTCCTCCACCCTGCCCAGCCGTCTTCCATCTGCTTGGAGATTGGGCTTTCTGCGGTGGGAGCCCCTGGGGAAAGCTTCTCTGCCTTCCCTGATTAGCTCCACTCCTGATGGGGGCTCATCCTAAATCACACCCTTTCTCGGTGGTGCCTGTCTCCAGAGGACTTCATTATGAGTGTTGACTGACCAAATGAAGGCAGGGTTGTCCCATGGGTTGTGGCACTCAAATTCTGCAAGGAGATTCTTGTCACTAATTTAACAAACATAGTTATGAGAAAGCCAGGTATTCAATAGAAAGACAGGGTGAAGCCCAAAAGGAGGTGGGTTGCTACCAATGTAGGAACAATGTCCACTGAAAGGAAAGATTCTATTAGGGTAAAGACACAGGAAGAAGGACTCTTGGTGGGCTGTACCACGGGATGATGGGAGGCCTGGAGGAGACTCCTGCTAGTCAGAGCTGGTCTCCACTTTATGCTCTGTGGTTCTCCTCTGCCTGTGACTAAAGGGACAGGAAGCATTTGTCCAGTAGTCCTGTTGGACCTGATGGCACAAGGCAGTTCTCTTGAGGGTGCAGCAGAGCTTGTACTGAGATTGTTTTGGTGACAGAGAAAAAACTCCCACAACTAAGGGTACTGTAGCTAATGTGGGGGTTCCACCTGGAGCCAGACTTCCTACTTTCACATCTCTGTAGGTAGCTCTGCTGAGTGACCACGGGACGGCCTCTCTGTATGCTTTATACTCCTACTTCCCAACTGAAGCATGCAGATGGTAACAGTCCCCTACCTCACCATGTGTGCATTATATAGATGATAACAGTCCCACCTCACAGTGTGTTCAAACAGTGCCCAACTCACCATGTACACATTATATAGATAACAGTCCTTACCTTACAGTGTGCATTAGATTATATAGATTGCCATAATAGTATCTGCTTCACCATGTACACATTAGATTATATAGATAATAAAGTCCTTCCCTGTTGTGGGACAGTGGTCTTTTATCCTGTCACTTGTATTATTTTTAATAAAATGCTGATTGGCCAGTAGTTAGGCAGGAAGCATAGGCAGGGTGACCAGGCAGGAAATAGAGGTGGGGCAACAAAAATTCTGGGAAGAGGAAAGTTTCAGTCTGCAGTCGTGACCCAGATTCAGAGCATGCAAGATGTGACTGCCTCGCCAAAAAAGGTACGAAGCCATGTGGCTAACACAGACAAGAATTATGGGCTAAACTAAGTTATAAGAGTTCATAAGAAGCCTGAGATAATAGGCCAATCAGTTTATAATTAATGTAGACCTCTATGTGATTTCTTCAGGACTTAACAACTGCGGGAACCGGGCAGGACAGAAAACTGAGTCAAAATTTACAGTGTGTGCATTATATTATATAAATTTCAATAGCAGTATCCAGTTCACAGCACATGCATAATATTATAGAGAGTCTCTATGACATGGAATTATGAACAAATTATAATCTGTTTATAACAAATGAAATTATATAACAAATTCTTTCTAAACAAGCATCAATATCCTTCTTCCACCATTTAATATAATTCTAGTTTGTATTTTAACTTATCAATCTCCTCACTTTTGCTCTCGGTTCCAGTGAATATGAGTTGGTGCTTTGGCGACTGCATGTTCTTAATACACACACACACACACACACACACACACACACACACACACACACACACGACAGCCTCCAGGGAGCAAGCCAAACTTCCTACCATCAGATGAGAAGGGGCCCCTGATTTATGACTCAGATCAGGGTGAAGACTCTTCATGATTCCTGAAGTTCTGGAAGATCATAACTGGACCTATGACTTATTTTCCAGTCTGAGACTATCCTTGAAGCCTTCTTTTAAACCTCTACTCCATGATCACCACTCCCATCACACCCCCACCCCACCCCTATGCCAGCAAGCCTGGCATCTTCTGCTGTACAGATAAGAACCTGTGTGAGTGTTCTTCCTGAGATGGCCACAGAGCAACCCTGGCTCATAGATCATCTTCTCCCCCCAGGTCCCCATTATCACTGAACATATTTCTAGGGACAGGGACAAAGGAAGCATGTTGGGACAAAAATACCTGCCAAAAGCCATCTAAAGAAGCAAAGGATTGATTTTGGCTTACAGTTAAAAGGTCCAGTAGTTCATCATGATCAGAAAGTCATGACATAGGAAGAAGACATCCATCCACAGTCAGGAAATAGAGAGAAGGTTTTATCTGCTTTCCTCTTTGGGGGGGTGGTGCAGTCAAATGTGTTGATAGTATTCAGCAAAGTAGGGTCCCATAAGCCCTTCCTCTTCTAGGAGTCTGGGATGGAGCCCTGAGGAGAGAATAGCAATGCATGGGTACTGAGCTGGGACAGGGTCTCCTTAGTGGGTGAGGGCCTCTCTTTTCTTGGGTTCTTGCTGGCTGGGGAGGATGATCTTGGCTTTCTTAGCTCCTAGAGGCTATATGAGGCATGAGGCCCACTGTTCTGTTGTTGTAGCCGAATTCCTCATCACACCAGGAAGTGAGCTTGACAGAGTGGTTGTTGAGGGCAACGCCAGCCCCAGCATCAAAGTGAGAAGAGTGGGTGCTGCTGTTAAGGTTGCAGAAGGCAACCTGTGTTCCCCCTTTTGATTGCCTAGGACCCCAGCCCATGGGATGACGTTAGCCCACAATTAGAGTGGGTCTTCCTGCCTCAGTTAAATATCTTGGAAATGCCTGCACAGACATACGGCAGATGTGTCTCCTAAGGATTCTAAATGCATTCAAGATGACAATGAAGATCAAACACATGGGCTGTCCCATTTAGTCACATGTCCTAAATTGAAATTCTGTGGGCATACAGTGAACAGGAAGAACATTATACATATTATACATGCTTATTAGATCACAGTAAGCAGAGAGATGTCCCTGTTACAGTCATGCAGATCCATCTGAGATTTCTATTTGATTAGCCCTCCATTGTAAATAACTGTGGTGGTTAATTGTATCAAACTGACTGTGCCAGAGATTTCCCAGATATTAAGTCAAACTTTATTTTGAGTATGGGAGTGTTTGTGGATGGATGCAATACTTGAATCGGTAGACTGGGTAATACACTATTATCCCTAAAGTGAGTGGGACTCAAGGAGATTTCAGAAGCCTAGAACAAAGAGATTGACTCCCACAGGAAAGACGGTTTCTCCCCTCTGACTGCCCAGAGCTGTGGCATTGCTTTGCCTTGTTCCCTGTCTCCAAGCTCTAACTGCTGTACTAGTCACCCTGGATCTCTGGCCTTACTGGCATTTGCCTAGAGCTAGTCTATCTGGCCTCTGGTTAAGTCTTTTGGACCCAGAGTGATAAACATGACTTTTCTAAGACACTCTGAGCTTTGTTAGCTTCCTGTAATTTTATCAGCCAATTCCTTGCAATAAATCTCTTTGCTTGAATACATACCCACATATCACACATGCACACACACACACACACGTACATACACACATGTACATACGCACATGCTCACACACACACAGACCACATACATATACACATACACATACACACCACACACATGCACAAACACACTACACACTATTAATTCTGTTTCTCTGGCGATCTCTAGTAGAACAAGGAGCTTAGGGAGTTGCTTCACATTAGTGAGTTCAGGAGACCAAATGTTAATGAATTTTTTTTTCTTATGAGGACTTGGAGTATTTTAGATAAATACCGAACATCATGAACATGAATCACTTCCTCTATGGCGTTGTGGGCAAAAGGGGAATTAACATGACTTGAGTGTTTGCATTTGCTGTGAGCCAGTCATTTACATAAAGTTCAACTCAATAACATGAATTAAGGTTCTATTTTATGACCTTAAAAATTGTGAAAGAACATCTCCCAGACAGTAAGATCATCCTCTCCTTTCCCAATAGATAAAGAATTTCCTGAATAGACTTGATTAGGGCCATGGTATACACTAGAACAAAAGCCTTCTGCTCAGGGAAACTCTACAAACTTCAAGCAGGAAAGCAAGACCTCGTCCCTCCTGTTGGCTTACTGCAAGGACTTGTTAACAATTCCATTCTTCTTTCCAAGTCTGCATCTCTGTGATGCAGAGGCAATGACTGGTCACTCTGCTTTCCTGACACCAAAAGGCCAGGATGACCATCCCACATGACACTTCCAAGTCACAGACCCTGCCCTATACAGTGTGACATTATGATAAGGTTTCAGGAGAGCTGAGAGGAAATTATAGGAAGCCTTTCAGACTCAGCTCAGTCCCACACACAAGAGACTACAAGGTTTTACTGGGAGACATGAAGAAAACACCAAGAAGTAAGTGTTTTAAGATCTACATCTGAAGAGATCAGTGCACAGTCCCAAGGCCTTCTGGTGAGCCCTCTGAGACTTTATCTTTCTAGAATGGTCAGAAAGGTCAGGGAGGGAAAGGCTCCTGCAGCAGATTGGCAGAAGCCCTTGCCTCATCCTCATGTACAAAAATGATCTAAACTGTTGGAGTTCCTCCGAACTTTAATAAAGTCATCTCCTCAAACAGTAACTGCCAAAACAACACTTCAGGGTGGACAAGAAGCAATGAGTAGACTTTGAGCACCAATCACCCTGTCTTTGCCACTTGGCTGTGCCATGAGAGGGAGAAAGAGAAGAACTGGATTACAATATTACTTAGGTCTTTTACTCAAGCAACCTAAAGTATTTTGGTTATCTCTCTAGAGCAGTCTTAGCAGCCTGATAAGCCTTCTGCCTGGTTCCTCCCATGGCAGGGATTTGGGGCTGTAGGCCTTTGGTTCCGTTGTGTGGTTCACAACAGCTCTATGCTAAATTCTAGACACAAAAAACAAACTCACAAACTTGAAGGGTCTCAAAGAAGATCCATAGTCTAATTAAAAAAAAAAATCTAAACACCAGAGTGTTCATTTTAAAGGATACAACAAGGCTGGGGAGTGGTGGCGCACACCTTTAATTTCAGCACTCGAGAGGCAGAGAGAGGCACTGGATCTCTGTAAGTTCAAGGCCAGCCTGGTCTACAAAGTGAAAACAGCCAGGGTTGTTACCCTGAAGAAAAACCCTGTATCAAAAATCAGATAGATAGATAGATAGATAGATAGATAGATAGATAGATAGATAGATAGATAGATAGATAGATAGAAAGATAGATAGAGAGATAGATAGATGATAGATAGATAGATAGATGATAGATAGATGATAGATGATAGATGATAGATAGATGATAGATAGATAGATAGGTGATAGATAGATAGATAGATAGATGATAGATAGATAGATAGATAGATGATAGATAGATACATGATAGATAGATGATACAACAAAAGAAACACTCACCACAGCTTTAAAGCATGCCTTCAAAGAATGTATTACTCCTCCCACCAGGAACTCACCAACTTCAGTAAGTGGCTGAGAACCACCACTGCAGTTTCTGAGGTCCTGTTCTCTTGTGTGTTCTCTTGCTTTGTCCTCTTACATGTTCTAGGTATGCAGGAAGTTGAGCTACCCTTCAATGCTATGCTGGGTAGGAGTCAACAAGCAACAGGCCACCAGTAGCAACTCTGAGCTCCCAGTGCTTGCCGCATCTGGGGCAGAAGCCCCAGATACTGTTTGGCTACACTTGCAGGAAACATTCTGGGAGAGACCTGCCTATGAAGCCCTGCTTGAATCCTCAACCTTAAAGGTGGAAACAAAACAAAAGGACAGGCCTAAGCTGCTGGTTTGGGGGGTAATCAATTGTGCACTAACAGTGACCACAATAATGTCTTCAACAATATTATTCTTAAAAGAGCCCAGAATTAAAGATACAGTTGCAAAACATTATTATGAGGTATAGCCCACTCAGAGATGATAGATAGTAGATGGTAGGTAGATGGTATATATATAGACAGATAGATAGATAGATGATAGATAGATAGATAGACAGACAGATAGATAGATAGATGATAGATAGATAGATAGATAGATAGATAGATAGATAGATAGATAGATAGATAGATATTGTAGTGATTTGTAGGAACATGGTCCCTAAAGGGAACAGTGATGGTGCTAATGGGAGGTGTGGCCTTGCTGGAGAAAATGTGTCATTCTGTGAGTAGGCTTTGAGGTCTCATATGTGCTCAAACCATGCCCATTAAGACAGATTACATCCTGCTGCCTGTTCCTTCTCCGGCACCATGTCTGCCTGCATGCTTCCTGGTGCTTCCCGCCTTGACAATAATGGACTAAAACCTCTGAAATGGAAGCAAGTCACCACGATGAAATATTTTCCTTTATAAGAGTTCCCATAGTCATGGTGTCTCTTCACAGCAATAGAAACTCTGAGACTGATAGATAAATGATAGAAAGAAAATCATTCAGTTGACCTAAAACAACTTCTTCTTCTTCTTCTTCTTCTTCTTCTTCTTCTTCTTCTTCTTCTTCTTCTTCTTCTTCTTCTTCTTCTTCTTCTCTTCCTCCTCCTCCTCCTCCTCCTCTTCCTCCTCCTCCTCTTCCTCCTCCTCTTCTTCTTCTTCTTCTCTCCCTTTTTGGTTTTTGAACTAGCTCTTATAGACTAGGCTGGCCTCAAACTCACAGGGATTCACCTGCCTCTGCCTCCCTAGTGCTGGGATTAAAGGCGTGCGCCACCACCGCCCAACCTAAAACTTCTAAACATAGAATTATGCGATGTCCTAAAACATCCTGTACTTTCAGAAATGTAAGCTTGAAACATGGTTTATGTTTCTTCAAACTATAAATTCATGAATGAGATATGAGTATTGGGGGGGAATTCAACTTAAAATGGGAAAAAATGTCTTTAAATTACAGTTGTTTTTCTATTTCACATTACTAGTGTGCTTTAGGATGACTGGGCATTTTGTTTCTCTTTGGAAAAAAAAAAGTCACCCTGAGTCTGTCTTTATTTACTCTAAACCACAGTGAGACACATGCTAGTCTGGTGATTAGGGGGAAATTACTTGAAAATAAGAACAGACTCCTGCCCCCTCCCCTGGTGCTTAACTGTGTGGCACATGATCCTTCCATTCCAAATTCATGGGTACATTATGTCTTTTTAAAGTATCTTAACCCAGATATTTTGAATGACATCAAAGGCTCTAGCAGAGGTGGACCATGACCCAGCCCTTACGCAGGACAGCTTCAGCCTGGTAGTGGTGGTGCACACCTTTAATCCAAGCACGCCGGAGGCATAGACAGGCTAATCTCTGAGTTCAAGGACTGCCTGGTCTACAGAGTGAGTCTAAGGACAGCCAGGGCTACACAGAGAAATCTTGTCTTGACAAACCAAACATACATACACACACAAAAGGAATGACAGCTCCATGACTAGATAGATGGCCATTGTCTGCTGATGCAGGGTCCAGTAACTGCAGACAACATCTGTAGTAATAGGTGACAATTTCAGGTTCTGCCTTGGGAATGTAGCTAGCCTTGCCTCTTCATTTTGGCTTCCTTATTCGAAGAGCTGTAATTACGTTTTTGCCTGACCTTAAATGTCACTGTGTAAGTTTGAAAAGGAAGTAAACTAGTTTTAAGGGGAAGAGTCTGAGAACTAAATACTAAACCATCTTTGCAAACACGTAAGCTTCCAAATAATTAAAAATAATTTTTTTGCAAAAAAAATATGATTTAATAATTTCCATCCATTGTGGTCGCATTTGCCTTCTTATCTGCATTTTGCCTTCTGAATTCTGAGTGGAATATTCACTTACTCTGTGAGTAAGCAAATGTCCATGCTTGTGTGTATGCCGGTGAGTAAGCACAAACCTTATGCAAGATCCTGGTGGGTTTGATATTAATTCATGGGTAGAGTCGGAAAGACACTTGTTTCATGATTGCATGGAGATCCATGTGAGAAAAAGAGAGATGGTATTTAAATAATAAATTTATAGTATGGTTCTTTTACACGGTGGGTCCACTTTTATCTGGAATATGCTGAAAAATATCCAAGTAAATCTTTTGCAAACTGTTCTGGAAATTTCTCTATGGCAGAAAAGGAAGACATGTCTGTATCTAATAGTGTCAATGCTGGGTCCCCACTTGGCTTTGAAGAAAGGACAACTTTAAGCCTCAGTTGTGTTTCTAACCCAGCTGTGAAAACTCTCCCTGTGGTCAAGGTCCCAGTCTTCTCCCTCGGCTTTAGCATTGTCTCCCGAACTTCTTCCTGTGAATTGTGCCTCAACTGTTGGTCTACCATTCGTTAGCCCTTCGATTCCCTTCCTCCATTCACACAGCTCCAGCGCTCTGCTTACAGGACTTATATACCCTATCTTCCCATCAGACAGACAGTAAGCCCCCCTACCCCAGGGGTTACCCAAGATCCTTTGTTCTCTTCCTTTCAACACAGTCAGGAACCAGCTTTACCTGAAACAGGTGCTCAGTCACCGCCAAGGGCACTGTCTGCCCTTGGTCCGTTTGCCCCTGCTTTGTCTAATGATCTTCCAAGATCTGCCCCATCTGATTTTGACTGGGTCCTTCTGCATTTTGATTCTTACCTTCCTCCCCTTGGAGTAGAGACTGTGTCAGCTGGTGCAAGATGCCAGCCGCTAGCATGTGCCTGTGTGCACTGCGTCACCACTCCCTCGCTGGCTTCCATCCTTTTCCCACACCCACACTGTGTCCTGTGCTCCTTTCCGTTCTGCCTCAGTGCCCTTTGGATTACACCTGCAGGTGGGTCTGAGCTTTCCAAATCCTATGCGGAAACCAACTAGGACTCTGCAACTTCTCTGAGGACAGTGGTGTGTTTCCAGCGTGGGTACAGTTCCTGAAGTTGCTAGTTAGGAGTAGCTCATTCTAGGTTTTCAGTACAGCCTGGTATGAGCAAAACTCTATTCTACAGTTCTGCCGTGGTTTTTGTTTGTTTGTGTGTGTTTGTGTTTTGTGTCCTACCATGGAGAGGCACAGGGTGGAAATCTTTGAAACTCATTATGGATTACTGTTTTAAAAATACTAACAGCATAGGGGATGACCACTAGAAGCTAGAAAAGTATGGTACAAAGAAAAGCAGAATGAAATTTCACTTAGGCATCTTAACTCTGTGTATGTATAGAGATGGAAAATAATTGCATAAAAATACAAACACACACACCCACACCCAATACAAACACATTCTTATTCAGTGGTGGGAACTAT